>NC_135579.1:4917981-5215481 GCF_965152235.1 Eretmochelys imbricata
TTTTTGTCTTGAGTAGCACCATCTAAGATCAAACCTCACATCCCATGGGATTTAATTTCAATGTTCCACATAGAATGTATTTCTAAAATATGCCTTGTATCCATTGCCATCAGCAAAGAGATACAACTGCATCGTAAATACCCCCAAAGTGGCTGTTAATGGCTGTGTCAGTCTGCAAAATGCCAAACGGCTGCAAGAAGAGATTATATATTTTATTCTGACTTGACTGCTGCAGCCCACTGTTCTGTGGACTGCAAAGAATGGATCTAGTTTGAAAGGGATTTACTATTGGCTGTCAATGGACTTCAAGAAATGATTGAAATGTATTTGAATAACTTAACAACTTAAATCTATTTTTAATTAAGACAGCATTTAAAACCATTTTCAGAACAGTTGGGAGTCCCATAGAATGTGTTACACAGCATCCAAGGAAGCTTGCCATGTGTAAATACTTGAAGATCACACATGGCCAAGGAGGAGGAAAGCCAACAATTCACAAGGGTGCCTACCACCGTCAGTAAAATGTATGTATAGGTCATTTGTTAACTTTTCAATTACATGGTGGAGTCGTAAAAATACATATTATGTACTTTTGTCAACGTCATCATGCTTACTTACCCCAAGATGTGCATACAAGTTTTTCACTGTATTTTTTCATAAAGTTTGCAATACCCAAGCCATAGCCACAGAGGGCTTGAATTACAAGTATTAATTGCTAGTTATTTGTAGCAAAGTCAAGCTCACATGATCTTTTGCCTTTGGAAAAAACCTGTCTGGATACAGATGAACTTTTCTTTTACTATTTTGAGATGGTTTAGGCTTCCCTTTTTTGTTGTTGTTTTGTTTTTTGGGCAAGTATTTGATAAATAGATTGACAGACTGTTTATACTGAGTAGTAAATTATCCCCTGCTGAAGTGCTGTTTTGTAACTTCCATCAATTATAACCTTATGTGAATTAAAGCAGATATCCAACAGTATTCAGTAGAGAAAGCAGTTAGAGGCTGGGGAAAGTCCATTGTTCACCAACACTGAGATGTTACTGCAACTGGGATATTACTGCAACAATGGTTCTCTAACTATAGTCCATGGCAAAAGTGTAGTACAGTTGGCTGGTCACCTCTCCATCTTCCATCTCTCAAGGTTTCTAGCTGCTAAATTGCATTAAAGGACAATAAAACATTTACATCCTCTCCTAGTTAATCTCTTCCACATAAGTAATTGCCAGAGGTGTTGCACGTATGTTCTGCAGTTGCACATGGAAAGAGGAGAGACGGTCCACACAATGAACGGACGGGAAGGTGTCCACAAAAATCTGTTAAGTTGTGATCCACTCTATAAAAGAATATGAAAACGACTGTATTATAATGCCACTGTGCTGAAGTGCCAACATAGTTAGCACTTGGAGGCGAATCTTTAGCTCCACAAAGCCCAAATAGCTAGGCTGGACTCTGGGTAGATGTGCCATGGGTAGTGCTAGGATGGACAAAAGGATATCTTTTTCCCATGACAGAGCTTCCCCATGGAAGCCACTTCAATCCCATGGCTGTCTTCCATGCCTCTATACAGTCCACTTGTGGGGAGGAGTCAGCGGTAGTTCTTCTGCCCATAGAAAACTAGCCAGCCCCACCTCACCCCAAACCCTTGGACAGTAGAACTAGACTGATTCTATTGCGTATTTATTTTATATATTAATGTTGGCCACAGAACCACAGTATCTGAGTGCATGGACTACCTCTGTAGCAGAAAGTTGAAGGCTGAATTTGTCCTTTCATGAGTGGATCTAAAAATGAATATTAGTTTGCTGATTAGACATCTAGTGGCTTAGCATGACATTTAACCAATATACTTTATTTCATGTAAACGTGAACAAGAAAAGTTTTATTTTGCTAGACCAGGGAATGGTACAAACCTTACCTAGACTGATTCACTTTTGACCCACCCAGCATGGTTACTTGCACACTAACAAGGCTTCCCAGCCTCTTTTGTGCTCTCCCACAGCCAACTCATCACCTCCCAGGGAAAGGCAGCACTGGGGAAAACAGAAGCCGATGGCAAAGAACCAAGAATTTGTGGTGCTGCCGAAGTCTGATCCCAGCGATGGCGCAGCTCTATGTAGAGAGGATTTAGCTAAGCCTCTGTCTTTTGACTCTAACTCCTGCTGCAAGCTAAGCCACTTCCCTCCAAAAGTTCAGTGTTCTAGGAATACAAGCCAGCATTTGTGACTACTGTTCCAGCTGCAATAACTCTTTCTGGAAAGCTGTTTTAGAGATTTTATTTTGCTGAAGGGTATTGTTTAAGTGTTTCCACCATTTTGGCTGCAGATCAGAGTAATCTCTTGCATGCTGACTACAGGCTGTCTCGGTGGTTCTGCAGACTAATGGGAAGAAAACTTATAGCTTTTTAAATTAAAAGCTTACAAGAACTTGTGCATCTATCTTGACAACTCCAAGCAACAAGATCCGATTGTAACTCTTGTCCTCCACCTTTCCCCACTTTATTTTTCTTGTACTGTCTTGTTCGGATGTGTTTAAATTTTAAGATCTTTGGAGCAGAGACCTTCTTGTGTAAGGAATTTAGAACAATTTAGATATGAAGCAGATATATCAAGAGTCAGTGTAGACTCCAGATATGAACTTGTAAACTTAAAATGCTGGACTATATTTTATTATGTTTAAGAGCACCCTATTGCCCAGCAGCTTTCAGAGGTCTCCTATATTAGCCATAGGATACTTGAGAAGAGGCTGATCAAAAAGTAAAAGTTTAAGCTCTAGAAACTCTTTACCTAACCTTTTGAAAAAAGATATGACCCCGCTTTATGTAATTCTTGTCCTTTTTAATTAACTGCCTAAAGCACAGGATTCGTTACATAGTTTACATATCCAATGAATAGAGCGATGCATTATACATTATTCTCGTTTAGAAAGCTGAATCAATCCTAAGTGAATAAATTCAGCAGCACTGAGCACGTGTGAAAAACTCACATTGAATCATTCACTATAAGCTTGTGATGAAATTACATTTACATATAAGACAGGATAGAACAGAGAAGCAAAATTTTCATTTTCAGTTTCATCCAGAGGTGTGCTGGGCCCATAATGACATTGCTGGAGTCTATGTACACATTTATCCTAACAATGCATCAAGTTAGCTAATGAGCAAAAACACACAAATACCTTAGCTTCATTTAATTATCACTGAAAGAGAGAGGAAGGGATGAATGAACGCTTTATGGCTACTTTTCCAATCATAGCCTTTAGCTTTCTTTTAATGTCCAGGAGTGGCAACCTTTGGAGAGGCGACTTTACTGGTAATGCTGTTCAAAAATAGATTACCTCAGGGACAACTAGAACTCCACATCAACAGTTAGTGATGAACCTAACTTCAGTGAGTTCAATAATATTCGATAGCAGCCATGCTATTACTGTTAAGATATGACATACAAATGAGGAAAGCGGATATTCCTTTTACTACTATTGTTGGTCTAAACAGGCAAACAATTACAAGGAAATGTTTAGAGGTCAGTTCCCTTCACAACTCTGACAGGCTAAGGATGGATCTAGATGCAGGGATCTCATTTATCAACTGAGAAGATTTAAGCAAAAAGGAATCATGAAACCTTAAGAGATGTTCTCTGCACATTAGATGTTTGAGAATTCCTAAGATCTTTAAGCACTGGGTTTAGTTACCAGTGAAAACCTCAATGTTCCTTTCCATGAAGCTGGCAGAGTATGTGTGACAATATAAAGTCAGATTACTGTACTACTGGGAAAGTTGCTTTTTTGGTACAGATGTCGGCAAGCAATTTGGCTCTTCAGGCACTTGCTACGGAAAGACTATTAGAAAGGGGTCTAAACTAATGTAATATTTCTAACTGGAGTTACTTTGTGAGAGAAATGTTTTCCATTTGAATACTGTACATTTTCCTCTTACAGATATCCCCACAATTCCCATGCAGTAATTATTCCTCCCAGCAAACCCCAGAAAGTTTATTTCTACATTCCTAAATATTGAGTTACTTATAAGTGATCATGTTATTGGCCAGAATGGAAAGGACTCCAGCCATGTGATGTACAATAAACAAATCTGAAAAAGCTTCAAAAGCTGCTAAGTGGGAAAGATCTGTACAGAAAAGTTTGTAGGTAGACAAGTCACAATGATAATGAGTGCAAAACAGGAGTCATTACTAATGAATTCATAACTTGAATTTAGCTAGGAATAAATGAGTTGCTTGCTATTGCAGTAGAGGAGGAAATTATGCCCATTTTAGCATCCACAGTAGCAAGACTAAAGCAGAAATCCCTTCTTCCAATGCTGCAAGCAGATGAGAGGATTTTTTTAAAAAAAGCTTTTGAAATACATTAGTTTATCTGGACCTTAGGCTACTCCAACCTCAAGTTCCTTTCTTTAACTTAAGCTGTACATTAAAACTACTTTTGCCAGGAAACAAGTTTCAAAGCAGCAGCAATTCAAGAACATATTTTAACACAACATGTGGCCTGTTATGATTTATCAGAGAAATACCCTGTTTTGAGCCATTCAGTGTTTGAGAGATGTACAGGCAACAGGAAGTAGTGCAGTATGTTAGTGAACTAGTCTTTCACCTTTGATGGCAAGAGCTCAAGAGTAGCCTTCAGTCCCCATTTGCACATATCAGAAGGAACACTAGCTGAACATATTTCAGCATGATTGGCAGCTTCTGGTCAAGAGAAATCCAAGGCAGGGATAAACAAGGGTGTTACTCGAGTAGAATTAAGAGGAGAGGATGGGGGGAGGGTGTGGTGGTGAAGAGAATTTTTCATGGCACCAGACTGTACTATACTTCCATCAAATCTATAGTACTGAGTCTCTCCTTCTCCAAGGCTTTAAAGGCACTGCCATGTAAACAGAGGAGGAAAGGTGCAAACAGCAGGAGCGTAAGTCATGACTCATGCAAAGGGTAAAAAACAAAGGTCAGCAGAAAAGGCAGGGTTTTTATAAAAAGGGAAACGTATACAATATGCAGAGAAATCTACAGGAAAACTAAGGGGATGTTGTGTCTCAAGAAAGTTAAACCTGAAATGACTTGCAAGAGACATACCATTTCAAAAGACAGAACCTTTAAAATATGAAAGGAATAATGTAAAAATATATTTAAGCCAATTCAAAAGCCACTACATTCCTTGTTCTATATTTTGCCCATTCAGCTTTTCCACACAGAGCCACGTTTCTCCTTCTATTTTAGCCTGCGGTGCTGGTCCCACTAATCACTAACATATGTTCCAGCACAGAGCATTTCCTTTGGTATGCTTTAAAAAGAAGTGGTATGACAAAGTAATAAGCATTGGCAAATATGGTCCGTCAGTTTTCATTTCAACTACCATAAAAACAGCAGAGGTGTGCTGGGCCCATAACGCAAAAGTTGATGGATCATAATCATCCCCTGTTAGCACCTAGCTCCCTTCTTTGGGCTAGATAACTGATTGAGGTCCCCTTTCAGTCCTACACTTGTATGACTTCACTGCATTAGGCAAGATAATACATAATACAACTGGCTCTGCGGATATGGGGAAAGTGGTGGACATGATATCTCTTGATTTTAGCAAAGCTTTTGATACAGTGTCCCACAGTATTCCTGCCAGCAAGTTAAAAAAGTATGGATTGGATGAATGGACTGTAAGGTGGATAGAAAGCTGGCTAGATCGTCGGGCTCAACAGGTAGTGATCAACGGTTCGATTTCTAGTTGGCAGCTGGTAACAAGCAGAGTGCCCCAGGGGTCGGGCCTGGGGCTGGTTTTGTTCAACATCTTTATTAATGATCTGGATGACGGGATGGATTGCACACTCAGCAAGTTTGCAGATGACACTAAGCTGGGGGGAGAGGTAGATATGCTGGAAGGTAGGAATAGGGTCCAGAGTGACCTAGACAAACTGGAGAATTGGGCCAAACGAAATCTGATGAGGTTTAACAAGGACAAGTGCAGAGTCCTGCACTTAGGATATAAGAATCCCACGCACCGCTACAGGCTGGGGACCAACTGGCTAAGTGGCAGTTCTTCATAGATCTTACAAAGGCTTTGGACCTAGTAAGCAGAAAGGGCCTTGTTCAATTGCTACAGAGAATTTGCTGCCCCTCACTTCTCCTCTATCTGATTTGACCATTTCATAATGGCATGAAGGCTACAGCTCAATATGAAGATCAATATGGTAACTTTGAAATCCAGAAGGCGTCAAACAGCAATATGTTTTAGCACCAACACTCTTCAGTATATGTTTCTCTTTGCTGATTTGTCATGTTCTCTCACCTAGCACCCAAGGTATACACCTCCATACAAGAACAGATGGAAAATTCTTCAACTATGCCGATCTAAGAGAAAAAAGCAAGATTAAACACCTGTTGATAAAAGAGCTTCTTTTCACCAAGAACAGTTTTCTTCACACATGGTGAAGAGGCGCTCCAGAAACTTTAACAGGTTTGCATTAGCTTGTGATGAATTTGGACTAGCCATCAATCTAAAGACAACAAGGATTATGATACAAAGATGTGTTTACTGCACCCAGAAGTTTTAATAGCTACTACAACGCTAGAAGTTGTGCACTATTTAGCATCAACTGTATCAGATGAGCTTGTCATCTAGAGATAGGTTAATTCTTGCACTGGAAAGGCAGCCACCACATTTGATCAACTGATCAAGCATACAAGGGATAACAGAAAACGGACACTGAACACCAATATGAGGGGTTTAGCAGACACGCATCCTGAGCACATTGTGCCTGGTGGCGAGACCTGGCTCACCTACAGCAGGCATGAGAGAATGCTAAAGAGTTGCCACACTTGCTGTCTGGGTTGTATTTTAAATATCGAATGGGAAACCAAACTTCCTGATTCCAAAGTACTTGAGAAAGCAAAATTGCCAAACCTAATCATTATTAAACACAGGTTTCAGAGTAACAGCCGTGTTAGTCTGTATTCACAAAAAGAAAAGGAGGACTTGTGGCACCTTAGAGACTAACCAATTTATTTGAGCATAAGCTTTCGTGAGCTACAGCTCACTTCATCGGATGCATACCGTGGAAAATACAGAAGATGTTTTTATACACACAGACCATGAAAAAAATGGGTGTTTATCACTACAAAAGGTTTTCTCTCCGCCCACCCTACTCTCCTGCTGGTAATAGCTTAATAGCTGGTAATAGCTATTACCAGCAGGAGAGTAGGGTGGGCGGAGAGAAAACCTTTTGTAGTGATAAACACCCATTTTTTCATGGTCTGTGTGTATAAAAACATCTTCTGTATTTTCCACGGTATGCATCCGATGAAGTGAGCTGTAGCTCACGAAAGCTTATGCTCAAATAAATTGGTTAGTCTCTAAGGTGCCATAAAGACTCCTTTACTATTAAACAGACATTTTCATTGGCTGTCATATGTACTGGATAGATGCATTCCCAAGTACCTCCTGCATGCAGAACTTGTGAATGCTGCTCCAGAGCACTGGACTGATGTAGGCTCAGGTTTGCAAGGACGTTTGCAAAAAGGATTTGAAAACTTTCAACACGGACACTGCAAGTTGGGAAGAGGCATCTAGCAACAGGTTACAGACTGGAAGTCACCTGGTGCTACACCAGGAAGTTGAGAAGAAGTGGTTGAGACACAGAAAAGCGGAGAGAGCTAAGAGGAAAACACAGAAGGCCTCAAGCACCACTAATGCACTAGTTTCATCTTCTGGACCTGGGCCTTATGTCTGCACCAGGGGTGGCAAGGACTGCTGCTCAAGAATTGGACGTTTTAGCCACGCACGACCCTACAGCATGACACAGTAACTGAACTGCTTTGGTGCTTACACAATCATCTTTTGAGATGGACAGTTGCAATCCATTCAGAAGAGAGGATCAATTTAAGTGCCATTACTATGCCCAATTATGTTATTGTTATTTACTTTGTGTAAATACGGTAATTGCATTCATTTCTCATGTAACACTACAAGAGGTGATTAGGTTTAGGAGGAGAAAAAAAATCAATGATTAAAGAGAACATGAGATTTTTTTTAAAAAAAGGTTGCAGAAATGCCTCACATAAGCACATTAAAATTCTGTCAGTTTATAAAAGAAAGACTTATTATTTACAAGAAATCTGTAAGTCTGACAAACCTGAGTAGTTCCTCACACACATCCAGAGACCTTATTACACCATCAAAAAATGTTTATTCCTCTATGAAGAAATTAATTGCTAAGATGTATGAAAACTGGTAGGTTAAAGTTGATTTGCAATACAATTTCTTTTGCATCCTCTTAGTTATAAACTAGGGGAGTGACTTTGAACGCTGTAGTTCTATTTGATTTCTACTTTCACATATCAATTCTCAATAAGTTCCTACCACTTTCTTCAAAATCTACAGTAGCTTACTGAATACCTGCAGGTTCTGCTGGCTGGTAGTTAAATACCATACAAGCTAGTGGATGAGGTATGTGCTTCTCATTCCAGAGCAAGTTCTGAACCTAGAAAGTTACACCAAGTAAAGTTTATTAACTGGTTCCCACCTATTTTGCTATGGAAGAATTCCATCCATTTTCTGAGAAAAACGATCCAGAAGAAATTTCACAATCAAATTAGATAACACCCAAATAAATATGTACTATTAAGAGATTTTACATGCACAGACATTATGGAAACCACCAACTCTGTTCCCTTTGCACATACAGTAATATTGTATACTAATTATGTTAACTTCTAGTAAGAGCTATGTGATTGAAGACTGTCAGAATGCACTACATAGAGCTACTAGCTGCTTTTCTGTTATTCCACATGCACACTGCCAGTTTCAAATGATATGCAGGGGTAATACCCTACAGCTGAGTTTTAATACTCACAGTGTCAAATAAAGAGGGGCAATAGCTGGGAATGACTTGGAGTGCTTAAGGACATTATGAAGCAGTGCAGCCCACATGCTGAGCCATGTGCATGTCTGAATTATGCCACTTATATTCAACCATAGTGTTGTAATAAAAACAAGATTTTAGGAAAGCATTAGCAATTCTTTCGGCAGAGTCAAAATAAGAATCAGTAAGGATAATTTCCAACTTCTCCTAGTTGTCTTCCAACAACTCCACTGCTACAAGTTTTCCACCAATGGTGCATCAAAGGGAGCAGTAGCTTAAATACAATATAGAGAGGGCCTACCTCTTTCACATGTTGTTAAAGAATACTTGAGTCCTGTCTACATTAGCACCTTAGTGCAGCTGCACTGTTATTGAAAAACAAGTACAGAATATTTTTGGTGTAGATGCAAGCCTACAAGTGAAAACTCTGCATTAAGGAAGGAGGTGATGGGAAAGTACCAAATTAGCTTCACAGCTGTTTTTCATAGATACGTTGGTATATAGCCAAATTGTTTTTACTATCTTTGCTTTAATTTAAGAAATACATTGAATCTGACAGAACCCTATGCAGCACATAATTCTACTTCTAGTGACATATCAGGCACAGTGTTATTGTGCAACATCTCTTGCTAAGATTTGACTTTTCAGAAAGGACTTAAAGGCTACCTCTATAACTCCTACAGGTGAAATAGACGGGAAGATTATGCACAAACAAGCCAGGAATAGAGAACACTTGCGCTTAGACGACCATTCAAGTAGTAACATCAACGTCCTCAGTTTTTAGGTCAAACAGGATCTGCTCATACATGAAATGTCCAAAGTTTCTTTTGCCTGCAAAGGTTGAGTCATGACATTTATATGTACAAGTGTTCGGATAACATCCACTGCTGCTGGTTGTACTTTCATTGACATAATTATATTTAACTGTCGGGAAGGGGAAGGTAATAAAGAATTTGTAGTTACAGGTATTGAAGGAAACTTTTGGGGTCAACTTCATTATATTCTATGCAGGTTCAGTAGATACAACATTTAAGAATGGCCATTGATGGTAAGCTGCCACCAACTGCTCAATCAACCAAAAGTGCTGATAAACTACCTAGGAAGTGAATTTGTAACTAAGTCTGGTTGTACATAAATCTTGACTGTCAACATATGATCCATATTCAGAGCAAAACAGAAAGACAACTACATGATATGGTGTTCAGTGACATGATGTAAACAGCAGATGATTCAAGCCAGAACAGTTTTACAAACTATCTTCATCATAAGAAAAGGTCTTCCATCAGTGAAGCTGTTTTTTTAAGCGGTACACTAAGTCAATTTAAAGTGACTAAAGACTGAGCCAGAATCTCTAATAAAGGGAAGGGACCTCAAAGAACAGAAGGAATAGTAATCATTTTAAGCACATGCAACATAAGGTGCTTGAAATACAACCCACCTGTTCTCTTATCTCTACATGACTGTCTCAGCTAAGAAGAGTCATCTGGCATGTCAAAACTAGAAAGAAGAAATCCCAAAAAGTGCAATTTTTCACTCCCCAGTCTCAGTCCAAAATTCTATTTTGGTCCATGGTTCAGCTCAGTTGGATGTTCCAAACCCCCCTGTAGCTTCATCAGTAGCAACAACTGTGGAAAGTTAGCCTTGTAGCTACAACCTAAAGCTCATTTTATTGTCATAAAGCATCCGTGATGCTTAAAAAGCCCAGATACAGAACAATCTCCCTGTTGCACAATCACACTGAAACAAGGGATCTTTGCTGATCAGCATACTGAAAATAAGAGTCATTCTCAGAACAGGTTTGCTTAGTTGTAGCACTTGGACTTCAGTCCCCATGAGCATGATGTAAAAATTCTTGGCTACAAAAGTGAAACTTTTCAACTCCTGTTTTATCAGGTACTGGGCTAGCCAAAGGTACAGTAAACAGTGATGGAATCTCAACAAGGTTTAGGACACCTCCCAGTAGTTGGGACAGCTGCTGGATTCTGCTAAGGCACTGCTTCAGACCCTGCTCGAAGGTCTTTCATATCAGGCTTTGGTTAGCAGGAATCTGATCAATTTGAAGTTCCATTTCCCATCAGCTGCCAGAAAAGAGAAAGTTATCTTCTCTCCTCTAGACCCCACTGGCTCTTGTTATGGAGCAGGATGTCAGCTATTCCCTCCCATCACCCAGCTACTGTTGCTTAGGTCCTCCTCCCCTGTGAATAACTCCACTGCTACTGCTCAGAGACTTTCCCAGCAGCAGCATGAAATTGACAATTCTTGACAGTTTCACAGCTGCTCAGGATTTGGAATAGTAGGGTCACTTTAATTTTACTTTGTGGTTTCTTGACAGAGACATCAGCAACAACAGTAACACCATAGTTTGGCTACGGATACAAGAAGACATTGCCTCACTTCATTTTCCGTTCACAATTGGAAGGTCATCCTTGCAACCATAGGAAACCTTTTAAAGTCAAACATTTGCTAAAATGTATAGTTTAGTCTCCCAAACTCACCAGGGAAAGCTTTTTACTTACAACTAGATTTTTCAATTATAAATAAGTTTTCAATAAATTTATTTATGAAAATAGCCAAACTGTCAAAAGGTGGATGTTCTTTGCTTTACTCTTTTGTACTAACTGTGGAGGGCAATGAACTGAATAATCAATGTGATTTATATAGTTCCATCACACATACAAGTGAATTTAGAGAGTAAATATTATTGCTGCAACCAGCTAAAGGGTTGCTCTGTAAAGCACCCACACTATTTGAGAACAAAAGCTGCACAGACATCATATTAACTACTTCATAATAATACCGGTACTGTTATTGTTTGGCAAATTCTGAGTAATACATAAAAAGCAAGTTTTTGCCCCTGAAAATTTCCCCTGAAGATTACTTACACTCTATATAAATTAGAGGGAAAAAGAGACAGCGTTTTAAAAACCCTATACTCCCTTATGATACACTCTGCAGACAGGAGAGTCTGGTGACTGTTACCAAAGAGGTATAATGATGAACTACAATTTAGACCATTAGAAGACTGGTTCTACACAAGTATTTACCTAGCATGAATCAGCAGCCCACAAATCCATGTGGATAACAGTCAGTGCTCACAGTACACTTCTATTGCATGCAACACCAGTATTTCAGCTATCCTAACCTTCGTCAACCACCACCAGCGGAATCTCCATTCCCCAACAGTGAAGGAGAAACTCATTGTAGACTTCCAGATTTTAAGTTTTGGCAAGTATGTCAAGTTTTTTTAGAAGCAACGAGACAACACCTAACAAAAATACAGAAGAACCTCAATAACCTGCACTAGCAGGAGGACCACCAATGTGGAGTGGTAATGTCTGCAAACTATAAAGAAACGGGGAAAGACTTCAAGGCATTATTGAGAAGATAGGAAGCTGGTACATCAAGAAATTCACATTCGCCCTGTTCCCAGCACAGCAGTGAAATCTCATTTTTCTGTGCTAAAATAAAAACCAAATCCAAGAGACCATTTTAAATGTGGATTTGTGGGGTTCAGCTATACTTTGTTTTTAGCAGGTGTACGTTACCTTATTTTCCTATTTGCATCCCTATTTTTCTAATCTAAGCAACAGTTATGACAGAGCTCATGGCTGGGAAATCTTTTAGTTTGCAGCACACGCTGTTTGACCTACCATACTTTTGCTTAAGTGAGAAAAAAAGATGAATACATAGTAAGATTTACAAACTTTATTACCTGAGCATCCTGAGATTTGCATACCAGTTCACTTATAAAATTTGAGGCTAGAATGTAAAACCTACTGGACTAGTAGCCTTGTTGGTTGCCAACAGAAGGGACAGAACACCTGTAGGTTATATAGTCCCCACTTGATGTTCCTATGTTAAGAGCCCTCCATTCGCACAGTTACAAAAACAAAGGAATAGAGAAGTGATAGACTTCTTAGTTTATAGTTTCTGATTAGCAGTTATACCAATATAACATGGTATAATGATGCTTCTGAACAGGCAGTTGTAAGTATAACTCATTACATTAGTGCCTCCAACATCTGCAAAGCCAGTGACTTCTTGTGGCCCTGTCCTCTTACACCAGAATAAAAACTTACATTAAGAGCTCCAAAACAAAACCAACGGAAAAAATAATGAATGCCAGCAGAACTAATCTGCTTTATTAAATCAATATTCTTTTCAGCCAGCATCATGTTTCACCTGAGCATGAAAATATGTAAGTGATTAGCTGTCTACTCATTTATGTGGCAACAATTTAGCATAATCTTTCCTAGAATATATTTACATGGTTCCGAAATACTTAATTTCCTGATACATTTATCAGCCACTAGAAAGATTAAACAGGGTAAAATCCCTTGTATTGATTTGTTGCCATGCTAAAGGTAATAGCACATGGAAGACAACCAGACAGATCCCTTGTACAATTTAGAATTTAAGTCACTGATATTGCATGTGTGTGTTCCTGGAACTGTTTTTTATATTCTAATCCAACTGTTACTTTGAATGTTTGTCCTGTGCAGTTATTCTGAGGGGAAAAAAAACCAACAAAAAAAAACAAGTGATAGCAGTAAACGTTATATCCTACCTAAAAAGGAATAAGACAGGCAGGTTTTATTGAACAGCTCAATTTAATGTAACATTAAAGGCATTTCATATTCCACTAAGCCTTTTTATAAAATGGGACTATATGAAAAGCCAAAATTCAAGATAAAAACAGGCAAATATTTTTCCCTGTTCTGCCTACAGCCTTTTGGGGAGCAAAGTCTTCTACAAAGTTACAAGCTTTACTATTAACAAATCAGTTCTCTGATCTGGCTCCATCACAGACAGCAGTGCTGGAGAATACCAGACAGACTATCTGATTTACAAACTGGAAGCTGATAAATAAAGATGACAAAACCATTAATATTTATCAGCACTGAGGAGGAGAGGCCAAAAGAGAAATGTGACGAGGCACCCTTGTGTCCAATAAAACTTCTTAATCAGTTAGAGGCTAAATCTATGACAATAACAAAACAGGTTTCAGAGTAGCACCCGTGTTAATCTGTATTCGCAAAAAGAAAAGGAGTACTAGTGGCACCTTAGAGACTAACCAATTATTTGAGCATAAACTTATGCTCAAATAAATTGGTTAGTCTCTAAGGTGCCACTAGTACTCCTTTTCTAATAACAAAACAGTTTTTGCCTTAATTTAATTGCATCTGAAGTTATTTGTGCCAATATAACCAACTTTCTCCTCCAGGATAATTTCTTTCAGTGATAACAGGAGCTATTATCTTAGGGCTTGATCCTGCAAAGTTTGCACATGCGCATAATTTTACTCTTTCTTGCTCTAAAAACCCTATAATTCTGTGATTTGATTTAAACAGCTGCAGAGATTATTTATGTAAAGGGTTATTTTGCACTGTAAGGAGATTAAGCAGCCTCTTACTCAACATGTTGAGTATCTTTCCTTTTATTTTCCTACATTAAAAATAGGATTTTAGATTAGTTATATTTTTAGTGTCTGGAACAAAGCCAGTATGTATTATTAAGATTGAGAGCTCCTTAAGACAGAGGATACCTTTTTTCCCCTATTAAAGCAGCAAACACATTGGGGGTGCTACTAGTTAGTAGTAGTAATATTTCAATAGCAACCAAGATATCTCACGGACTTTCCACACACGCAGTAGGATATAGTTTCTGCCCTGTATAGTTTACAGTCAAAACTAAAGACAGGTCAAAATTTGGTGACATTTTTGCTATGCATCAAATAGGTGTTAAATATTAATAAGATACAGAATATGAACTCCACTGTAGAAGCTCTCTACACCAACATTCCACACAAAGATGGACTACAAGCCGTCAGGAACAGTATCCCCGATAATATCACAGCAAATCTGGTGGCTGAACTTTGTGACTTTGTCCTCACCCATAACTATTTCACATTTGGGGACAATGTATACCTTCAAATCAGCAGCACTGTTATAGGTACCCGCATGGCCCCACAATATGCCAACATTTTTAAGGCTGACTTAGAACAACGCTTCCTCAGCTCTCATCCCCTAACGCCCCTACTCTACTTGTGCTATATTGATAACATCTTCATCATCTGGACCCATGGAAAAGAAGCCCTTGAGGAATTCCACCATGGTTTCAACAATTTCCATCCCACCATCAGCCTCAGCCTGAACCAGTCCACGCAAGAGATCCATTTCCTGGACACTACGGTGCTAACAAGTGATGGTCACATAAACACCACCCTATACCGGAAACCTACTGACCGCTATTCCTACCTACATGCCTCCAGCTTTCATCCAGACCACACCACACGATCCATTGTCTACAGCCAAGCTCTACGATACAACCGCATTTGCCCCAACGCCTCAGACAGAGACAAACACCTACAAGATCTCTGTCAAGCATTCTTACAACTACAGTACCCACCTGCTGAAGTGAAGAAACAGATTGACAGAGCCAAAAGAGTTCCCAGATGTCACCTACTCCAGGACAGGCCCAAGAAAGAAAATAACAGAACATCACTAGCCATCACCTTCAGCCCCCAACTAAAACCTCTTCAATGCATCATCAAGGATCTACAACCTATCCTGAAGGACAACCCATCACTCTCACAGATCTTGGGAGACAGGCCAGTCCTTGCTTACATATAGCCCCCCAACCTGAAGCAAATACTCACCAGCAACCACACGCCACACAACAGAACCACTAACCCAGGAACCTATCCTTGCAGCAAAGCCTGTTGCCAACTGTGTCCACATATCTATTCAAGGGACATCGTCATAGAGCCTAATCACATCAGCCACACTATAAGAGGCTCGTTCACCTGCACATCTACCAATGTGATATATGCCATCATGTGCCAGCAATGCCCCTCTGCCATGTACATTGGCCAAGCTGGACAGTCTCTACATAAAAGAATAAATGGACACAAATCAGACATCAAGAATTATAACATTCAAAAACCAGTTGGAGAACACTTCAATCTCTCTGGTCACTCAATTACAGACCTAAAAGTGGCAATACTTCAACAAAAAAACTTCAAAAACAGACTCCAACGAGAGACTATTGAATTGGAATTAATTTGCAAACTGGATACAATTAACTTAGGCTTGAATAGAGACTGGGAGTGGATGGGTCATTACACAAAGTAAAACTATTTCCCCATGTTTATCCCCCCACCACCACCCGCCCGCACTGTTCCTCAGACGTTCTTGTCAACTGCTGGAAATGGCCCACCTTGATTATCACTACAAAAGGTTCCCCCCCACCCCGGTAATAGCTCACCTAAGTGATCACTCTGGTTACAGTGTGTATGGTAACACCCATTGTTTCATGTTCTCTATGTATATAAATCTTCCACTGAATGCATCCGATGAAGTGAGCTGTAGCTCACGAAAACTTATGCTCAAATAAATTTGCTAGTCTCTAAGGTGCCACAAGTACTCCTTTTCTTTTTGTTCAATAAGGGCAACATGAGATTCTTACATATGGAAAACTCAAAGATATGGGGCGGGGGGAGGGGTAAATAGTGGCAGACCACCTCAAAGGAGCTTCACAGGCTCATTGCTAATCCAAGATTAAGGCAATTGTACAGTGATGATTCTGAAAGATCAAAATAAAAAAGCAATTTAGGATAATTCTCACCATATTTTCAGTCTCTAAAAGCATAGCTAGAAATGTCCCAACCAGAAATTAGACTCTCTTTTGGTTAAAAGCCAGCTTCCTTTTCCTCCAACAGGTCACATGATTTTACATCTCTCCCCTCTTGACAGAATAGCAAATTATGTGAAGTCATAGAGCAATGGCCAGTTTAACCGGTTTTTTATTGTCACAGAGCTCTACAACTGAAGTGCAAATATAAGGAAGCCGCAGCAGGAACTCCAAGCATTTCATAGAATCATAGAATATCAGGGTTGGAAGGGACCTCAAGAGGTCATCTAGTCCAACCCCCTGCTCAAAGCAGGGCCAATCTCCAGTTTTTGCCCCAGATTCCTAAATGGCCCCTTCAAGGATTGAACTCACAACCCTGGGTTTAGCAGGCCAATGCTCAAACCACTGAGCTATCCCCCCCCCCAGCAATTTAATATTCACGAGGTATATTTCTTAAAAAACTCTGCAGATTTCAGAAGTCACATGCATCATGGTATGTTTTATATAAGCGGACATGGAGAGGTTCCCTTTGTTATCAGCTAAGAATACCACAAGGATATGACTCTAACCATGCCTGTATCAATATATTGTATTGTAAAGGCTTCTACCAAGTACTTGAATCTGAAAAATTATTTATTTTTGGGGTGGAACTGCAAATCTCCACTTTGAGCCTCCCTCAGAGAGCGCTCTCTCTCTCTCTTCCTCACTAAGGAGCAGCTAGGATTACAAGTCTCTATACCTTCATGGCCAACTCTCCAAGGAAGGTAAAGATTTAGACACCCAAGAGCATAAGTTATTCCGAACAAAGACAGCCTTGCAATGGAGAAGCTGACCTGATTTGATAGTTCATGCTCCTTAAGCCCCAGTCCGTCTTAATGACACAAAAACAAACCAAGAATGGGACAAAGAAGGGAACTCAGAGGACTACAATCAAGTACTGAGGTAGCTCCACTCAGCCAGATAAAGTTACTTTGACACTGAAGGGCCAGGTTCACAAGACACCCCCCCGTTAAACAAAACGGAAAGAACAAAGGAGTGCCTGACTCCCCATCACTGCCACCTCCTTGGAAAGGTGAATGTGGCCCCTATCTCCCCCTCCTTCCCAAAGGACAAGGAGAAAATTCAGATGGGCCTCCCCCATCTCTAACCCTCCCAGAGATACAGGGATGGGGCACCAGGAGTCCACTGCTTGCCCCCTTCATCCTCCCCCCCCTTAGGGGACCTAGGAAAAGCAGATAATATTTATTCCCCCCGCCAATCCCCAACTTTCTAAGAGGGTTAGAGAGAGGGAAGGTGGGGCATCTGAGGCCCAAACATTACCCTCACCCCATAAGGGAGAGAGAAATGAGGAGCAGGGAGTAGGGAAGGCTGGGGTCAGCCTCATCAACCCCACCCCCATAGGGAGAAACAGGGAAGAGGAGCGTCCCTCTTCTGCCCCTTCCCAGATCCAGCCCAGGGACAGCCGGACCGCCGCCTCCTCCTCCATCCATCCTATACAGGAATCTGCCCCTACAGGGGCAGCAACTTCCCCACCCCCTAGGAGGCCTTCTGCTCCGTATAGGAACAAGCTGCTCCGGTTCAGCCATTCCTCTCCCTCAAAGACTGCTGCCCCCCATGCCCTATAGGCAACTTTCTCCCCAGTCCCTATGGTAGGAGCCGCTGCCCCCACACTCCTATACATGACTCCCCCCATCTCCACATGAAGCCGTTGTTCCCACGCTCCTATAGGTGACTAAGCCCCCACCCCCTGTGGAGGCAGTCACTGCCCCCCTCCCGCCCTGTAGGCAACTCCCCCCCCATCGCCACACAAAGCCGCTGCCCCCCCCGGCCCTATAGGGGGCTCTCCCCCATGGAGCCACTGCCCTCCACTCCCCTGTACATGACTCCCCTCATCGAGCCCCCACCCCCCTATAGGCGACTCTCCCCCCAGCACCCATGGAGAGAGCCGCTGTCCCCCCACCCCCCTATAGGCGACTCTCCCCCCAGCACCCATGGAGAGAGCCGCTGTCCCCCCACCCCCCTATAGGCGACTCTCCCCCCAGCACCCATGGAGAGAGCCGCTGTCCCCCCACGCCCCTATGGGCGACTCTCCCCCCAGCACCCATGGGGAGAGCCGCTGTCCCCCCACGCCCCTATAGGCGACTCTCCCCCCAGCACCCATGGGGAGAGCCGCTGTCCCCCCACGCCCCTATGGGCGACTCTCCCCCCAGCACCCATGGGGAGAGCCGCTGTCCCCCCACGCCCCTATGGGCGACTCTCCCCCCAGCACCCATGGAGCCCCCCACGCCGCCCGGCTGCCGCTCACCTGCGCCTCCCCTCCGGCCGCCGCCGCCCCCCCCGGGCCGCCCTCCGGCTGCCGCTCCCGGTAGAGCGCCCAGAGCCCCACGTTGGGCAGGAAGACGAGGGCGGCCAGCGCCAGCCCCACCGCCTGCAGCAGCCGCTTCTGCTTCCGCCGCATCGGAGCCGCCGCCGCCGCCGAGCCCGACCCGCCGCCCAACTTTCCCCGCGCGCCCGCGCCGGAGAGCTCGGGCGAGCCGCCGCTCGGCCACTTCCGCTCCGGGGGGGCGGGCGCTACCACTCCCACCGCGGGGGCGGGTCCCGGAGCGCCCCGCCCCGGCCCGCTCCAACGCCCGTCCCCGCCCCCCCGGCCGGCGTGCGTGAATGGTACCGACCGGCCCCCTCGCGCGGCCGAGCCAAGAGTGAACTCGGGGCGGGGGGGGGGGCAGAAGCGTCGCGCGGGGTTCGGCGGCGGCGGCGGCGGCGGCGGCGGCGGGGGGGGGGGGCGGCGCTCAGGGATTCGCGGGGGGGTCGGTCCCTGCCCTCCCGCCGCAGGGGCTGAGCCAGAAGAGGTCGAGGTTGGAGATGGGGCCTCGGGCAAAAGGTTGGGGCGCAAGGGACCCGGGGGTGCCAATGGTTCAGAAGCGTTGCGGCGGGAGGGGGGACACACACACACAATGTCGGTAAACCTGCAGCGGCGGAGAGAGCCGATAAAAAAAAGTCAATGGCCTGATCCTCAGCCATGCTGATCCCCCAAACCAGCCCGCACTGAAGTGGGGGGAGCATAGGGGTTCGGCGCCCCCAAAGATCAGGTCCTAAAGGGACAGCAAGGGCGCAAGAAAGCAGAGTTGGACGTACAGTGTCGCCATGACCTACGTTGGCATGGGTGGAAAAGCGCAAGACACGCCGGGAGTTAAATGTACAACAGTGCAGTTAAACAGACAAAAAGGGTAGCTGCCCAAGGGAGCAAGGAGTTGGATAGGCTGCCTTTTCACCTTTAGCTCCTTGCACAATTACTGAATTAATTGTGGTACAGATACTAATTTTGTTTGCCAACAGCAGGGTTTTTTTTTAATTCACTGTTTGCCTGCTAGAGTTTAACAGCTGAACATTCTTATTTTGTCTTTATAGACTAGTTAGTAATTATAGGCATATTGAGGGGTTTAATACTTCTTTCTCACGCCCACTGGGAAATGTAAATAACCTTCATTACCATAGAAGTTATAATGTGAAACTAGTTTGGGAGGCAGCTTTAATTTTTTTCTGTGAATCTGAAGACAAAATACTTCGTTAACATAATAATTAGGATTCTGGGTTCAATCCCTAAAGCAAAGAAATGCAAAGTTTACACTTTACTAATGTGTGCTGTAATAGCTAGACAGAGCAAAGGTGAATTTAAGGTAGAGCTAAAAACCTTAACTGCTTGCTTTTATGAATTTATCCATTTCTGAACATGTAACTTCTTTTGTTATTGGTGTACGTTTTGTTTTTTGCTTCAGCAGTTGTGGCAATTCATACCTTGCAAAGTTGCACACAATAATATTCCCTGTGCACCTGCAGATCACTTAGCATATAAATGCCACATTCTATGCTACTTGCCCTCTTCTCTTACTCTGTCGCTTCTTGAAGT
Source organism: Eretmochelys imbricata (assembly GCF_965152235.1). Classification (NCBI taxonomy): domain Eukaryota; kingdom Metazoa; phylum Chordata; order Testudines; family Cheloniidae; genus Eretmochelys; species Eretmochelys imbricata. The sequence goes on from NC_135579.1 coordinate 4,938,375, forward strand.
CAGTGGGAATTGCATGTGTGTAGATAAATGAAGATAAAACAGATACTCAAAAAACACCTTAAAAATTATTATACCTGCACTATACCCCTGCTCCTTCAACTAGTTCTGCCTGGGCAGAGAGGATATGCATATGAGCCCATTGTAGGATCAGACACTCTTTTCTTTTTCCATTAAAAAAATATTACCCATGCAATTGCAACGAACTAACTAGCATCAGTGCATACTGCTGCTTATCACTAGATGGAATCAGAACTGCTTAGCTGCCTGTCCTAAGACTTTTCTTGCAAACAGCTAATGGACATTTAGCGCAAAGTGTGCAGGTCTGTGCTTTTGCATACAGGCAGATCTAAGTTCTCTGCCTGCTGTTGCCATTAAATCCTGAGTGGCCATGGTGTGTAGCATGGTGTCAAGTGTGAGGTTCTTAGATGGCCCCGAGTTTACATCAGATTTAATAGTCAGTGGCATTACAGCTGTCCAGTTTACAGAATTTGTTGAAACTCTGAAGCAGATTCAAGTGACTAAGGATAACTAACAAACAAAATCAATGGGTGGCAGGGTGACAGCCTACACCAAATTTCATCACAGAGCAAATGTGTATAATTAAAACTAAACTGTGTGAAGACAGGGAACATCATAGAAATGGCTACGCGATTTCTAACTATAGCGGTGTGGCCAAAGGTAGCTATAACCAATATGAATTGGTGGGGGAAGCTGGTATATTAATTGCTTATGAAAGATAGGATAGAATCCTTTAAATTAGTACCCCAGTGGAAGTAAACATACCAGTGAAGTGATGGTACCAAAAGTGGAAACTCATAGGAACACACTGTAAGTAAACATTCACTTACTTGTAATGCATGTCCTTAAAAATAAGCAATTTACAAAACATGAAGCACATTACAGTATTTAAGATGTGTTTGTCTGACAGCAATAATCCAGCAGCGGGGGGAAACAAAGAGTGAGAATCATCTCTAGGGCTTAAATGGTGTCTAGGGTCCTGTGCTGGGCCTTCTGCATTGGAGTAAATTTCCACCAAAGTGAATAAAGCTCACCCACCAAACAGAATCACAATTAATATCAACTTACTGTAAACAGGTTTAGAGGAAACACTACATGTGCCATTTTAACAGACACCCACAACATACTGTGCCATTAATCCATAGGCTGATGATGTTATTGACATGCATGATTGCCTCAAATCAGTTCTCTGGCAATAGTCCCAATTAAGAAAGAATGCTCTTTATCAGGGAACCAATTAAGTGGATTCTACTGTACCATAATCTAAATGATTTATAATCCTAAAACAGCATTCTAAAAAATGCAACAGAATTTCCCCAAAACAGTGAGTTGATTCATTTCTTAAATTAAGAGCAAACAACCCACATAATTATGAAGCTTTACTGCAAGCATAACAGCAATAAAGCTAGGCTAATGCAACTATCAGATCTGTGGCAATACAATGTCCTGCTGTGGTTACAGCTAAAGTAAATATCAGGTCTCTTGCAACTAAAGCTCTGATGCTACATTTTTATTTCCTACTGTAACACAAAAATCTATACAAAACAAAAACAAAAAAACAGTTTTTTCTTCACCCATCCTTCCCCTCACGAAAGGATTTAAATTTAAATTTATTGTATAATCCGCTAGGTGGCACCTTCCAGCAGACTTCAGCTTTATTATGTGGCAGCCAAATTACCAAGGAAAACATTTAATTTAGAGAGCCAGGTTACAGCTCCTAAGTCTAAATATGTAGTAAGGCAGCTTGTACTTTCATTTTAATCTGCTCTCAGAATTTGTCACTGGGTTGTTTTTTTTAAGAAATGTTTCCATTAAAGAGACAAGGTGGGGCGAGGTAATATATTTTCTTGGACCTCACCTACCTTGTCTCTCTTGAAGGGCTAAAATCCATATGCTGTTTATGTTACAACCTGATATAGAGACTGTGTCATCTCTTTTTACAGGCCCAAAATCCAGAGTTTGGTCAAGAAGACAGAGGCCTAGCAAATAATGAACAATATTAGCTAAGAAGCAGAACAAACAAAGGACAACCTTGCTTTTTGCTAAGAATAGCTTGGTCAGCAAGAAGCCAGGTGGAAATTATAGTTGGGGGCTTTATCTCAAAGTTGCAAACAGACCAAAGGAATGAAAGGGGCCCTGTTTCTTCTGTAGAAGAGGTGCTTTCCTACACACCAGCCTTGAGTTTATGGAAGAGGTTCAAACATGTCAGTGTGAGATATGATATCCTCCCTCTCACAGATGTGCACCTCTCCTCCAAGCCATTGCCAGTGCCTGCCTTAGAAACACAAATGAACAACTAAAAGACAATCCTTATTGCTATACACTTTTCATTTGTCCTTTTCCTTTAACTCCTAGGTATGTACCTGTCGGACAGTCAGGGGAGCTACTTCATTCCTATGGATCCCAAATCAGAATTCAACGTATATATTTTATACTAACACACATCACAGTCCACATCTGATGGCTGAAATAAAATCAAACCAGAAGTCTTCCATTGGAACTAAGATCTATTTAACTACCAAAGAGATCCGAAAGTTGGGTTTTTCCAGAGAGCTTACAAGACATGGCCCCAATCAAGCCAGTGTCTCTGCATGGATAGATCTTCTTCTGCCCAGAGCTAGTGGCAGGATTAGGATCTGATACTTAATCAGCAAACGCTGGTCTAGAAAAGGGACCTGTCCAAGTTGCTCCCTGATTGCTGCGTTTCATTATTTCCCTGGGCACCTGCGTCCCCATATCCTTGCCGACGGTGGAGACACAATGTCTCTAAGACCAGTTTGTTCTAGTATAGAGTGGTCAGTTCTTATTTTGCAGACCCAGTTCTGCCGTTGATTCTGTAAAGATCACAAAAATAAAGTACCGTCCCATTCTTTAGCGTAGCATCCCCATGCCCTTGTCCTGGGTGTTGGGGGCTGGATCTCAGCTCCCAAACCCCTCTGTATTCTGCTTACATAAAGCCAGAATACTCAGGCTCTGTGCAAGTGGATTGCTCCCAGAATAAGGGGCCTTGTTTTATGGAATAAAGCTTGGTTGGCGTGGCAGATCGAACTCCCCCAGAGGAGGACAAGCCTATCGTTTTATTCCCCCCAACTGAATTTAACTGCAGTTTTGGAAGCAACAGAGCTCAAGTTTTTGCCCCTCTGCGTGTAGCATGTTAGAGATTCATTTGTGATACATGAAATGTACATGGCTTTCTATGTCGATAAGAACAAAGAATACAGGTGTGCAATCCGGAGCTGGAAATTGAAATTGTGTCTCTAGCTGAGGCCCAGTCGCAAAAATCAAACACCATTTGCAGCTCTTTTTGCTCCTTCCGTGTCACCCTCCTTCGGGTGGGTTTTACAAGATGGCACCCGGAGCTCCTCCAATGGAAGGTGCTGTAGAAAGACGACATTTTGTTATGCTACATCAAACCAGCGATGCTGGGCCTGAGGCCAGAGGGAGTTAGAGAATATTGTTCATCAGCCACGAGACAAGGCCAGAAGAGCATTGCAAACATGCAAGTCGGATTATGTGCAGCACCCAGGGATGGCACAGTGGCATGGAAACTAGAGGTGGAAGACACCTAGGATGTCGTCTTTCTCCCATCCTCCGTCTGTCTAGTCTATTTCCCTACAGGGCAGGGGCTGTCTCATAGTGTGGACCTGATCATGATCTTGGCTATGCTCCTGCATACGTGAATAGGGAATGTAAGGAGCCCTGTTACTCCCCTGCACAGGTCAGCCATATTGCCTGTAGCAAGCGCCGTGTGGGAGAACAGTCACTGCCAGGCTGCTACTTCCCATCCGGTGCAGAAGGAACGGGAATGGGCAAAACCTGGGCACCCTGCCTGTCCCAGCCCCTCCACCCACCATGCTGGCCAGCACAGCTGTGACGACCTGGCTAGGAGGAAGGAAGAGGTAGCAGCAGGGACCGAGATGTCACTCAGTCACAATTGGGTCCCATCTCTGCTTCAGGGACAATGCAGCTACACATTGCTGCTGACTCGGGGTGGACTGCAAAGTGCTGTACAATGCCCAGCACAATGGGGCTCGGACCTTGGCTGGAACTGCTAGGCTTTCCTATAACACACATACATTAATAATATATCTAGCTTGCCCCGATCTCACTGACAGCTAGCATATTGTATAGAATAGGGTGGCGCCCACGTGCACACACACCCACGCTACCAAAAGCTGACCTTTTCATCCGGATGTAGTGAATAATCAGCTTCGCACTGGTTATTTTTCAGATACGTTGTGGTGCTCTGGCACTGGTTTTGCTTTTCTGCAAATCTCACTTGTTTTAAAACTAGGAAAACAACACAGTTGGATCTGCCACAACCTATGAGAGGGCTGCCACTGACTGAGCAGTTCCCTTTGCAGCAGCCTCATAAGAACACAGGAACGGCCAGACCGGGCCAGACCAAAGGTCCATCCAGCCCCGTATCAGGTGCCCCAGAGGGAAGGAACAGAACAGGGAATCAACAAGCGATCCATCCCCTGTCGCCCATTCCCAGCTTCTGGCAAACAGAGGCTAAGGACACCATCCCTGCCCATCCTGGCTGATAGCCATTGATGGACCTATCCTCCATGAATTTCTCTTGTTCTTTTTCTAACCCTGTTATAGTCCTGGGCTTCACAACGTCCTCTGTCTCCCTCCATTCTCCCTCTTCAGGGCTCCCCAGAAACTTCTACAGGTCCAACCACCCTACACTTTAAGTTCGTTTAATGCCCACGAACGGGTCCAAATAATCCCGCCAGTGAAGTCCATCACTGCAATCCAACGGTTTGTACTTCTCTCTGGCTCTTCTGCCATCCACAGAGAGCTTGTCCTCTGCTACAGCCTGCTCTGGTCATCTCTCTTAGCTCTCTCCCCCTGCAGTTTACCCTTCTGGCTCTGGCTTCCTTCTCTTGCCAGTGTCTTGTCTGTTCTGAGGGAGAAGGCAATCTATATAATGCCCTCCTCCCAACTGGATGGAAGGGAGAGGAGCTCCAGATCTGGGGCCCTTTCAGGAACAGTGTCCTGTGGTTTTCCCCCATTCAGCTTCTAATTCCCAGGACAGTTTCCTCTCTTCCGCTACCAGGCCGTTCCCTGGGTCTTTGTTCAGTCCAGCTCTCTGGGATGGGGCCTTCTGACCCCCTCTACTCTTAAAGGGCCAGCATACCCCATTACTCAAATCTTACAGTGACACAAAGGGATTTTCTTTGTGACACTTCTTTCCCCTCCAGTATGGGTTGAGTTCAACTCATATCCCATGTGAGCCCAATTGATCGTTTTTATGATGAAAAACAAGGCAGCCTAGTACAGGAATTGGGTCACTTGTTGTCAGGAGAAAAATGCTCCCACTGTTCAGTATCATGGGATTTGCTGGCATGTGCAGGACTGTCATTCTAGCTAGGCTCCTTGGAAACTTAGAACTGATTATGATTGACACACCGTGCTGTGAAAATGCAAATGCACGAATTGCCCAAGGAGCAGGTAGTAATAAATACAGTTTTTTAAAAGTCTCATGCTCTGAAATCATTGGTGTCTGCCCATCCCTTTCCCACCCTTCCACTGAAAACAGCTGAGACACTCCAAATTGACTTGATTGTGTGAAAATGGTCGGGTCTGAGGCAGTTGTCTGGGGAGCAATGCTAAAATAGGGTATGGTGAAACTGGGTTTAGCTCAATTCACATGATTACTATGAGGTTTTTCTTCTGATCTGCCTGGATTAGCATTGTTTATTGTAGTAAAATAAATCCCAAAAGTCAATGTCAAAGGCTGGTATGGTTTTCTTTGAACAAAAGCAGATTTCGCTTCCTGAAAATGAATGTTCGGTTGGAATAAGCTTCATTTCCCCTCGAGTGGCCAAAATATCTAGGGAACAAGTCGATGGTATCTGTCTTTAAGGAAGTCCGTCTCTTTAAAGAGGACTCAAGTCGATGGTATCTGTCTTTAAGGAAGTCCATCTCTTTAAAGAGGACTCAAGTGGCTCTAATTTCCACGGTCTGGTGGGAAGATAGAGGAGAGGCAGGAAATACCCCCCAAGCATATAAGCCTGTTGGAAGAGTTCCTAAAGTGTAACACTTTAATCTATTCCTGCCCTTATATTAACTAGATAATTTAAATGATTTCCTATGGCAGGGAGTGGTTGCTTCTGTCTAAACTCAGGCAGACCCTCCAAGGGAGAGGTGATGACTGCTTTTTTAAGAGGTAAATACAAAGATGGAATGCAAAAGGAAGGAATGGAAGAGTACTTCACTTTGTTCCATGTTTTGCAAGCAGTTGTACTGTCAGAGACCAGGAATTTGCTTTTCTTGTGAAGAAGTTCTTCTAATGTTTTCCCAATAACCAGTATCCCAAACTATTCCTCCCACTACTCTTGTGGGCTGTGCAGCAGGCATATAAATAATCAGATGGACAGAAGTTCTCGCTGAAAGTTTTAATTTGACTTAAAACAAGCGAGGGACTGTTACTAATTAATTATTATTAGTAGTAGTTTTTTTTATGGTAACACTCAACCAAGAACAGGGCTCCATTGTGCTAGGTGCTGTGCATACACATAGGCAGAGACAGTCCCTGCCCCAAAGAGCTTACAATCTGAATAGACAAGACAGAAAAAGAGTGGGCGGATAAACAGAGGCACAGAGACAGGAAATTACTTGCGCAAGGTCAAATTGTCATTGGCAAAGTGGGGACTAGAACCCAGGTCTCCTGAATCCCCGTCCAATGCACTATACATATTGACCTTTTCATAAGCAGAACAGACTCTGCCTTTGAAACCACAGTAAAAATACACCCTTGGCCCCAAAAATGAATCACCCACCTTGCAGGATGACATTTCAGTCCGATTTAGCTCTATTGCTATATTTTTTTAAAAGCAGCCATAAGTGTTTGTGCAAAACTAACATAGCATAGTCTTGGTACAAGGAAATAGGAAGTTTCCTATATGTAAGTCATCCAACTAACCTTGCTATTTTAATTAAAAACAACAACAACAACAACAACAACCCGAAGCCACTTGTTGCAGTCCTTCAGATCGGAATAGCTAATAATCCTTGTCTAGTCTTCCTGCTCTGCATTCAGAGATGCTGCCTTACCTGGAATGAATCCAACTGATTCCAAAACAGGCGGAGCCAGCTAGCCAGAATGCTGTAAAGTCATCCCAGAAACACTGTAGCTCTTGCAATGATGCACTTACCATTCAATCTTTTAGGCTAATATTTTCCAAGTTGCCTACGGGGTTTGGAAGCCCAGGTTCAAATGTCCAGGGCATCCTTGAAAGTGTCAGTCTTAATTCTTACAATCCTGGTCCTCCAACCACTTTCCAATCCCTTCACTCATGCATGAAACCTTTAAAGTCTTTCAAACTGTGCTTATTAGTAGGCTTACTAATTTTTCATAGAGATGAGCCTAGGTCTTAGGACCCCAGAAATTTGCCCCTGGTTAGAAGTGGAAATCTGCGTGGATTTGTGGCTTTTCTTTGAACAAATGTTTGCAAATATCTTGTGCAGCATTTACCGATTTTGAAAGGGAAACTGCAGGGATGTCTACTGCTCTTCCAACTCTTTGAACACAGACTTGTAGGTTAGTGGCGCTGGTTCAACCATGAAGTCTTCTTCAAGATTGATTTGTAAAGGAAAAAGCATAGTTAGGTGATCAAGTTCTCCACCCAGACACTATTTGCATAGTGTGATGAACACTGATAGCCCCATTTAAAAAAAAAAATCTCTGAAAGGGGAAAGAGAAGGACAATGAAGTTTAACCTGGCACGAAAATATTATATAATGATGAAGATAGCTAGGGGAGGGAGAGGGGAAAAAAGAGCTGGTGACGAGAAAATTTAAGTGAAGTGAATAAAATCTTAAATGATATAGACAATGTCATCTTGAATTACTACGCTCAGCCCCACCGAGGGAAGAGAACTAGGAGCTATAAAATGGAAATTGAGGAGAATCAAATTCAGAACAGATGTCAGGAAGTACTTTCCCAAGTGGGGGCATCATAATGCGTGGAATGACCTACTAGACAAGGTTGTTGAAGCTAAAACACCTGGGCCTCTCAAGAAAGAATCAGATGGCATCAAGGGAGATTAGATGTGGTTATAAGTAGGGTATAAGCTTTGATGCTCCAAATGGCCCCTATAGAATCTGTTTGCTTTGCTTTTGTTGCTTACACTTCCTTTAAAAAAATTCAGTTACAAGACTTGATACATTTGGGAAAAATCACCATTAGCTTGTGTTGTCTCAGAAGTCTCCAAGCAGATCCGGTAGAACTCCCTTTAAGCAGGATATTCTGACTTTTAGGGTCTGTTAGTTCAAGGCCTCAGTGTCCCCACAACAGTGACCTGAATACAGTTTTTTTCTTATTAGGGGCTAGGCAGCAGCTGCCTGCCATTATGACACAAGTCCCACCTTCCCTCAGCTAATCAGCTACATCTTGTAGGTGCTCTGTCCTGAAATATTTGATTTCTGGGTTTCTTGCCTTTTCTTGATAAGCACTTTGTTGCTGAAGTGGCTGCTAGCAGGTGACTGAAGTATCTGACTAGGTGGCACAGAGACTGCCTCTGTTGATCGGTTGCTTCAGCAGGGAGAAGGCTCCCCTTTCATAAAATAGGTCTGTTCCACGGCCTCAGGTGTTCAAGAGTCAGGGAAAGAGAGTCAGTCCCTTTACCTTTTATATTTGTCTTTAAAAAGAAAGACAAAACCTTTATTGTAGGAGAAGAAAGACAGCACAAGTGCACAGTGAAAACAAAAGAAAAATATGCTTAGATGGAGAAACAGCCTCATGTGAGTGTTATTGTGACTTGGCTGGATTCTGGAAGATTATTCTAAATTTTGACACAAGACACACCCACACGCTATTTGCCTAGGGCCAGATCCTCAGCTGGAGCTCCCTCCCATGGAGCTATGATAATTGACACCATCTGAGGGTCTGCCCCCTAAGCTACAGCACCTCACAATCTCCTTGTCTTACTTGTTTCCTCTTTATCCCCATCTAGTGTTTGCCATTTTGTCTTCCTAGTCTTAACCTAGATTGTTAGCTTTGCAGGGGAAGGACCTTCATAGCACTGGGCACACTTACGATACTATGTAAAGAAGTCACAAGAAAAATAAACCTTTTAAGACCGGAGAGAGGAGGAGGAAGAAAAGAGTGGAGGAAATGATTGGGTGAATGGAAAGATACAGCTGGGTAAATGGCAAGGTAGCTGTCTGAACAAAGATATAATGTTGATCCTCCCTGGTAGCTGTGACTTCTGGGCTAAGATGTGATAATTCACAGAAACTTTCAGAAGAAAAGGGAGTATATGGAGGTCTGTTGCGCCCAACAATGACGTCATGGCATCATGTGTGTTCTCATGTGACAGTATAGTCCGATCTGTGAGGAGCAAGAACATGAACAGACATCTCACAGGAAAGTATAGGCTCCCACTGAAGACTTGGCGTGATGCTTGGCCCATTTTTCAATCAGTTTTTTTGTGTCTGTCTTCTTTAAAAGTGATTACAACCTTTATTCTCTGTTCCTGGCTATGGCTTCAAAGTTATGAATATTTATGCTGCTAGAGGGAACATTCTGCTTAAGGGAGTCTGAAGCATTTTCATTGACCATCCCTCCTTTACTTTTTGAATTCCAGCTTGTCATGGAAAAATTTGTTCAGGAGTCTGTCATCACCCATTCTGAGAACATCACCTGCCCATATAAGCTGAGCTTTGATGATCATTGCCTTGATGCTGGTTGGTTTTGCTCTTTTAAGGATATGAATGTTTGGCATGTTATCTCCCCAGTGGACCTTCAGAATACAGTGAAGTCAAGGCATTTGATATTTTTCAAGTTGCTTGATGTTTGCAATAAACTGTCCATTTTTCACACCCCGGTCACAGGGATGCTATTACTGCCGCATTGTACATCAGTGCTGTTGACAGTTCAGTGGTGTGGTGGTTGTGTATCCTATGGCGAAGTCTTCCAAAAGCCTGGACTGCCTTTTGTATTCTGCTTGATATTTCTTGATCCAGGGAGACATCACTGGAGATAAAAAGAAAAGGAGTACTTGTGGCACCTTAGAGACTAACCAATTTATTTGAGCATAAGCGTTCGTGAGCTGCAGCTGAATGCATCCGATGAAGTGAGCGGTAGCTCACAAAAGCTTATGCTCAAATAAATTGGTTAGTCTCTAAGGTGCCACAAGTACTCCTTTTCTTTTTGCAAATACAGACTAACACGGCTGTTACTCTGAAACCTATCACTGGAGATGGTGCTGCTGACATATGTAAAATGATTGGTGCTCTTTAGTTCTAATACCATTGATGAGGATGATGTTTGGCTCAGTGGGAGTGGTTGATGGGGCCAGTTGGAAGAGGACTTCAGTTTTTTCCAGGCTGATGGTGAGTCCAAACTGTTTAGTTGCTTCTGAAATTTTGTCAAAGATAAGCTGTAGGCCACTTTCACTATAATTAAGCAGAGCACAAGCATCTGCAAAAAGAGCTTCACGTATGAGTTACTCGAGGACTTTTGTCTTTGCAGTAAAACTTTGGAGACTGAATTATTTCCCATCAGTTCTGTACCTTATCTAGGTGCCCTTTTGAATGTTGTCCATTGTGCAGTTCAGAACGGCTGCAAAGAAGAGACAGGTTTCAGAGTAGCAGCTGTGTTAGTTTGTATCCGCAAAAAGAACAGGAGGACTTGTGGCACCTTAGAGACTAACAAATTTATTAGAGCATAAACTTTCGTGGGCTACAGCTCACTTCATTGGATGCATAGAATGGAACATATAGTAAGATATATATATAGAGAGATATAGATATATATATACACACACACACAAGTTGGAAGCTACCATACAAACTGTGAGAGGCTAAGTAGTTAAGATGAGCTATTATCAGCAGGAGAAAAACACTTTTGTAGTGATAATCAAGATGGCCCATTTAGACAGTTGACAAGAAGGTGTGTTCTCACATGTGTGTGTATATCTATCTATCTTACTATATGTTCCATTCTGTGCATCCGATGCAGTGAGCTGTAGCTCACGAAACCTTATGCTCTAATAAATCTGTTAGTCTCTAAGGTGCCCCGAGTCCTCCTGTTCTTTTTTCAAGAAGGGACAGGGCTAGCACACAGTCTTGTTTCACCCCATTAAATTTGTCAGGGAAATCAGAGTTCTGGGGCTTGAGCCCTACCTGGGTGACCCAGCTGAACTGTCTGGGAGGGTCCCACAACTTGTAGTATAATGTATGCAGAAATGTTGCCTTTTCCAGCATGGATCTAACCATTTTCTGCAGAGCCTGGCACCAAGGTATACTGTGACCTTGCCTGGGGATTTTGGTTTCTGTTTTACTACAACAATCAACAGAAACTTTAACTTTTACCTCAATTTCTACTCTCATGCCTCACATGGAACTATCATGCAAACAAGCTGTTAGATGTTATTAGTCCCCGTCAAAATCCGTTTTGTAGTCAGTACTGGTGACTGGAGGAGACTGCTCTTTAAATATGATGCAGAGGTGCCAGCTTCAAGGCACTCAAGCATTTTCAGTTTTTCTGTCTTTCTGGATCTTGGCACCTTTTTGCCTTGTTCCAGATGAGGCTTTAGAATGCAAGGGGTCTTTGTTTCAACACCATGCACTCCCACACATGGTAACTTAACGCTGCCTGCTGGACTATATACTCGTATCTGATCTATCTTGAAAAGGTTTCCTTTGCTCTGCTGATAGGTGTGTCCCTGCAACTGCTGGATTCTCCAAAAGACGGCAACTTTTCCTATCTGGGATCCAGTACGTACCAAGTCGGTGACTAGCCTTTCACCCCAGGAGATCAGCATTCATATCCCAACTCAGGGTCTGATCCAAATGCATTGAAGTCAGAGTGAGTCTTTCCACTGACATCAGTGGGTTTTGGAGCAAAGACAGAGATAGGACAGGATTTTATGACAATACAACAGGATTATTCTTGTAATCTAGCACTGGGAAATAATTGACAGACATCAGAATTTTCAGGCATAACCCTCTGTGTGTTTGTAGACAGTAGCTATTTGTATTATCAGTTTACCTATGTACGCAGTTTATCCTATTACTAGCAATTTGTGTAGCTTGAGGCACGTATGATTCTGGCTAAAAGCAAAACTGATACTGTGGCACTTGTAAAATATTAACCAGCTTTAGCACAGCCAGCAGGTACTAAAGAAACCCAGCTGCTATTGCAAGGTGACTGTGCTTCCGTGTCTTGGACCCTGAGGACATGCTCAGTGATCTTCCCTTTGTGAAATGCCAAGTCCAACCCTTCACACGAGAATTAGATTTACCCAGTGATCCTGCTAATTCAGCCGTACGCTTCACAGCCGACTAATGAGAGGACACATGTATACAATAAGAGGCGCCGTTACTCTTACCTGCATGTGTAAAACTAGTGGAGTAATCACTTGGAAGAGGAGAAGGTGGAGAAGACTTCCTTCAGTTTACTGTAATCAAACAGATTTGGAGAGAGGCCACTTAGCAACCTGGGCCAAATTAACATGCACACAAGCTACTGGACTCAATTGGCCACTGGGCTGATAGGCTGTGGCAGTCCCTGTCTCTGACAATGGCCAGTACCAGCTACTTAGGAGGAAGGTGCAAGAAACACTGTAGTGGACAATTATGGAAACACCTGCCCATAGGATAAGTTTATTTCAATTCCCACATCAGCTAGAGGATGGCTTATATCCCAAAGCCGGTGGTTCCAATCTCTTATTTTTTTTATTCTATGTAATTTCACAGTCACAGTTTCTTGCCCATATGCTCAGGGTTTAGCTGATCGCCATATTTGGGGTCGGGAAGGAATTCTCCTCCAGGGCCTCTTCCAATCGGCCCTGGAGGTTTTTCGCCTTCCTCTGTAGCATGGGGCACGGGTCACTTGCTGGAGGATTCTCTGCTCCTTGAAGTCTTTAAACCACAATTTGAGGACTTCAATAGCTTAGACATAGGTGAGAGGTTTTTCGCAGGAGTGGGTGGGTGAAATTCTGTGGCCTGTGTTGTACAGGAGGTGAGACTAGATGATCATAATGGTCCCTCCTGACCTTAGTATCTATGAATCTCTGAATCATTGTTTATATGAATATCCCCAGCCATTTTTGAACCCTGGTGAGCTCTCGGCACTCAATGACACCTGTGGCAGTGAGTGCCATAGGTTAACTGTGTGCCCTATACATCTATATTTCCTTTTACTGGTTTTCAGTTTGTTGCCTTTCAGTTTCATTGAACATCCCATTATTCCTTTACTATGATAGACGGTAAATCTGAGCACCGCATAACTTACCTTGTCTAGACCAGGCATTATGTTGTACAGCTGTATCATGGCCCCCTTTATTCATCTCCCCTCTACAATAAACAGTCCTGATCTTTTCACTCGCTCTTCACACAGGCATCTTCCCATGCGTAAAGGATTGGGGCCTGTCTCATAGCACCCTCCTCCTACTGGACCAAGTTTTGCTCTTGCCGAGCCAGCTCACTCCCTGGGGTCATTCTGTCTGAGCTCTCTCACAGAGTCCAGGGAAGCAGTTTTCAGCCGGGCTGGTTGTTTTATTTTAAGCCTTCTTAACCAAATAAATCAATACCTTGCAGACTCTTCCCTCAAAGTCTGTGCAGGCCAAGCAGTCCCTTCTCCAAATCTGTCTCGTGCACCAGTAACTTCAGCAACCCAGACTTTCCTGGCTCCTACCTCAGAGCCTCTGTAATAAAGGGCTTTACCCAGTCTCCCTTCTGTCCATTTGGTTTCTGGAGCAATTACTCTCTGCAGTAGCTCCTGTAGCAGTCCATTGGGAGCATGGCACCAGACCCCTCAGCTTTCTGGAGGGTATTGCAGTCTCCCTGCTCTATTTCCTGCTGCCCTCTTTTATAAAGTTCAGCTAATTAAGTTCCAGCTCTTTTCTCAGGTGCAGTGGGCAGAGCTAATGAGCCAGCCAGCCAGCTGCAGGCCTCTGACCCTGGAGGAATGGTATCTTCACACCTTGGAGCTAATCATTTTCATCACCCAGCTCCGGACCCCTTCTATTTTTGATTTTATATATATATATATATATATATATATATATTTTGCAGTAGGCTGAGCAGAACTGAATACAATATTCCGCCTGGGGGCATGCCAGCAATTTATAGAATGGCATCAGTATTATTTTCTATCCCATTCTTTATATGTCCTAGAAAGATTCGGTTTGTTGCACAGAGACCAGATGTGGCCTGTGCTTTGAGCTAGATGTGCTCTCGCTCTTTGTTTCATCCTGACTATAAAATAAAATAAAATAAATAGACGAACAGAGGCAAAAAGTGGGAATAACTTCTTAAACTGCAGCCTGCAAAGCGTTGGGAAAAGGAAGTGGATGCACCCATAATCATAAACCATTCCAGTACCAGCTAGCTGAGCCAGTGCCCGTCATAACAATGCTGAAGCAGAGTAGGATGCTCAGCGTGCTAGCGAGAAGCTTTCTCCAGCTGACTGCTAGTGACCGAGCTCGGAGAACAAGCTGAGAGGGCTGGGTGCTGAGCATACTCCCTCATTAAAACTCGTGTCGGAATGAATGGAAAACTGCCGTTCAGCTTCCCTTGGATTTTGGACTGTGAGCAACGGTAGCTCGTGCAGTTAGTGAAGGCGGCAGGCAGCTACACCCATATTTGAAGGAAGCTCCTAATTCGTGTTGGCTGCGACAGCAGGGGGAAGCGACCAGCCAAGACAAGCAAAGCAATCCAAGCCTGTTAACAACTGCTCCTACAAATCAAATCCAGCCCTCCTCATTGAGGCGGCTCAGCTGACTTTTATGCCTTCCTATCTGACTTTGTTGCTTTCCATTTCAACGGCAGGTTTTGTTTATTGGCTTTTTTGTGTTTACAGCTCCCCAAGCCAAGTCATAAGTGGAGATTTTGGGAAACATCAGTAATGTGTGAAGTTGCCCCAAATCCTTCAGCGCATCTGCTCTAATTTCCTCCGGCTCCCTATGCTCCCCTCAGCTCAGTCTGAATCCTGACTGCCCCCTTTTATCATGCTCTCCAGAACGTCATGCACGTGTAAGCAGAGTCAGGATGAGCTCCACCCTGACATCCGGTGGTGACTTGTGGCAAGTTGTGGAAAAGAACTTCAGGGGCTGATCTCATTTGCATAGGCACACCCACCCTGCCTAGCATGAGCCTATAGCTGCCCAAATGGTCACTTTGGCTGCTGTGGGATCCCCAGTTTCTCTGTTATTGGGGCAGGAAGAATAAATTGTTATTATCCTGATTATGTGAATCAAGGACAGTGGAACTGTACTTGGCCTTTTGTTATGATGGAGGGACTCGCCATCACCTAAGTAGCACTCACTAAGCAAGGGACATGGGTTCCAAAACCTCAGTGAATTGAGAAAGGTTGAGGACAGGTATTAATTGCTTCTTGGCCAAGATCAAGTGTCAGTAGTCTCTTGGCCTATCAAAGGCCATAATCAAGTGTCTTGATGTTTTTGGGCTTTTGGCCTTGAGATGAAAACCTTGGACTGTGAAGTAAAAATATTATCTAAGTTATACCTATTGGTGAGGGCCTTACATGCTAATTGAACTTCCTCCTTTCTCCACTGTGGAATATCAGAGCTAATTTTGATTCTATTAGGAGTCTAGTTACAGGCTGCTGAGCTGAATTCACTCTGGGCCAATGGTGTACCAGCACTGAGGCTCCCCTACTACAAGCTGAAATCACAAAAGAGCTAAACTTACTGAGAGCTGAAATCACTGAGTGTTAAGTAGTGGGGGAGCCTGAAGATATATTGTGGAGCAGAGCGGCTCTTGGAGCAGAGCGGTTCGCGGGATGGCTGGAGCAGGTTATGGGGGCAGTTGGCAGAGCGGAGCAACTAGTGGGATGGCTAGTGGAGCGGAGTGGAGCCCCATGGAGAGGTTGGGGCAATTGGCTTTGGACCACGTAAGGTGCCCCTAAATACCACCCCCCCATCTCCACCCAAGTTGGGAGGTAAAACTCTGCAGATAAACTTTCAAACTTTAGTGCTACACTGACCAGGGTCAGAGACTTTTGGGTTGTTGGACTTTTGGGACTTTGGGTGACTTTGGGTTGCTGGACTCAAGAACCAAAGGGAAAGGTCATGCCCCAATTTGCTTGGGGTGGGGTTTTTTTTGCTCATGGGTTGTGTTATGAAGCCTGTTGGTGGTGTTTCCCTAACATAATGCCACATTGTTTCTCTCTGTTACTAAAAGGCTTTTGCTACACTCAGACTCTGTGCTTGCGAGAGGGGAAGGCGCCCAGCGGGGGTGGTATATATTTGTCCCAGGTCACTGGGTGGGGGCTTGAGCCGGTTTTGCATTGTGTTATTGGAATGGAACCTCTAGATACTGAACCCGGCCCTTACTGCTGCCAACTCTGATGGGCAGAAGGGTTACACATGTGCAGCAGGGGTTCCCCTGGTGGCCGGTAGCTAGTTCCAAACTCTCTCCCCTTGCCTTGGGGGTAGAGTCTCTGCCTATGGCCTTGGGAGGCAGAAATTCACCCAGAAATCACTCCATCACCTTTAGTAACGAACCTTTATCAGTTAACAAACAGAGCCCCCTCACTCACTGAGCAGGGGGCTCCTTCCCTTAGGGCTCTGGCTGATTCTTCCAAGTAGTGCAGTTACCACACAGATAGGTTGCTCTCCAGGCCAGTCCCCAGCCTTGAGCTCAGACTCTGGGCCTGCTGTGGTCCAGTCACAGAGACACACGCCCAGCTCACACAGTCCCTTCTCAAACAGCAATCGCATTGTACACTCAGAGGAGAGCTAGCATCAGGATGTAGGGAAGGGTTTTCCTACCAGCTCTCTAGCCAACCAGGGCTCCAGGTGGTAGGGAGGGAAAGGCCTGTGTTTTCGGTCTGCTTGTACCCCAGCCGGCCAGGGCTCAGGGCCAGCCTTCACTGCTCTACAGATGATCTGTGAAGCATGGACTCCAACACCTGGAACAGGCTCTTTCTTCTTGCCTGCCTCCCACTGTTAGAGAAGTTCATAAATAACAGCACTGTCCTGAAAGCTGGGTGTGACTCTCGGCTTTTCCTAGCGGGTAGCCTCATTTGTTTCTTTCCTGCTGTGTCTGACCTATTCTTTCCAGCTGCAGCCCTTGGTTTCCCCCCATCCCTCTGCCTGGCTGAAAAGCAGCCTTTCCTCTCATGTGCTCTCCTTCAGAGCCATGCCCCCTTGGGCCTGTCTATGCCACCCCAGGATCTCACTGTGCGTGGGGAATCATAGAGGATGTGCTGTGATGAAAGAGACCCGTCTTCATAGCCTACCCACTATTGCAATAATCTTTGTACAAAGTGTGTCTTGTAAGGGAGTATCTGAAAACTGATAGTTTGCTGGTCAGTATCCTCCGGATAAAATGTATGGCAACATTGGATGTAAGTTATAAGATTTCCCTGTATGATGTTATTAACACATGTCCCAAACCCCACAGCCCTGCCCAAACGATGGTTGGCAAACAGGTCTGACCTAAACAAAGGAACATGTGCTCTGCTTAATTTGCATATAAGCTGTAAACAGTCATCAAGCAGGAAGAAAAACAAAGAAAGGGTAAACAGGTGAGAAAAAGCCATCACAGAACATCCTGCCACATAAATTCTTTGTTGCTGGTGCCTAGCTGGAAATGTTTTACAGGAGGGGGACTGAAACTATGAAAAGGAGGGACAATTACCCCCCTCTCCCTTCCCCCTGCATTCACTGCACCTGAAGAAGCAAAGGAAGCATTTGTTAGACTTTAGGGGAAGGGATCCTGCAGCATTTGGGCAGGAAGACTGCTAAAAGCATGTAGTGAGAAACCTTGCTTGACTGATCTAGTTTATTAAGCTTGGCATTAGTAAACATTACACCTTTATTTTCCTTCTAATCATTTCTGACTTTTATGCTTCATTACTTGCACTCACTTAAAATCTTGTAGTTAATAAACTTGTTTTTCTGTTTAAATTGAAGGGTCTAAATAATTATTTGAGATAGTAAGATGGCACGTTATTCCCTTTAAGGAATAATGGGCTTAAAATATTTTGTACTGTCCAGGAAAGGGCTAGGACTGGTGGGTCACCCTGCAGTATAACCGAGGCTGGTAAGAGCCAGTGTGTAACCCGAGCGTGATGGGCAGGCTGCAGTTACACACAGGGTGCTGCTTGCATGCTGGAAGGCTTTTTGTGAGCCATGCAGGTTGGAACTACTTCAGCAAGGCATTAGAAGGCACCCAGGGTTTCAGGGCAGGGATGACAGCTTCACATTAGTCCGGGTTGTATCTACTATACAGGCATTACAGTGGAACAGCTGCTGTGTTGCAACTGTGATGTAGATGCAGCCTCCATTGTGGTCATACAGGAAGGTATAGGCTCCCAGGGGGGATATGGGATGGTACCTGGCCCTTTTTTCAATCAATTTTTTGCCTCCATCTTCATCAAAGCATTTATAACATTTATCTAATTTTTTTCCTCTGTTTAGCTCAATCCTTGGCTGTGGCTTCAAAGTTATCAATATTTATACTGCATGAAGTGAGATTCTGCTTAAGGGGGTCTTTGAAGCATTTACATTCACTGCCCTTCCTGCACTTTGAGTTTTAGCTCACCCCAGGGGACTTCTTTTGGGAATCTATCACCCATTCTGAGAACATCACCTGTCCATCAAAGCTCAGCTTTGATGATCATTGCCTTGATGGTGGTTGGTTTTGCTCTTTCAAAGAGGTGAATGTTTGACATGTTGTTATCTCCCCCGTGGACCTTCAGAATACAGTGAAGTCAAGGCATACAAAATATTTCAAGTTGCTTTATATTTGCAGTAAACCATTCGCGTTTTACACCCCTATAAAAGTCACTGCTGCATTGCATATCAGTGTTGACAGTTCAGTGGTGTGGTAGTTGAGTATCCTATGGCAAAGTCTTCCAAAAGCCTGGCTTGCCTTTTGTAGTCTGCTTGATACTTGATCAAGAGAGGCATCACTGGAGATATCCCACAGTGCTGCCAAGACATGCAAACTGACTGACACTCTTTAGTTCTATACCATCGCTGAGGATGATGTTTGTCTCAGTGGGAGTGGTTGATGGGGCCAGTTGGAAGAGGACTTCAGTTTTTTCCAGGCTGATGGAGAGCGTCTAAACTGTTTAGTTGCTTCTGAAAATTTGTCAGAGATAAGCTGTAGGCCGCTTTCACTATGACTAAGTAGAGCACAAAGCATCTCCAAAAAGGGCTTCATGTATGAGTTTCTCAAGGACTTTGAATTATTTCCCATCAGTTTTGTACCTTATCTCGGTGCCCTTTTGAATGTTGTCCATTGCGTCATTCAAAAAGGCCATGAAGAAGAGGCCAAAATAAAAAGTGACCAGTGGTAGCACACAGATATGGGGAATGGTTTAGAGAGGCCACCAGCAGAGTACCTGACTGATCGTGCCTTCATGGAATGGATAGATGATGTTAAGCAATTTGGCTGGACAGCCAAATTTTTCTAGAATTTTTCAGAGGCCACTTCTGCTTGCCATATCAAATTTTTTTATACCAATGAATATGGCCTATAGTTCCATGTTTCGTTCAACGTATTTTTCCTGAATCTGCCTCGCAATAAATATCATGTCTATGGTGCTCTGACCTGATCTGAAACCACATTGGGGATCTCTGGTAGATGCTTTTCTGATATTGTTTCAGGAAGCTGATTGAGCAAAATACAGACAAGGGTTTACCACCTACAGATAGCAGGGAGATACCCCAGTAGTTGCCACAGTCATATCTGTTGGCTTTATTTTTGTATAGCGTAACTATGATTGTATCTTTGACATCCTGAGGAATTCTTAGTTTCCCAGATATCCTTAATAATTGCATGTAGATAGTTGACAGTTTTAGGGCCTGCAAGTTCATAGATTTCAGCTGGTATACTGTCTTACCCTGTTGATTTACTTGACTTAGTTTCTTTAATAGCATTTTGCTCTTCCTTCGTGGTATGTAACTGGGCAATTTCTTTAGGCATGGGGTGCTGGATCAGTTCCTCTATCACCAGGGGGTTGCCAGTAGGAAGATGGGGGGAGTAGCTCAGTAAATCGCTGCACTGTCAGAGAGTCCTCTTTTGTCTCTAATTAAGTAGAGCCATCTGAATTTTTTGAGCTGGCCCCAATTCTGATGCACCATAGATCACCTTCAGGGAGTCGTAAAACAATGTGTTCTTAGTAATGGTGTAATGCTATATATCACAGAGAACATAAAGCCAGCTTTGAGTTGTGGCTTGCAGGTACTTGAACTTGTCTTTATTTTAGGTTGCTTTTTTATCATTTTGCCAAGATATAAACGCATCATTCTTTTCCTTGAGGATCTTTGATTTCTTCAGTGTTTTCATCAAACCAGTCCTGGTGGCATCTTTGAGTTTTACCTAGAGTTCTGAGGCTTGAAGGGTGGCTAATTTGAGTATATTCAACTTTATGATAGCATTATATCATGCAATAATGCAATCAGTTGTTTCCTCCAGGTTTTCCTGATGAAATGGATGTCTTTATTCAACTGCAGTTTAATCTGTTCAGACTGTCAGGCTTGGAGTGGTGTAATATAGAATAATGGAGCCAGAAACACGAAAAGCAATGGTCTCCTTTGCACGTGTGCTGAGCACCCGCTCACTATTTCTTAGGAAAGCTGACAAATTAAAAAAAACTTGTTGGCTGCACCTGAGAGCTAAGCATTGGCACCTGACTGGCTAGGTCATTAAATGGCAAAGGGGCTCCAGAGACAGCACGATCACCAGAGTGAGGTGCAAACTGTTGGACTGACCACAGCATGATCGGAGCCATTTTCAAGGTGCACGTTGCTGCCCATCCGCAAAGCAACCCTGAACAGATTAAAACGTAGGGATGCTTTGTGTGTTTCTACATAGTTGGTAAATAACACTCTCAACAATGGGACTGAAAAAAAAAAATCAAGAAGGTCACAGTGTCATTAAGTTTGTTCAAAATTAGATTAATTTTTTTCATAAACTGGTTTGATGCTGTCTGATCTCCTGGCTGGAGCTGATGCAATATGTTTAACTGCTTCAAAACGACAGTGATTCAAATCATACAAGCGGTGACGTTTGGATAGACACCTCCTTCTGGATCCATCACCCCTTTATCCGTTATGTTAAAAAGCAAAATAAGATGGGAAGCTTTTCGTGAAGGTTTCCATCTGCTTTGCCCAGCTATGCTCAGTGGAAAGTCTGGGAACTATAGGCTTAATTCAATGGAAATTAGAAAAAGATGTCAGCTCTGGGATTTAAGGTTTTAAATCTGGAACAGGCGTGCGTGTTTCTGACAGAGGGAGAGAGCACGAGCGTGTGATCTTCCTCTCCTGTTGGGCTGTCTAAAGAGGGGAAAATGCAACTATTTAATCAAACTCCAAGCATTGCATTGACCCCCAGGCATCTCCCCTCAGAGGCCCACTAGTACTCACTCCAGCCAAAAGCAGAGTCAACAAGTGGATTTTTCATCCAGCATGAAAGAGGCAAAGACCTCCAAAAAGGTCTTTCCTGCAGCTGATGAAAGCAGGTCTTAACTTGCTAACCTTTGGGCTTTCCTGCTCAGCTGTCAGGTCATATTACACCCGGGTAGTCAACTCATGAACCGTGGGCCAAATCTGGACTGCCAGATGCTTTTGAATGGACCACAAAAAATTTTACTTATTCTTACCTTTATTGCTATTGCGGTGTGAAAAATGTTTCTCTAGAGCTTGGACCTTGACCAAGAAATTTGGACCTTGACAAAAAGAAAAAAAAAATTGACAACCCCTGCATTACACTGATTGCAGTGGATTTAGCAGGGATTAACATGGACTGTTTTCCCAATTCACAGCCCCCACATGGCCCAAAGGCAGGGGGGAGGGAGAGAGAAAATGAGTGACTGAGGCAGTGTAATCTATCTGAAATATTGTTAGAAAGAGGAGTCAAAAACAACTTGGTACGGTGACTGTGTAGACAATAAGAGTAATGAATCTGTCATGAACTTATGTATGCAGCCTGGCTGCCTTTGAGTACATCATTCCCTGGCAACCTGAAGGCATGAGACAAATAATCAAATTAGGATAACAATAAATCATTCTGTATCCAACTGCCAAATCCTGGAATTAAGATCGGGTAGCTGTTCATTTTGAACTCACCAGCCCAGGAAGCCTTCCCTGGAAAGTTTTCCTTTTTAAGGCAGAAAGAATAAATTCTGCACCTACAGGGAACAATTTGTGCATCATGTGACAAAATCCAGCCACTTGCAGCAGCCAGTTTGCTGTGCAAGCCCTAGCTGGAAACACCAGCCATTGGAATAAATAAAAGGCAAAGCAACACTTAATAGCAACATGGAATAATACCTGGAATTAGCAGGGAGGAAGAAAGGAACAGAGAAGACCTCCCTAGGGGAGAAAGTATATATGTTATTTCTTGAAAGAATAAATATTGCATCCATAATTATTAATAAATTGGTTTCCCCAGGGATCTCTCAACACCACTCACCAAGGATTCCCACCTCCTTTTATGGGCTGCTTTACATTTAAGCTCAGCATGGCTTTCACCATCTTTCTCATGGCAGAAAATTCCCTTCCTGGCCCTTGCTCAACATTTGGGACCCCCGTTGAGGCACATCAGGCATGTTTACTCGGCAGGGGCCTGCCAGTTGAGACAGCTGAAGACAGAGCTTGAATGGCAAGCCTGGGTCTCCTGAGTGGTGAGGTGTAATGCTACTCAAATGGGCTCAGCTCCAAGGCATGTTACTGTAAAAGTGAAGTGGGTGGAGATCCCTGGAGTTGCAACCCAGATTACTGAAGCTGCCCAGTCCTGCCACTGTTGTTATGAGCTGCACACAGGGAGCCTTTTGCATTGCAAAAAAAAAAAAACAAAAAAAACAAATACCACAACAACAACTTCTATTGGCCCTGCAGTCTACACCAAACTTTGTCTGCGCCTCCCCCGCCCCCCCCACCCTACGTGGTCTGCGTCCCCCTGGGATCCATGGTTGGGAAATGCTGCAGAAAATTGGAAAAGGTGCAAACAAGAACTTTATTTTTGAGGGTCTCAGGATCTATTCCTAAAGATGTCATCTCTTTGAATATTGCAGGAACAGAAGCAATTTCAACGTATAAATAATTTGAGCTAAATGTTAGTGAACTATGAGTTTGTCATAAAAATATTGAGGAATACAGTTTACCAAAAAGAAATGAAACTTTGAAATATTTGAGCTTCACTGAAGAAATCAAATAGAGGAAGGGATTATTGAATCATTTAACAGATCTAAAGGTAAGAAGTCAGACCTGCAATTTCCAGAATCTGAGTCAATGATACGAGATCAAATTGTGATGGGTATAAAAAGGTATCGGTGTAAGAAAAAGATTGTTAGAGACAAATTTAGATCTGGAAGAAAGCAGTGAAAATTTGCTGAACTTAATCAACAATGATTGCACAGTTTAGAGAGAATAAATAGATTCTTCAGGATGTGGGTTGGAGGAGGCAGCTGGTTTTAGATTACACTAATAGATTGACCTAAGATGCTCTGTATATATGTTAACTATGCATCTAGTAAAGATTGTTGTTAAGTTACTAGCAAATTATTATTAAGTCTAGTGGATTACTTGACTATAAAACACAGGAACATAGGGACCTATGGGGGTGAAGTAAGGTCCATCAAAACAAGGGATACTGGAAGGGTATGATGTGGAGGGCTGCACAAAGTGAATCAGGCTTGGAGAAGGTCCTGCAGAGGGTGGGAGAAGACGCAAAGAATTGAAAATGTCTGCAGGTTCAAGAGAGCAGAAGAATGAGATCTACATTTGGTGATGAAGATGAAAGGAAGAGGGGCTCTGTGTGATACCCAAATTAAAGCTCTGTAGGGATCGCGGGTGTTATAAGTCTGATTGCGTCTTTGCCGGACACAGGCACTAGATGCACCAGTGGAAGAGAGGGAGGGCCAAGCATGAAGTAGTCCCTGAACTCACAAAGGAAACAGTAGTGAAGTGGGCTTCAAGTTAGAGAGGGAAGGCTGGTGAGCTAAGGGATTTTGACTCTAAGACAAACATTTCCTGCCTGTCCCCTTACACTTAAAGCAAGCACTGATGCCTGGCACTGCATAGCTGACTGTTGGTGTGATATGGCTCTCATATGTAGTGGTGTAAATGAGAAGACTCTGACATTAATGGAATTACACTGGTGAAAAGCCACTTAGGGTAGAGCTGAGCTGAGAAACAGAGAAACAGTATTCTGGGACTCGGGCTTCTTGTGCTTGCAGGATAGTGATGTTAATAACCCCTCAGCCCAGGAATGTGCAGAGACGGTGTTAAGGACCTGGGCCACGGGCAGCCTTGCCTAATGGTCAGGGCGGGAAGCTGGCTTAGTGGTTGGTGCAGACATGACCAGGCCTAGTGGCCACCGCCCAAATCAGGAGCTGATACCAAGTCCAGGGAGCGAGCTGGGGTCAAGAGCCAGGAATCAGGAGCCGGGGGCGGAGTGGGGGAGAAAACCAGCAGCAGGAGCCAGGAACAAGGAAGAAGCATGGAACCTTACTGAGCAGCCAGAGATCCAGCCCTGCTGCAGGGTCTAAGAATGGCTGAAGACTGCAGCAAGCACAGGTTCACTGGCTGAACCAGCCGAGGGCAATGAGCCAGTGGCGGGTCCCCGGCAGACAGTCTGAGCTGCTGTTGGCATCCATTCTTTGAATGGTGAAGAAATGCTGAAGCTTCTACTTTCCAGACCCCATTGCTACCTCGCTGAAAAGCTTCCTACCTCCAATCTCATAGGAGGCCCTGCAATGTTGGCACAATCTCACTGATTTAAAGGCAGTAGAGACGCTTATGACCATCTACTCTGACCTCCTGCGTAGCATAGGCCGTCAAATTCCTTCCAGTGATTCCTGCATCAAGCCCGTCACCTCTGGATGAGCTAGCGCACATCGTATACAAAGACATCCAAGCCTGATCGAAAGATGTGGGGTGATGGAGAATGCACTGTGTCCCTCAGGATACCAGAAGCTCTTACCCTGGGGCTCCTTTCCGCAGTGCTGTAGGACCTCCTTGCACTTTTCCTGGGGCTTGTCACTGAAAATCATACAGTAGCCTGAAAAAAAAAAAAGGTGTAAATCCACTTCTAAGCGGCTGCCTGATTAGGATGAAATCTCCCATGGGGGTTACCTGGCAGCTGTTACCCAATGGCCTCATCCTAGGACACGTGATCATGATGTGGTGATAAATATCCTGACAACATAGTGACTCCAGAGGGGGAAAAGCAGCCTATCCCAATTCACACATTGTTATTACTAATGATTTGTATGACTATAATGCTTAGCTGCCCCAGCCCTGGACCAGGACCTTGTGTGCTAGGAGCTGACAGGCACAGATCAAAAAGACAGTCCCTGTCCTGAAGGATCCCTCCGCTGCTGGAATGCCCACTTCCTATGTGGGAGCTACATCCATGGCGCTGTCCCACAAAGACTAAATCAAAGCCCGGCCTAGATTCAGGGACCCAACCCTGAGGAGGGGTTAGGCCAGGCCACCCAAAAGCCTTATGGGACAGCTGCCAAAATATTAACCCCCCCGCTTGCTGCAGGATCCTTGAGGAAAGTTGGAGGCAGGCAAGTCCACAACAGCATGATTCTGTAGGAGCTGCACTGCCTGGGAGTGGCAACTGGTGTGGAGAGCTTAATTCTCCTGAAGTCTGGTGGGGAACATGTTCTGTTATAGGAATGATATCCTCTTAAAAAAAGTTACCACTATTTCCCTGAGCAACGTGCACGCTACTTTTAATTCTATTTAATAAATGTTTAACTCTTTTGTCACCTTCCTTTGTGAGACATCAAAGCAGTTCACAAAAGCAGACCATTATTCTTCCTATTTTAAAGGTGAGGAAACGGAGGCAAAGGGGGTAACAGACTTGCTCAACATTGAATAGCAAGTCGACGGCAGAACTGGGATTAGAACATGGGAGTCTTGACTGATGGTTTCCTGTTCTAACCACTAGCCAAAGCAGCCTTTCAAATAAAAACAGTGAAACAATACCTCTGTTTTAGTGACAGAGGCACAGGGCGGAGGTAGAAAAACATTTGGATGCCCTGCTAAAGATCCCGCTTCCCTGTAGGGTGGCTGGGTATATGGACCAAGACCCTTAGCTGGGAGCCCAGCTGCAGGCCCTAACGAGGGCAGGCTCAGTGTAATCTGCTGAGCCAAGTGGAACCAGCTGCGTTGCTGACTGTGAAGAAATATAAACCCAGGGAAGAGCTCAAGGGGAGAGGCTAGCCAGGCAGGAGGATAGGACGATTGTGGCTTGTTCTCTGCGGGCTGTCACAAGCGTCAAAGACTAGGGGACCCAGTGAGGAGTTGGAGCGGGGCCTGGTGTTGGGGGGAATTGGGACTGTCCAACCACTGTAAATAAAAGAACACGGGTGAAGCACCTGTAAGAGGTGTCAGAGACCCTTTCTTTTGCCAGCCCAAGCACAGGGACAAGGGGAAGGAAGCTTGTGCTGCCCTGTGACAGACACCTACATAAAAACAGATTGCAAAAACACTATCTTGTATCTGCTGGCTCTACAAGCCCTACTCCTAGGGCACTCCTGTATAAAGGAAGAGAACAAAAGGACCTGTGTCAGATTTTTTTTGGCCCATAAAGTATAAGGGAAGAAAATTAACAATTGCTGCAGAGGGTGTTACAAACAATGGAGAGGAAAAAATAAAATAAAAATAAAGCACTTAACATTCTTTTGATCTTTTGCAAACAAACATGCTTGCTCCTCACACAATGCTGCTTCTCGCTGGGATGGATGGAGGCTGTGTCGTGTGCTCCTTCATATATTTATATTTTTTAAAAGGAATTTGAGTGAAGCACTAAAAAAGCTACAAAAGAAGAAAGATAGAGGAAACCTGCAAAAAGCTGTGATCTGCCAGTGTGTTTTGAGTTGCTTTATCTTGAATCAATATTGACCTGGAGAGGAATGATAAATCTAACAGATTACAGCTGAAGTAATGCCAGGGCATCTGCTTCCAGAGAGGAATTATTTTACTAGTTACAGCAGCTGTTTTTACAAGAATCCACAGTAAAATAGTTATTAAAACAAAGGGAGGAGGGAAAGACAATAAAAGGAAGATATATAGCTGATGAGGAACAAGGACACAAGGCTGGAAATTAAACTGCAGGGGGAGGTGGAAGACACAAAACAATGCAACCACCATTTTATAACTTGCTTCAGACACTAAAAAACCTGGATGAGTTTTTAAGAAGACAGGGATTCAAAGCTCCAGGATTTTGTCTAGTGATTTATGATCTCTGGCAGCTGTTGCAGAGGTTTGACCTGCCTACAATAGGCAGGAATCTCCTCTCTTGGTAGTGGTCTCCTCCTATGAGGAAGGTTACTGGTAGAAAGAAAAAAGGGGTGGGACAAAGGGACTTGGGAGCAAATTCTCAGCTGATATAAACAGGCTCAGCGCCTTTGGTGCTTTGTCTCAAATTTGGGATTTATCTTTGTCTAGACACAGATAAGAACATGGTTTGGAATATCCAGTCTGCATAGCAGTCTTCAGCTAACACCTACCATCCCATTTCCAAACTACTGGTTTACTCTGGAGTAGCGCAGGTTGGGGAAATTCTTTGTTTTCATTGGCATTTTGGTTTTCAGGTGGGGTTTTGTTTTGAATGAAAACCTGAAAGTTTTTGATGAAAAACAGAATCTTCTCTTCCCCACCTTGAAATTTGCCATTTGTTGAAAGCTCATTTTTCAATCAGAAAGTAGTTTTGCCAGAAAGTTTTTGACCAGCTCCACTCTTGAGTGTTGAGGGAGCTACCTGGATTTGACATCACTTTGAGGGGCATTGCCTTTCGGAAGGTGATACACCTGGGACTAAGGTCCAGCATCAGCCAGTCTAGTTGTGACTTCCATGCTTGGATCTTTCTCCTAGAGATACTACTTTTGGGACAGAACTTCTTAGCTCATTAGAGTTGGCC
This sequence comes from Eretmochelys imbricata, assembly GCF_965152235.1. Lineage (NCBI taxonomy): Eukaryota > Metazoa > Chordata > Testudines > Cheloniidae > Eretmochelys > Eretmochelys imbricata. The sequence goes on from NC_135579.1 coordinate 4,966,266, forward strand.
GTGTTACCTGTTCAGAGAAAAAGAGGTTAGAAAGGTTGATTTGCCTGCAGGCTTCTGCTTTCAAAGCTAACTTGTATCATTTCAGCCTGCTGCCCTTACTTTGGTTTCAACTTAGTTTGCACTCAAACTTTGACACTAAAGTCATAGGTTCAAAGTCCCACAACGGGCTATAGACTCATAGTCCAAATCCCTAGCACCTGTCTCTGGTAGGTACCTAGATGTGTACCAAAGATGTTACTGCATTTTTAAAAAAGATCTGGAAATAACTGATATGGAAAGGTCTTATATAATTTTAATGTGATGAAACCAGTGTGATTCTAGAAATGTTACAGTGTTCTATCAAAATTACTCTAAGCACACAAAATTTAACTAATAATTGTGTGCTTCCCCTAGGTTTTTCCCAAACCACCCTAAAAACTCCTATAGCAAGGATGTAATTCACTAAAGAATGGTCTAAAATACCTTAAAAGATTATATTTTTACAGGGGTATTTTACAGGACTTTTCCATAGAGTCCTTCACTCAATTAAACAGTCTGATGTTTCTGAGCTATGGCTTAGCACATTATTATTATGTTCTGATTGCTCTGTTCTGATTCATTGAGATGGCAGCTAGTTCTATATTCTTTAAAGCATTTGAAATACCTTAAGTATAAAAGGTGTTAACTAAATTCATATCCTATTCTGTTTCAGTGTACATTGTATTTATGTAAATACTCTCTCCTTGAAATCAAGCAAAGACCCATTTTCTAAGAGTAATTTAGCTCCATAAACTATTAACCAAATTCTCTTTTCAGTTACTTCAACAGAGCTGATCTTAGTGGAGTTGCATCAGTATAACTGAGAAGAGAGTTTGGTCTAATGCCATTGAAGGATTATTGTAGTTACTTGAAATCTGGAGAACACAGCTGAAAGGAAATTCCATCATGCTTAACCTTTGATACCTAAACGTGAACTTTGGTTTTCCAGGGATCCCTGTAATTACTATGAAGCGTGAAAGGTTCAATCCAACCAAGTTAGTGAAAAGACTCCCATTAAAGTCACAAAAGATTTTGGCCCCAGTTTCCTGGTTCATTTCAGATCACTACCATAACTAGAACCAATCTTGCAACAGGAACTCAGCTGATTAAAACCCCAGGAAGAGAGGAGGGGTAGGCAAGAAGAAAGTTGAATAGAAATTAAGTCCAAAATAAAAAGCTTCTTGACTCAATCATTTTCTTAGGTGAGAAAACTGTCATTATGTCATATATACATATACAGTGTATGGTGCACAAACACACACACACTGTATTTACTATATGTGCTACAGTACATGATTTCTCACCCATGGAATCTATTCCTTTCACAGCCTTTGCTGCCCAGTGGTGCACCAGAATCTTAGCTTCCATTTAAGAAAAAAAAGGGGGAATGAGTGAAATCCATATTTGTGAGACTCCCCTTGATTTCAGTGACACCAGGATTTCATCCTATGTTTCTAGCCTCATGGTTTTGAGGAAAAACTTGACAATGCAACTGGAGTTTAGACTGGCGCAGTACTGTCAAAGTGAGTCTGCAGACAGCACACAACTGCTGTGTGCAGTGTGATCCATCCCAGTTCAGCCCAGTGGGGTGTTGACTCAAATCTAGAGCAGACAGTTTAAATAACATTGTTAACTATTCCACTACTGATAGTTTTAAGTAGAAACGTCCAACTACTGTGCTTATCCCACAGTCCCAAACAGCTCTCACCATTTGGGACTGCATCCTCCTGCAACCCCCCCTGCATCCTCCCCTAACCACTTCCATGGTGCAGTAATGAACTGTTGTAGCTAAAGTCTGCAGGGTCTTGAAAATACAAAATATGAGAACAGGGGAAAATAAATGGAGTTTGATATCAAAGTAACCAACGCTGGGGCTGCTGTGTTGATCGTAGCATTCCTTTTCATGATTCATTCCTTAAAATCACCATCTTCTAATGCTAATGGAGCTGCAGCAGAATTTCCATGCTTGATGCAAAATCCGGGAACCTTGCCACAGAATGAGGTTAATCTTGTCATGTAGTGCACAGGTCCTTGGCAGAAAGGCACTGTAGTCAACAGGGGTCTATGGATGCACATGTTGACATTTATACTTTGAAGCCAATGGATCTCTGTGCTGGTAAATGTTGGCACACAAGCATTGAATGCCATTGGGTACCCTGAAGTGCATATCTGCCCACTCAGATCAGTGTGCAGGGCCAGAGTGTTTGTAATTGTGTGTGCACCCCCCTCCAAGATACACACAAAATACACTCATTCCCACATGCAGCACTGAAGAGGAGAAAAATCCCCAGGAACACAGAAATTTCTCAGATCTGGATTTTCTCAAATCTATTTTATTTGTAATCGATTGTTTTGTTAGGAACACTGGCGTTAAATCTATTGAGAGCACATGGAATGGCAATTAGAAAAATGTAGAGTGTGAACCAGCTTTCCTGCCCTCATCACATCTGAGCCTCTTTTCCTGTAGGGTATAGGAGCACTCATTATTAAAGAAACAAAAAAGCAACTTAATCCCCAGAAGGGAGAAAGAACTATAAAGAATGAGCTGTATTTTAAAGAAGTCTTATTGAGGGCACAGGAACAAACCATCCCAATGTGCAGACAGAATAGCAAATATGGCAGGCGACCAGCTTGGCTTCACAGAGAAATCTTCAGGGAGCTTAAACACAAAAAGGAAGCTTACAAGAAGTAGAAACTTGGACAGATGATTAGGGAGGAGTATAAAAATATTGCTCTAGCATGCAGGGATGTAATCAGGAAGGCCAAAGCACAATTGGAGTTGCAGCTAGCAAGGGATGTGAAGAGTAACAAGAAGGCTTTCTACAGGTATGTTAGCAACAAGAAGGTGGTCAGGGAAAGTGTGGGACCCTTATACTGAATGAGGGAGGCAACCTAGTGACAGATAGTGTGGAAAAAGCTGAAGTACTCAATTCTTTTTTTTGCCTTGGTCTTCACAGACAAGGTCAGCTCCCAGACTGCTGCACTGGGCAGCACAGTATGGGGAGGAGGTGAGCAGCCCTCAGTGGTGAAAGAACAGGTTAAGGATTATTTAGAAAAGCTGGACATGCACAATGCAATGTATCCAAGAGTGCTGAGGGAGTTGGCGGATGTGATTGCAGAGCCATTGGCCATTATCCTTGAAAACTCGTGGCGATCAGGGGAGGTCCCGGATGATTGGAAAAAGGCAAATATAGTGCCCATCTTAAAAAGGGAAGAAGGAGAATCTGGGAAACTACAGACCAGTCAGCTTCACCTCTGTCCCTGGAAAAATCGTGGAGCAGGTCCTCAAGGAATCCATTTTGAAGCACTTGGAGGAGAGAAAGGTGATCAGGAACAGTCAACATGGATTCACCAAGGGCAAGCCATGCCTGACCAACCTGATTGCCTTCTATGATGAGATAACTGGCTCTGTGGATATGGGCTGGTGAGGCCATATCTGGAGTACTGCATCTAGTTTTGGGCCCTCCACTATAGAAAGGATGTGGACAAATTGGAGAGTCCAGCAGAGGGCAACAAAAATGATTAGGGGGCTGGAGCACATGACTTATGAGGCGAGGCTGAGGGAACTTGGCTCATTTAGTTTGCTGAAGAGAAGAGCGAGGGGGGATTTGACAGAAGCCTTCAACTACCTGAAGTGGGGTTCCAAAGAGGATGGAGCTCAGCTGTTCTCAGTGGTGGCAGATGACAGAACAAGAAACAATGGTCTCAAGTTGCCATGGGGGAGGTCAAGGTTGGATATTAGGAAAAACTATTTCACTAGAAGGGTGGTGAAGCACTGGAATGGGTTACCTAGGGAGGTGGTGGAATCTCCCTCCTTAGAGGTTTTTAAGGCCTGGCTTGACAAAACCCTGGCTGGGATGATTTAGTTGGGGTGGGTCCTGCTTTGAGCAGTGTGTTGGACTAGATTACCTCCTGAGGTCTCTTCCAACCCTAATCTTCTAGGATTCTTTGTGGGCCGATTCTCCTTTTGTTTGTATCAGTGTAACACTGTTGAATTCAGTGGATTCAGCCACTCCAAATTCACACCAATCTCTGTGAGAGGAACATTAACCCCAGAGACCCTTTGCTTCAATAGTAGGGCTGGGGCTCAAATGAGAATCAGATCCATTGCCCCCCAAACTTCAGGGATGTTCAGTTCCAGACCTGGATCCAAACCCCATGGCTGGGGCCCCACCCTTATACTAGGTGGAACTGGAATGTTGAATTTGCCCCCCACCAAACTATCCCCAGGCTTGCTCCTCAATCAGTCCAGCAGGGTCCAGCACAGCACCCTGGTCTGAACTGTCTCTCAGCCCCTTCTGGGCTCCTTCAAATTGTCCCTGTTCTTCAAGCAGTGCTGGCCGTGGTGTGGAGCCATATCTCCCAAGTCTCCCTCCCTGGAGACTCTTTGCCTCTCTGGCCCTAACCCTTCAGCTGGGCCACTAAAAGAGTTCAGTTCCCCTTCACGGGTGTATCAGTGTCCAGGCTACTTTCCCAGTGGCTGGTAGCAGGGACCCAAGCCTGCCCTGTACTCTGGGTCCCAGTCCCTAGACAGCAGCCATCTGCCATGTTCCTTTAACCAAGCTGCATTGCTGCTATGATTCCCTGGGCCACTTCCCCAGCTCACTCTTCACCCTTACCTGGGGGCCTTGTCCTGGTTGAGCCCCAGCAGCCAGCCTGGAGCTCCTTCACATTCCCCTCGATCTCTGCCAGTACTGCTCTGTCCAGGGTCCTGTAGCTAGCTAGCTAGCCAGCCAGCCAGCCAGCCAGCCAGCCAGCCAGCCAGCCAGCCAGCCCCTCTACACTCCTCCAGCTCCAGTAAAGAACTGATCTCACTCTGGACTAGCTGCTCTTCTTATCCTAGCCTGCTGGGCCCTGATTGGCTGCTCCCTGCAGCCCCTTTCTGATTGGCTGTATGGGACTCTAGGCAGTTTAGGGGGACCCTCTACACTGCCCTTTTCTGGGGCAGGGTGTGACAGGGCCTTGAGGCCTTCATCAGGGGCCTCAGGGCCTGCTCTACCCCATCACAGACGGGTACCCATTCAGGAAAGTGTCCTTATTTGGAAGGGAGCTTCAGCATGCACCTAACTTCAAGCATGTGCCTAAGTCCTATTGAGTGTGTGCTTAAATCTCATTTGCTTAAGAGTTAAACGTGTACTTAGGTGCTTTCTTGACGTGGGGCCCCGGAGAGGCTCCTCATGCCTTTAGTCATTATCACTGCCTCTCTGTTTGGTTTCCATTTCACCCCGTTTCTGCTACATCCGTTTTGAGGTGTGGCCGACCGGAACTGAACACAGCACTCCAGGAGAGGATGTCCCACTGGTGTAAATAATGCCATTATGTCTTAGTTCTTTTCTAGCCTGTACTCGATACAGGTAGAGAATAATATTGCTGCTGTACCGTGAGCAGATGTTCCCATCTAGCTGCCTGTGCAGTTACAGTAAATATATGGACCCAGTGGTGTGTCTGAGCAGTTCAGATCATTCCTTCCAATGTGCATGAGCTTGCATTGGTCAACACTGAGGGCCACTGACACTGCAACTGTGTTGATACTGAAGTCAGTGTATCTGCACCCAGATTTCAATTTCGCTCTCCATCTTCTGCCCCAGCAGATGATACTTCAGTTACAATGGGGACGATAAAGCATGTTCTGAAAGCAGCTTTCGGGGTGGAATGGTTACCAGTGACTGTTGCCTGGATTATGCTGCAAAGTGAACAGCCATCATCATCACTAACCCAAGGGAAATGCAAATCCTCTTCATCATAGCAAGTGATGGAAATAAAGTGCCAGGGAACCTAATGGCCAAAGTGGAGAGAGAAACTCTGTACTGCTGTGCTTCCTGCTTCCCTCTCTACCTTTTTGATCTTAAGTGTTAATCAACACAACCGCACAATGCGTGGAGAAGAAGACTGAAATATTTCCCTTTGCTGTTATTATTGTTAGAGGAGCGCCTACGGGTTCTGAGACTGGTCAGGTCCCGTTGTACATGTCACTGAAGAGAACACTGTAAGAACCAGGCCCTGCCCAGTGCACTCACGGTCTGCAGCCCCCGATCCTGCAATTTGTACAGGAAACTGTAGGATTTTCAAACGTGCCTAATTTGGTTAGGTACCTAACTCCCATGAGAATTAGGTGACTACCCTTTGGTGCTTTTAGGTTCCCAGCTGTATATTTAGGTGCCTAAATACCTTTGACATTCTGGCCTTTTATCTTTCTCTGACTCAATCCCTTGTTTGTAAAATGGGGATAATAGAAATTATTTTCTCTCACCTTTTGTCTGTTTAGATTGTAAGCTCTTCAGGGCAGAGATTGTCTCCCGCTAAGGGTCTGTCCGATGCCTACCACAGCAGAGCCCCGATCTGTGTTAAAACTCCTCCAAGGTGCTCTCATAATACAAATTAATAATAAAAATTTGCAGTCTGCTCTCACATAGTCCATGAAGGGAAAAGAGGCAATATTCATCTATTCCATTAATTGACACACATGGTTTGCCCAGCTCTGCTCAATGGTTAATTTCATTGGTTGGGACAAAATGGAAATAAATGATGCTGTTTACTTAATTCAAAGGAAAATAGGAACCTGCTTACGTAGGATCATTGACCTAGTTGTAGTATCTGATGCAGCGAAGACAAGTTGTCTACAAGCCTTGGTTTAATGTAGCGTGGAAATGTATTGGGTTGTATTTATGCCCACATACAATACTGAACTGGCTATTGTGTTGATTAAATATTTAATTAGCTGCCTGTGAGGGGAAATGCTCCATTAGCTAGTGGGGAATTAAATTGTTCCTTGTTTCCACTTTTAAATAAAACGGATAATTCATTGTCACTTAAGCATAATGTTAAGGTGACATTTCCAAGGGGAATAAACATAGACTTTCTCAGCTGCTGGAATTAAGTCTGAGTCCAGGCAGAAGAGTTAAGGGGAGGGGACTCGAGGATGTTGATGGGAATTTACCTTGTGATGATGAATCGATCCCAAAATGAAACCCACATTGATTCTCCTCAGCACCATGTTCTGGGAGCACCCAGAGAAGCAGCATTTGGCTACCTGGAGATTGTGACACGCTTGCTCCCTATACACTCTACAGCTCAAACTGGCCCTTCCAAGCCTGTTGGCTGGTTCTAGCTCCTCCGCTGAAGAGTGGCAGGGCAGGATTTGGGACAGTGATGGGAAACACAGGGATGGAGCCCAGTTACAGGTCACAAACCAGGTTCGACCTGGCTTTCCTGTGACAATTTACCATCAGAAAGACAGCTATACTGGTCATATGAGAGAGTCCGGGCTAGATCTGCAGAGGTGGTTGCAGGAGTGACATTTGGAAAGGTGAGAGTGTGCTGGTTGTGCCCACAACACCTCCCACCCATTTGACCACACGACCTTGATATCTAAGCACCTGCAAACACAGGATCTAGTTGGCACGCTGAACACGTACGTTATGGTGCCTATCTATCGTAGGTACTTAAATGCTCCCCATCACCCCAGTATCTGAGCACCTCAGTGTTTAATGTATCTATCCCCAGCACACCCTTGTAAGCAGGTCAGTGCCATTGCCCCATCTTACAGACAGGGAATTGAAGTCCAGAGAGATGCAGTGGCTTGCCCAAGGTCCCACAGGAAGACTGGCAGTGTAGGAAATTGCACCCAAGTCTCCCAAATTTGCACCCTAACCACGAGAGCATAGCTGGGTGAACTTATGGCACAACCCAATTCCCATTAAAACCAACGGCAAGGCTCCCGCTGACGCTAATGGGCGTTGGATCAGTCCTCTAAACACCACTAGAAATGTGGCCCCTTTTAGTGTTTACACAGTAAAATTATTCATCTGATGTAGAACCACTGAAATCTAGCTACAATTTGTAGATCCATAAATTCCAAGACCCGAAGGGACCATTGTGGTTATCTAGTCTGATCTCCTGCAGAACACAGGCCATAGGACTTCCCTGAAATAATTCCTGGTTGGATGTTTTTCTGAGAGATCTGCTCAGAGTTCAATCTTGATTTAAGAATGGCCAGTGATGGAGAATACACCACAACCCTTGGGAAATTGTTCCATTGGTTCCAACTGTCACTTCTGGAAATTCGTACCTTTTTTCTAGTTTGAATTTGTCTCTCTTCAACTTCAGCCCTTGGATCTTGTTAGAACTTTGTCTGCTAGACTGAAGAGCCCATTATCAAATGTTTGTTCCCTATGTAGCTACTTATAGACTGTGAGTAAGTATCATTTAACCTTCTCTTTATTCAGCTAAATGGATTGAACTACTGGAGTTCACTATGAAGCATGTTTTCCAATTTTTTTAATCACAAGCAGCCATCTGACCGTGAGGACACACAACAGCCTCCATGCTGACGCTATCCCATGTTTTCCTTTAAGAGATGTTACTTGTTACTCTTCGCATTTCTCTACCACCCTCTTGGAAGCTTGAAAATAACATTTCTATCCCTGCTGTTTTTATCTTTTTCCATTTTGTGAACATTGATTCCCCCCACACCCCGCACACACACCCTTTCTCCTTTTTAAATAAAAACACACTTTTAGAGCCAGATCCTGAGCAGGGGAAAATCAGCTCAACTCCGTGGAAATAAAGAGAGCTACTCTGGTTTATACCATGGGGGGATCTGCCCCTTTATTTTTATTTTAATGTTGGAAATACAAAGATTCTAGATCTCACTTTTTTGTCTTGAAAGTATAAGGTCAGGGGTGAGCAACGCTCAGTGGAATACTTGCATGATCACCAATACTAACCGTTCTGTTTTGGGATGAATGAGGAAGTCTGGAAACCTTGTTCCACAGCTAGTAATATACCAGTAGATCCTCCATCACTTCATTTGATTAATCAGTGTGGTCAAGAGGTCAGAACATATGTTTGAGGAAATGAACTTTCCTGACATCAGCCAGACTAAAGGTCCCTCATGGACAGATTCTTGTGCAGGAGGAAGGGGAGCAAGGCATTAATGGGTGGGAAACTAAAGCACATGTTTGTTTGTCATTATCTGTGATGATTGCAATACAGCTGGGAAAAGAGCTTGATAGGTAACTTGCATTTCCTTGTGCTCTGCAATGCTGACCATAATATACAGGAATTGCCATAACAGAGCAGAAGCTGGAACCCTGACTTTGGGATTTTCCCCCAGATAAATTGGAGGAAGGTGAACATATTCCTTAATGTGTCCACCTGGGGTGAAATCCTGGCCCCATTGAAGTCAAGGGGAGTTTTGCCATTTACTTCAACGGAACCAGAATTTCACCCTGGGCCCATTGTGCAGTGCAGTGTTATGGGATTGGGGGAAGAAGGGAAACATCACTATCTTCTGCAGAAAACCAGTTTATGCTCTGATGCGTGGGGTCCGGCCTTCTCAGCAACGATCTTTTTCTTTAAAGTTCCTTGGCAAGTGGCACATTTTAAAGCAATAACATATGTAGAATCCAGATGGCAATCCCCACCAGACTCGGCCAGTAGACGGTCCTGAACCCAGCCCCCCATGTAAACAGACCTGAGTTTTAGGTCACGTCTGGATCTGGCTGCTGGGATGAGGCTCACCTGTAATTTTAAGGTAAATCAAATGTGGGGCTAGTGAAACACAGTGAGCCAGCTCCTGAACTGGTGTAAACCAGCAGAACTCCATTGACGTCAAAGGTGCTACACTGATTTACACCAGCTGAGGATCTAGCTTATAAGGAGTTAAAGGAGAGATGCTGAAACCTACACCTCCGGGCTTTGTGATACCTGTAATGATAGCTGCACATTAGAAAAACTACAACAGGATGCTGTTAAACTAAACCGCCTTACAGTGGGCTGCTAAACCGAGAGTGTTTTGTCGTTAGTGGCCATAGGGTTTTCTCCTTTCTGATCCTGTTTGGGTAATGAATATAAATGGAACAGTGGGGGCATAGAAAACAAAATTCTCTGCTTCATAAGGATTGCCTCTGAGGCGCCGCAAAGGCAGAGAACTAACTAGCATCCGAGCTCTTTGGCTCTTCTGTAGCTGGTCGATTGCATTATCAGGACATGCCGAATGCCATGGAGATAGAAAGCCCGGAACGCGCTCTCCAATTTTTATTCCTGATTTTGAAAACCCTGGACCTTGTATGTGCTGCAGAAGCTGATGTATTTTACCTAGAAGCCACTCTGCACTTACACCGTGACATAAACATCTCCACCTACGGTTAAATCCACATCAAGGTATGTGTCTACACAGAATCCTTTTCTTAAAAGCTGACCTATTGCCATTTGATTCATTATGGAGCTAAAACCCAGATGCCAGTTGAATTCCAGCTCTTTTAGAAGGATACAGCTCTTTGTTATTTCTTTGTTGCTCCATCAGTTCTCATAAATTCTCCCTCCCTTCCCTGGCTATTCCTTTCAGTGCACACAGGCCTGGCTTAAGAGCTTTTCCTGACCATCCCTACTGTTGTATATGTGGTACCTGAAGTGCCCTGCCCACTGGATAGGTTCCAGTTGTACATTCCCCAGGCCACTGCACCGAAGAAAGGGATGCAGCTGTAGGATCCAGCTGTAGAATTGGCTCGGAGTCTAAAGCCCTCTCCTGCAGTGAGATGGCTCCGGCATCAAAGGTCATCTCTGACTTAGTGATGGATGGAAGCACAGGCACGCTTTGACTTCTATATTTTGGGAGGGGGGCAGCTCCATCCAGGCCAATGGGACTGTGCGTGAGGGGAGCAAATTCTATGCCTGTCCAAGGCTTGCAGTTTGGGGGAGGCAACACTCCCCTTGGACAGAAGCTAAGAAGCCTCCAGTCTAGAACAGCCAGGTGAATGGAGGACCCAGCTTCCTATGCTGCTACTGGGATTTCGTAGGGAAGTTCAGCCGCGCAAATAGTCACATGCACAGACTGGAGGAAAAAAAAAAAAGGGTCAGCAAACCATGCCAGCACAGCATCCTCCTGTGTCCGCAGCTCGGCGTGCTCTTTCCTCTGGTTCATGGATATCAAAGGAGCTGACCAGCTATTGGGATGCAAGAGCAAAAAGTGATCTCATGAATAATGCAGCTTCATTTGCATACTTATTACAACCGAATTTGGGCTCTAAATACCTTGCAAGTGCAGCTGTTGTGGTTTTAACATGCTCCCTGCAGGCGAGGTACTTTCACCCTGTGATTATAGGTGCGTGCTGTTCCATGTGCTGTTGCCAATTGGTCTGACGTGAAACCATAATTGTCCTGTGACAGATGGTGAGGAAAGCTACAGTGAAGCTTGGGACTGATACTCTGGGGGCCTAGAGTCTAATTCGCTGATGTACCTGGACTTTTCAGAGCCTGGTCGAAGCAAACTACCATCCCCCACAGTCAGCGGGTCACATTAAGACTGCAAAGAAAAGGCTTCTAGATGCCTGATTTCCAGATCAGGATTCCCAAGCGGCGATGGTGTTGTGCAGCCAATGTGCTGAGTCTGACCAAGAAAAGGACTTTCCCAGCTAATATTTCCTCCTTCCCCTGTGGGGTCAGCAAACCTGACTCCTTGACCTTCCCCTTCTTAGTGCACTGGAACAGGGAACAAGGCCACCAAACCTGGCTCAGTGTGGGAGTGCGGAACAATCCATGGAGCCCAAAAGTTCAACCCCGCAGGAATTGTTAGTCCCCAGCAGATATTGACGGTCAAAGCAGAGCATAAGGGAACAACAGGCTCTAGACTGGACCGTCCCAGACAGATGAGGGCTTTAGACGGAGATTTTCAAGGAAGCTGAAGAGAGTTAAGCAGCTAAATCTTTGTGTGTCTAACTCTCTTAAGGCACCTTTGAAGATCCCAGTCTGATGGTTGTAACCAACACCTTGATCTGCAGATAGAGGAGAATTGGTAGCAAGTGAATAACAGGGATTCTCTGCCCCGAGAAAGAGAGGGCAGAAGAAAATGTGAGATTCTGATTGTTACTGTAACGGCAGAACGAGGGCGGGCTCTGGGCTGCCCTGGGCATGTGCACCCGGCTCAGCCTGTAATCCTTGCATGCCAAAATTTTGCTGCCCCTCATGTCATAGGCAGCCACCAGTTTGTATGGAACCAAGGGACCCCCGTTATAGAGATGTGTTTGTTTCTCAACACTCGCTCTGCCTAGTAAGTCATCCTGGGATGTTGCATTTGACCAAACACCGAGTGAAACCACAATGCGCACCAGAGAAGCCATGGCTGGGCAACAAAATGGCAGATGAAACTCAGTGTTGATAAATGCAAAATAATGCACATTGGAAAACATACTCCCAACTAGACATATAAAATGATGGGCTCTAGATTAGCTGTTACCACTCAAGAAAGAGATCTTTGAGTCATTGTGGCTAGTTCTCTGAAAACATCCACGCAATGTACAGTGGCAGTCAAGAAAGCGAACAGCATGTTGGGAATCATTAGGAAAGGGATAGATAAGAAGACAAAAAATATCATATTGCCTCTATATAAATCCATGGTACACCCACATCTTGAATAGTGTGTGCAGATGTGGTTGCCCCATCTCAAAGAAAGATATATTGGACTTGGAAAATGTTCAGAAAAGGGCAACAAAAACGATTAGGGGTATAGAACAGCTTCCGTATGAGGAGAGATTAATAAGACTGGGACTTTTCAGCTTGGAAAAGAGACAATTAAGGGGGGATATGATAGAGGTCTATAAAATCATGACTGGTATGGAGAAAGTAAATATGGAAGTGTTATTTATTCCTTCTCATAACACAAGAACTTGGGGTCACCAAATGAAATGAATAGGCAGCAGGTTTAAAACAAACAAAAGGAAGTATTTTTTTCACACAATACACAGTCAACCTGTGGAACTCCTTGCCAGAGGAAGTTGTGAAGGCCAAGACTATAACAGGGTTCAAAAAAGAACTAGATAAGTTCATGGAGGATAGGTCCATCAATGGCTGTTACCCAGGATGGGCAGGGAGGGTGTCCCTAGCCTCTGTTTGCCAGAATCTGGGAATGGGCGACAGGGTATGGATCACTTGATGATTACCTGTTCTGTTCATTCCCTCTGGGGGCACCTGGCATTGTCCACTGTCGGAAGACAGGACACTGGGCTAGATGGACCATTGGTCTGACCCAGTGTGGCCATTCTTATGTTCTTACGGCTGTCAGGCTCCCAACTGCAATGCTGAAAACTGACCAACCTAGATAATACCTAGGGTATGGGGGGGGGGCGGTATCTGCATTTGAGATGAAGACCCCGATCCTGCAGACACTTACACATGAGTGACTTCACCCAGGCAAATGGTCCCAGAGAAGAGCATCTCGTTCAGCCCCTAGGCCTTGCATACAGAAAGCTCTTTATAATGCTGTGCAGGGCCTCACGTTGCCAGTTACCCTCCATGCTGATGGGTTCTGGAGGTGGCTGCCCCCGGTTGGGAGAACTATTGACACGGCCTGGGATCATGAGAGTGTAGGGAATAATGGCAAAACATTAGAAGGAGCCTTGGGGCTCTGAAAGGGGCACATTCCTCCCCTCCCCTGCAGAACAAACCCTGGACAGCTGCTCTAGGAACTAACCAGCACCTCTTGCCTCCCAGCTACTAATCACCTGCAATCCCCTAAAGCTGAAACTAAGCACAGTCTGTACAATCTGCAGCCAAGGCCCGAAGAAGGCAACAGCGAGCAAATCTGCTCCTTTGCTTGGGAAACGCAGTATCTACAAGACAACAGAGGGTTGCCATTGTCCTTTCCCTCCCCTCCTCCTCCTCGGGCTGAAGGATTGCAATGCCAGAAGATACCCTGTATTGTCCTGGTTGCCTAGAAACCTGCAGGTGCACTGGTATTCTAGTATTGTCAGCTGTGTGTTGTTGTTGCTCTGCAGGGGATACAAATCTGCCCAAGGCGACTGGAAAGAGGACAAGGTAGTGCTTACCGTTCGGTTCAGAGGGGTAGCACCTTCCACCACCCAGACCCTGGGGACAAGCCCTGTGTCCAGGGTATGGCAAGGGATTTCTCAGTGTCTCTTATGGCATGCACTGGCCTGATCCAAAGGCCACTGAAAACAATAGAAGTCTTTCTACTGGCAGCAAGGGGTCCTGGATCAGGTGTGACAAAAGGAGCAAGCCAGGGCTGGAGTTTTTACTGTAATACAGGCCTGACTCAGGCCAACAGCTAACGCTCAGGAACCATTAGAAGAAAATCTGTCTGGTGGGAGATTTCGCCCCCGATGTGGCCCATTCGCTAATTCCTCTCACAGTTACAGTGGTGCCATGTCATCGACTTCAACTAACTTCAGTTGGGTCGTGCCGGATCAGCACTCTGGGCTTCGGCAGGGTTGCCCTGGGGCAACCGAGAGCAGAATTTATCCACTGCAGAGACTGAGCTGCCACGAGGGCATGGAAAGTCAGAAAGGATGGGCCCAAACGGGAAGGACTTGAAGCAACAGAAGAAATGGGATGACATGTCCTCTTGGAGAGGGTGAGTGCGGTGGTGCAAGCCACCTATAACCCCCTGCTTCGTGGGGGATGGACAGAAATGGTCAAGGCAGGCCAGAAAGTGGGTGCAGACCACCAGAGGAGGGGGGCAGGGTACCTGAGAAGTGGGCTGACTCTTCTGGGTAGCGAATCTTCTGGGTAGCCTCCTCTATGGAACCCAGCTGCAGATCAAAGCTGCCAGCCCTGTCAGAACCCTGACAGGTTCTGGGCTGGTACCCCTGCCCCAAACTCCTCTGGGTGGAGACAGCACTGCTGGGCACCCCCCTGCACTCTGTGGGGTGGCTCAGGCTTTGTCTGCTCCCCCCATGACGCTCTGTATTCATATGTCTTCCTCTCCCACATGTGCGCTGGGCTTCGTTTGGTTAATGCATTTCGCTAAATCCTTTGCTCTTACGAGTGTGTGCAGTGAGCTTAGCACACGAGATGGGCATGACACACAGCTAAAGAAACACACCGGAGAGCTGCTGGGGCCACGCTACAGGAAAACGATGTCTAACGGAAAATGGCCTAGCCAGACTAGACATGGGTGCTGACCCTGGGCTGGTGGCTCCCTCCCAAATCACTGGGAGATTCATCGTCCGAGGCCAGGCGGGGTGACCGAAGGGATGCAATCCATTCATTTAATGCATGGCTCTGCACTTGAACACTTGGATATCACCCCTGTATGGGTGTGCAATGGTCCTCACTTGGGGTCTGGTTGGGAAGCATGGCCTAGTGGTCACAGCCACAATCCCGGACTGCCAAGGGGATTGTGAGGAGCGGACACCGGGCCCTCCCACTCCACCAGGCTCCGACCCAGGGCCCTTTGGGCTACCAGTAGTCTGGCAACCATGGCTGCTTAAGGCTGTCCTTCCTAGGTATCTTCCTCTCATCACCCCCTCCCACTGGGGTCAGCTTAGTCCACGGCCTTCTCCCGGTGGGGAAATTCAAACCAAAAGAAGTAAGAGGGAGTTATCAACGTCCAAGGTCACAGAATACTTCCCTCTCTGGTTGTCTCTGGGGTGGGTCCCCCCTTCCCTCAGGGAGAGCCGCTTTGGGCAGCTGTGTCAGCTGGCTGCAGTCTGCTCACCTCCAGCTCTGCCACCCAAATGAGCAAATTCCCTGTCTTTTAATTCCTGGATGGAGCATTTTCTGCAGGTGTGGTGGGGCGGGGCAGGGCTGGGTGAGCCCAGAATAATTTCTTCACCCCTTGTTGCTCAGTGTGGGGTTTGTACACCTCATCACAGGGCCTATAATATACACAGGTATACATATGTGCATATGTACAGTATACAGACTGGGGGGCGTTCCAGCAGCACCCAGCATTGCCTCTAATGCTGCTCTGGCTGAAACTGGTTGTAAAACTCCTGTTGATTTCATGGTGGCCAGCTCAGCTGAGGCCTCCGGTCAATGTGCAGCTGTAGTCATGGATGCAAATGTGTTAGGGTGCCCAAAGAGTGGGCTGGTGGTCCCCCAAGGATGTTGCTGAGCGAAAGGGAGCTCCAAGAAGGGCAATGAGGTTGATCACGGGCCTAGAGAAACTCTCCGAGGAAGAGGGATTGCAGTGACCTGGCAGAGGAGACGGGTCCGAGAGGACATGCTAAACGCCTGTAAACTCAGGAAGGGTCTAGGGAAGGGAGAGCGGCAGGTTCCATTCTTCCTGTCTCTTACTGCTAGGGCAGGGGGACATTCAATGAAACTGTTCTCACCTCCCACCACCTGCTCTCCCTTCCCCCTTCTCTCTCATCAACTGCTTTCCTCCTCGACCCCTCTCCAGCAGTCAATCCCTTGCCCCTCTCTGGTCCTTATATGTTCCTCTCATCTTCACTCTCCAGCTCCCTCTCCGCTGTATGGCAGTTCCTTCCCCCTCCCTCCCTCCAACCCCCCTCGGTTTCTCCTCTCTTCTCAGTCACTTGCGCCCGGCATTCATTTTAAAATGGAGGTGCTTAGCCCATCCAACTGGACACGCAAGCTGCCCAGTCCTGGGCCTTTGCCATCCATGGCAGCTCTGGCTTTTCTCATCAAGGCGAACAGGGTTGGGGCCAGCGTGCTCTCCCTTTCCCATCCCACACACCCCCGGGCAAATTGCTGCAACTCAGCTGTCTAGTCCTGAAAATGAAACTGCCCTTGGATTATTACCAGGCCTTATCTGTGTCAGGCTGACATAATGTCAGATTGAATCTCCACAGTTCTCAGACGTCAGTTCTGTTCCTTTGCTGCTATTGCGAAACAGAGTTTCTCCCTTTCCATGCAGCATCGTCTGTGCTGAGAACACCCCCCAACCCCAGTGTGCACGGTGGGGTGAGGGGGGAACCTCTATGCACTGGCGTCAGAGAACTGATCCGCTATCAAACCCGCCCCCAAACACTGCCAGTACTTGGAATTACTGTGATGAAATAGCCAGAGTCAGCTGAGCTGAGGATGTGATATCGCCCAGCCTCTTACAATACCCGGCGCGATCCAGCCACACGGCATCTTTCTACCCTGCTGGAGCATGTTGTGTCTCTGGGGCAGGCTTGGGGAATTCATATTTAGTCAGTCTGGTTTTTACCACTTTCACACCTCCCCATCTCTCTCTGTTTTTGATAAATGGACTCAGTACTGAATTGGGTGCTCATAAAATTGAGAGACGAATGGAACTTATTAGAGCCAGAAACATAACTGTTAGGCACTGTTCAAACTTCCACATGTCTTTACCTTACCAATCCACCTTGCTCTTCACCTACAACACACCCCTCTCTGTTGTTCCAGAGCTGAGCTCCCACACACCTCAGCCAAAGAACCTGAACTGTGAACGACTACACCCCTTCCAAAGCCGACTGCCAAGTATCCACACGGAGAGCCGTATTTCCAGTGCAACTTGGCAGAGCTGCAATATTAAAAGCTGATGCCTACTAAAGGGGCAAATAAAGGGCGAAGCTGATTAAAAATACAGATTAGGAACTGCAGTACAATTCAAAAACACCGTCACCCAACACGCTTTACCAGGCCCATTCGCAGAGCAGAGAGAGAGAGAAAGTAAGTGCTGTGGGCAAAGGAGAAAAGAGACATTTTCAGTTGAGATTTGAAATGAGGCAGAGAGGTGATGAGCAGGGAGCGACAGGGAGGCTGGTCCCGGTGGCAGAAAGTGGCTCTTGCTCCAACAGGGGTGTGATGTGGAGGATGGCGCTAGGTAAATGTAAGGAACAGGGAGAGAAGGTCTAAGATGTAGGTGCAATGCCCTACCCTAGGTGGGTCACCAGGGGCACATGGATCTTAATGCATGAGCTGCTACCACCTAAGTTAAACAAACCCAGTCTCTCAGCCCAGGCTCATCAACCTCTCTTTGTGGCCCAGCCACCACCAGAGGGGGAACAGAGTACCGCACTGACAGGTGTGGGTTACATAGGCTGGAGAAAGGAAGGCAAGTTTGACCTGGACTGTGGCATGTTGCCACCTTGTAGACGCTCCATGTATCTGCCAGGCAGTCCAGAGGGAGAATGGAGAGACGTGCTTCTATACAGGCGTGCATTCTCTGCATATGAGGCCGATTTCCCCTGTTACACGGTTGAGACAACAGTTAAATAAAAGCATCTGGCTGAAATCTCTGACAACCTGCTTCTTTGAGCATGTAGCAGGGATCCTGTAGTAAATGGATTCATTCTTGGCCTTCAGAAACAGGGTCTGTGTTTTGGTTCTGTGTTTGCATAGCACCTAGTACAATGGGGCCTGCCCAGGACTAGGGCTGCTAGGTGCCACAGTAATATAAATAGCACCAGTGAATGGGGGCTGGGGAGAAGGGAGGGAGCGGTTTGAGGGAGAGGTTTGCCAGCAGATCGAGGGACGTGATCGTTCCCCTCTATTCGACATTGGTGAGGCCTCATCTGGAGAACTGTGTCCAGTTTTGGGCTCCACACTACAAGAAGGATGTGGAAAAATTGGAGAGAGTCCAGCGAAGGGCAACAAAAATGATTAGGGGTCTGGAACACATGACTTATGAGGAGAGGCTGAGGGAACTGGGATTGTTTAGTCTACGGAAGAGAAGAATGAGGGGGGATTTGATAGCTGCTTTTAACTATCTGACAGGTGGATCCAAAGAGGATGGATCTAGACTATTCTCAGTGATAGCAGATGACAGGACAAGGAGTGATGGTCTCAAGTTGCAGTGGGGGAGGTTTAGGTTGGATATTAGGAAAAACTTTTTCACTAGGAGAGTGGTGAAACACTGGATTGCGATACCTAGGGAGGTGGTGGAATCCGCTTCCTTAGAAGTTTTTAAGGTCAGGCTTAACAAAGCCCTGGCTGGGATGATTTAGTTGGGGATTGGTCCTGCTTTGAGCAGGGGGTTGGACTAGATGACCTCCTGAGGTCCCTTCCAACCCTGATATTCTATGATTCTATGAGGCAGTGGGGACGTGTTTCTCTGCATGAGGGAGATGGACGGCAGCAGCGTACTGTGCACACTGGAGTTTGGAGGGCAGGTATGTCAGCAGGTCACAGAGGAGGGATTTGCAATGAGCCAGACAAGTGGCAGTCAGCACCTGGGTGAGGAATTCAGTGGAGACGCACAGGGTGGCCAAATCTCATGATTCTGTCATAAGTCTTGCAATATTTGCTGTTTTTCTTAAAGTCCCAGCTCCTGAAGCCCTGCGATTATGTGAGGATCTCAACTTCCATTTTAAAAATAAAGCCATTTCTAGCCCTCCTGGTTGCAGAGATCAGCTTGAAAATGTGACCTGGAGGCTCCAGAACTAGAAATCGTATAAAAAGAGCCCAAAATATATGATTTTACTTCAAATCTCATGATTTTTAAGCCAATCTAGTGATTTTGGGGAAATCTGACTCCTGAGCTGTGATCGACTGGGGATGGCGATAGGGGTGCAGCTGAGGCAGGGGTGGTGTACATAGCTCCCCAGACATAGGAGGCATGGGGGTGGGGGAAGGAAAGCGCATGGGCACCTCTGGTGCTTTCAGACAGCAGAAGCAAATGGGAGATCTGGGTCATTAGAGAACTGGGCACAAGGAAGCCCATGCTGAGGACGCTCTTCTGATCCAAGAGAAGAACTTCTGGCGATCAGACAGCCGGCTGGAGGCAGGTGATTAAGGCAGCAGAAAGGGTGGGAGGCAGAGGGTAGTGAAAGATGCGACCCCCATGTGCTCTTTGCCTAGAAATCCAAGACATCTTCTTACAATCCAGCACAAGGAAGTGTTAGAACAGCCACTAGACTGCTCCTTAGCGGTGTAAGTCAGTCCCTTCAGGGGGCCGGGGGTCTGATACGCCATGATAAGGGGCTCTCACTCACCAGTGCAGGAACAGGCCCGTCTCCCATTACTCTGCCCTGGATCAAATTCCGAAGTACCATGTTTCTAGCTCAGACCTTTGCCAAAGCATTTAGGATGGAAGGAGGCGAGACGGGGGTGTTAACTCAAAACCCCAGCCGCAGATTGTGGCCTTGTTCAGCGAGCACCAGCTATTTCTGACAGCTGAGCTGGCTTCTTAGCCCCCCCGCACAGGCACCCTGCATTTTAGCTTTCCTTTAGAAAATTAATTGCACTGTAATTAAAGTGAAACCTGGAGACTGTGTGAAGGATTCAGTGGGTTATCTACAAAGTCGTTTATTAGCAAATATTTATCCGCGTGGGAAGGGAGAGCGTGTGGGTAAGAGGTTCCTTGTTGTTCGTGCTGGAGACCAAGGACATTTGCTTTGCATTATCCACTCCCGCCCCCACTTAAGCAGCCTGCTCAAAACACACCACCGCCTTCTGCCTGTGGACTCTGCTGAGTTCTGGGGCAATGTCGGCCCTGGGCCAGTGCAGAGCCCAGCAAAGGATTGCGGGAGGGGAGGGTTTGCACCCGATGGGGCAGTTGGAGAATAGATGGGGGCACTGCCTAGGCCATGCCACCTCCCACCTCCCTGCCCGCCACATGGCCTGGAACGTACCAAGGTGGGGATTTTGGGGGGAATCTGGATCTGGGGATAGCAGCTGTGCAGCTGGGTTGTGGCTTCTTTGCACTGGGGTAGCTGGTGTTTAAGGGGTTGCAGGGCAACTGTGGACTGGACCCTCTGTCTGTCTGCCTCTCGCTCAACCTATCATGATAAAAAGTCTTCCCTGAGCACGGTGGACGTGAGGGACGCCCCTCCACCGCCAGTCTCCCACAGGGATTCCCCCCATCAGCCTGCCTGCTGCATCGGACTTCTCCAACTCTTGGCGCTTTGCGTTTCTGTACCTCGAGGCTCCCCTCTCTCCCGAGGAAGGAGGTCGGGCAAGCCAGTCTGCCACCTGGACGTCCCCACAAAGGGATGCAAATGCACATCGGTCCAGATCTCTTCAGTGCTGCCATTGCATCCTCCCACTACCCGTTCTTTTCCATAGCCCAAGGTCACTTTCCCTCCCGACCCCTCCCCCCCCGGTCCAAATGGCTTGGAAGCAAACAAAGGGCTGGATTTCAGCCTGGGCCTAATTATTACAGCTGCGTGGAAAATGATGGTTTCCCCCCGCGCCCGCGTGAAATATTTGGACAAACGATTGGGGTTTTTTTCAGTTTCTTTTAAGTGTCTTGGGAGTTTCCTGGGTTTCCCTTGAAGAAACCTGCAATCTGATATTCTTTCGGTTTTCGGCACTCCAGCGTTTCCAGTTTTTGGGAACTGAAGCATTTTTGGTTTTCTGACACCCTCCCCCCCAAAAAAAACAGTGGGGTGAAAACATATTTTTCCCCCCCACAACAATTTCCATTCGATTCAAATGCCTTTTTGTCGGAAAAAAGGTTTAGCTGACAATTTTTCACCCAGCCCCGGTGACTCTGCAGCCGCTGCTTGGGGCCATGTCCCATTGAGCTCCCTGCATGGTGGCTCTCCTGGGCGGCTCTCCTTCGGCTGGAGCACGTCAGCGGTACGCCAGGCAGCCACGGAGGGCTGGGACACGAGGTGCTCCCCTCACTGCTTGCATGCTGAGCATGTGGTCTCAGGTGCCCTGGAAGGGGCCAGGTGGGCACTCTGCCCTGTGGGCCAGGCTGTGCTGCTCTCGGGCTGAGTGCCAGCCCCCTCGGGAACGTTGTCCTTTCGCTCTCCTTTGCCGCCCCATTGTGCTGTCACCCAACTCCGGCCAATGGTACAGCTGGGGTATCCGTCCCCTCCCATAGGCTACACTTCCCACCCTCCTCTCCATTGCCCCAGTCCCTGCACCCTGCAAGCTCATCAGTGGCTGAATGCACACAGCCCAGTGGGGTTTCTGAGCTGCCAGCGCCGGTCGGTCGTCCTGTCCCGAGCCTGAGGCAGCAGAGAGCTCAGCAGGAGTCCGACAGGGCGGAAGGATTTGTTGGGCTTCTCTGTTTAAAGACCCTGGCAGGCCTTGTTCCTAGGAGTCTGAGCCTCTCTCGTTAGCGTTGTGTGGACAGTGCAGCTGCTACGGGCAATTCATTTCTTCCTGCCAGCCTCCGGGTTCTCTGTGCAGATGGCATTGCTCCCTTTCCGTCTTCTTCCCTCCCCTGGGTGGCTGTGTAGGGCACCGCTGTCTCCAGGGAGCTGGGGTCGGGGCGGAGATGTGGGTGGTGAGGAGGAGAGTAGGGGGGGCAGCGAGATTAGCTGAAGGCTCTGAGTCATTTGAGGACTGGCTGTGTGAGAGAGACAGGAGCAGCCCACGAAGGGAAGCATCTGTCAGGCTTGGCTGCTGCTGTTGACCAGAACACAGTCTACCCGTGACCCGGAACGGAGCAGAAGAATCCCGTGTCCCCTCAGGAGCAGATCCATGGCCGCTACTTTCCATTTGTAAACAAGCTGAAAACAAGGCCCCCCCCCCGGCAGCAAGATCAGAGCCCTTCGGCTTCAGTGCCTGAGCCAATGTCACTGAGCAGTCGCCTGTTCTCAGAGGCGTCTTTCCCCCCTATTTCCTGCCCGAATACGCCTCTAATCTGTGCCTTGGAAAACGGGCGTCCCCCAGGACCACGTGGCGAGGAACAAGCTGGTTAGTCCACACACTCACACAGAGCATGTGGGCCACAGCACAGCCAAGCAGGGTGCAGCACAGCCCGGGGGTGGGGGGGTAGGGGGGTGGGAGGGTCCTGCACTTAGAAGATGGAGACGTTATGTGTAATGAAAGTGCCGGGCCTTACACAGAGCTCACTACTTAAGACATATGTGATATTTCAGCTGCGCTACAAAGCAGTCCCCTTTCAGTGATTCTAATAATAATGAATACTTAGCGCCTTGCAGGTGGGGTTTGCAAGGGGAGTTAGATGTCCAGCTCCCAACTCCCTCAGGCTCCTTTACAAACCCAGCCTACATCTTCAAGGGGCTATGCAGATAAACCTGAAACACCCCCCCCCCCCCACCTTTGTGGGACTGGTATGATCACCCTCATGTTACAGAGAGGGAAACAGATCAGGAGCCAGGGGCACAGCTGTGAGGAGTCCCGTCCAATTTGCTTAGCGCCACCCCATGGCTGATCTGAGATCCCAGCTCAGGAGTTTCTGGCTGCAACTCCAGTGATGGTCACATTGACACCGGGGTCTGTTTGGAAACCTGGCAACTTGTTGTCCTGAACATTCTATCCCGCTCACAAAATCACCGAAAGAAACTCATCAAGTTGTCTCGTCTGTCTCCTGGCCAGTGCAGGGCTGTTCCCCTGCACAGTCTGGGCCATCTCCCGCTGGATGGCTCCTGCTGTTTCCCAACACTCCAGGGCTCTGTCTTGCTGGTGGGGCTTCTGCTGCAAAGATCTCTCTAGTCTTTGCAGGACCTTTGACAGGCGGCAGGGCAACCAGCATGCCAGGATGGAGGTGGATAGGTAGAATTGTTTGGGGCCCCCGTCACAATGGAAATTGCAGCTCCTCCTGCTAGTCAAGGTTGGGGTGCACTGGCAGCGCTATGGGGCACTCAGGATGGGAATGAGAGGGGTGCTCCAAGTAGGCTTGGGGTACATTGGCAGAGCTAAAGGTGGGTAGTCTGGGACAACACGCCCCCTTGACACCTGGCTGCAGTCAGTGCTTTCTCCCCCTTGCTGCCATGAGCACCCTGAACATGAGTTTTAGTGAGTTACTTCAGATACAGGCCCCAGGTGGCAGGGAGAGAGGATGCCCAGGACCGCGGGAGCATATTGGAGGAGAGGTCCACCACTACGAGAGAGATACATGCTCAATCGTCTTCAATCTGAGCTCTTCATCCAGCCGGCAGACTGCGGGTTTAGTGCTCGGATGCTTCATTAACTAATAATAGTGAGTCACCGCACTGGCCTCGTGGGCATTGTAAATGATACAGTGTCAGGAGACACTGGGAGGAAGTAGAATTTCAATGAGGCTGAAATGGGTCAATCCTAAAAACACGGAGAGAGAGTGTCACAGAGGAGCCTCATGCTCCGAATCTAACAATGTGGCTCAGCAACACCTTTTGCCCACCATGGCTCTCTCTGGCCAACTTCTTCTCCTTTCCTTGTGGTGCAGATGTCTCTGGTGTCTGGGAGCGAGGTTTTCCTCACCTTCCGGGGCTCTGCAATGCTATACGCCGAATGGGCCCAGGCTCCGAGACACTTCAGCTCATCGTATGACACCATTTGTTTCACAGATGTTCCTTTATTTCCTTTCCCCCAAAACCCCTCACCGATAAGGTGAGTTTTATCATTCTGGCTTACTCCCCAAGCACCTTCCCAGTCCTCACTGGGGCAATGGGGTTTACATCTGCTCCAGTTCACTTTCCCGGCAGCCTGCCAGCCCTCCTTTGGCATTGAATCTGCCAGTGGTTCATTTCCATTGGCTGTATTACATCTCTGCCTCTTCCTGCAAAAATGATCTATATTCGATGGCAATAGCATGCTAATATACAACACACCAGCAATCTCTCTTTCACTTTAGAAGGGCAGCCTAATAATGCAGCGCTAGATTTATCTAGGCATTAAAAACACATTTATAAGATGCCGATGGTCCTTGCAGTGACTGATCTAGAGAGCCTTCAAGCCCCATTATCATTTGTCTCCGGGAGAATCTGGGAATGCAAGGAGACATCATTAGTCGGCTTTACAATGGGGAAGCGTCTGCACCTGAGCGATGTAAATGTAGGGGCATGAGCTTCTAATGGGGAGAGATCAATAGTCGCACAGGAAATATGGATCAATTTCTGAATTAACAAATCTGTTGCGGTTGAGGAGACACATACCCGATGCCCGTTCCTCTGTGGTCTGACCCATTTCCAAAATGAGGTTGGACCTGGGACCTGAAGCTGCCCCGAAGTGCCATTTGACCAGATCTGGCACCCTATCCTGAGTACCTTGTGGTCTGTGATGATGCACTTAGCATCTCAAATAGCCATCGCACTGGCAATAAGCCACCTGGTTGGGAGTCAGTTGGCCTCAGGATGGAATGGTCATGAAGATAATGGCACCCAGGGCTGATGGAATGGGCACTAGATCAGCACGTTCTTCCATGGTTTGCTGTAGGCCCCTGGGCTATTTCTACCATCTATGGCAATAACATACTGGCCCGTGATGTGTAATTAACACAGTCACCTGCAGGGACAAGTCAACATCGTGCGATCAAGCCCATGTGCCAATGTGATGTTGGTTGTGTTGCCTCCCAGCCGCGAGGGTTGCTCAGAGACACTAGATGGGACACAGGCGGTTGAGCCCGGGGGATGTTCTCAGAGCTCATGCAGCCCCATTTATGTGCAAGGCAAGGAAACAATGAGGAGGGTGTGAGACTGGGGCCCTTGTTAAAAGTTGAGATTGTACGTGTGGACAGAGAGCAAATGTTCTCTCTCTCGCTGCTGCATGTTATGCCTAGAGCAGGCTGTCCCTGCAATGAGCTGCCTCCCTGACAATAAGCTGCATGGCAGCTCGGTGGCCTGAAAACACCGGGTATTAGAAACAGGGTGTAACTTGATCTCATTAGAAAAGCCTCGTGAGACACGAATGGGAGCCCTGGGTTGAAAAATGGAAGCCTACCATTCAGCCAGATGGGCTGGCAGGTGGAGGAATGGTGTAGCAGGTTAATACCCTTTTTAGAGACAAGGTGAAAACACTGGAGGAGGTCACAAGGGGCAGTGAGTTTGGTGGTTTCAGATTAACCGCTCGTAGATGACTGCCCATAGCAAAAAGTCAATTTGTGACGAACGGCCAATGCATCACAACTTACCACAACTGGCTGACTGTGCAAGAGAACCGCAGGGCTAGAAGAGTAGGGTGCTCTGAAAGTAGGGATCAAAGTGCATGGGCAGAGCTGTGTGGAGGGCTAGGACTGGGGTAGCAAGGAGTCTTAGAGGTCATGATTGGGGTGCACTGGCAGCCTTAGATTGGAATAGCAAGGGGCACAGCAGATCAGGAGCGAGGGGCACAGCTGTGTGGAGGCCCACGACTAAACCAGCTGAGGGGTTTGCATGTCAGACCTGAGTTATAGCATGACACGTGTGAAGTTGGCATAGCAATATCAGGCTCTATCCAGTGCCACGAGTCAGGAGCTGGAAACAGATGGCCTTTCATTAATTAATTTACAGCATGTAAGTAATTTATGGAGTGCCCATTGGCAAGCAGGCACCTGGGGGCTGTTTGTGAAAAGATTCAGTTCATTAATGAGCAGGGTTACAAATCAAAAAAACACTTAATGCCATAAAAACTTAGAGGAACAATGCATCAAACTACAAGTGCCGTGATCCCCCTCTATGCTCGCTGCTCTCCATCCCTCCCAGAACTACTCCTGAGCTCAGCTGGAAAGATTCCAAGTAGCAAATCAATCTCTGGAATAACAGTGTGGCTGTTGAGACCTGTCAAGTGGACATGGTGCTGGCTGCTTTGCACACACTGATCATCTCCGTGCTGAAATGTCACAGCACTTGACAGCTGGAAATATCAAAACTATCAAGAGATTGATTTTTCGAGCTGGTGCTTTTGGTGGGATGGTGCCTTGCCTCCCATCTCCTTGTCAAGAGCCCCTTTCTCTTTCCCTCAAGAAAGAGGCTTTAGGGAGATTCAATTCTGTCAAGAGGAGGCTCAGAGCCTGAGGCTCTGCTGCAGACTTCAGCCATGGAAACACTGAATATGTTTCAGAGTAACAGCCGTGTTAGTCTGTATTCGCAAAAAGAAAAGGAGTACTTGTGGCACCTTAGAGACTAACCAATTTATTTATTTATGCTCAAATAAATTGGTTAGTCTCTAAGGTGCCACAAGTACTCCTTTTCTTTTTACTGAATATGTTATAATGCTAGAGCTACCAAGCCTCAGTGGGGCAGCTAACAATGCTAGTGTGCCTGGCCGCTTTTTAAAACCAACCTCTCTCAACGTGCATTGAGCCAAGAAAGTTATGGATGGCAAACAAAGGCCTTTCTCAGGTACAGTATGCTGTAGCTATTAAGATCTTTGGATATTTCCATACCATGACCTCAGCTGTAGTGGAAAAACCAGAGTAGAGTTAAATTGGGTCATTCCATTTACTGGAACACTGCTCAGTTCTGCCTATGTGCCAGACATGCTAGGGGATATCTCAGGGGAGTATCCAAAACATGTTTCATGTGGGGAAACAGATCTAGTCCAGGATTCACCTATGTGGAGTGTGAGCCTACGAGCCTATGTTTGGAATGGACACACAGGATGCTCTTTCACATATTTCAGTTCACTGGAATGGAGAGGAAGAAAACTTGACCTAGATTTCTTTGCCTACCAGGAATGGAGCTTGGACACATAGCTTTGGTGGTTAGAAGCATTGGGAGCATCTCTGTCACCACATGAAATGGATTGTGGTCACACAACCCCGGAAGATTTTCATTACTCTGCTAAGAATGCCAAACTCCTTCCACTCGGGCAGCATGTCAGTTCAAACATTGGCTTCCAAGGGTGTGAAAGGTCAGGGTTGAAGTGCTTCTGAACTCCTTGGGGTGCTGCCCATTGGATAGAAATCATTCCTGTTCAGGTTTCAGAGTAACAGTCCTGTTAGTCTGTATTTGCAAAAAGAAAAGGAGTACTTGTGGCACCTTAGAGACTAACCAATTTATTTGAGCATAAGCTTTCATGAGCTACAGCTCACTTCATCGGATGCATACTGTGGAAAGTACAGAAGACGTTTTTATACACTCAAATCATGAAAAAATGGCTGAGTATCACTACAAAAGGTTTTCTCTCCTCCCACCCCACTCTCCTGCTGGTAATAGCTTATGTAAAGTGATCACTCTCCTTACAATGTGTATGATAATCAAGGTGGGCCATTTCCAGCACACTGTTCAGCGACACTGGTGGATAACTGTATGAGCTTTTGTAGCCGTGTTGGTCCCAGGGTATTAGAGAGACAAGGTGGGTGAGGTCATATCTTTTATTGGACCATCTTCTGTCTGTGAGAGAGACGGGCTCGAAAGCTTGTCTCTCTCAGGAACAGAAGCTAGGTCAATAAAAAATATTGCCCCAGCCACCTTGTTGAGCTTTAAAGTGTTATTCTCATCATGAGCAAGGAAAAGCAAACACTGGGAGAACAAACAAATCATTCTCCTACCTCAGGCAGGCAGCCCATAAAACTTCCCCCAGTCGCCATCAGCTGCAGAATTAGATTTGCTTTCTATGCCAATTAAAAGACCTCCTCAGCTTTACTGACATTAAATGGATGCCCATCAGCTCCCATTTCCTGACAAGCGAAGATGCAGAGTGTGTTGTCTATGTGACTGGGGTGCGTGTTCTGCAGCTATGCGTGTGTATACATTGCCAGCTCCTTCTTCGTGTAGCCTATCCAGTCAATCTCAGTCCAGTTCCTAGCTGACAGGTGCCTCCCATCAGCAAAACAACAACAACAAATCCACTGTCATTGGCATTCAGTGGCACCTGTGTTATCCATCTCAAAAGAGAAGCCAAAGATTCAGTGGACATGGAGAATGACCTCTCCTCCAACACCAAGGAGCGGGGTCTCTCCAGACCTGGGCTGAAGCACCTCAGGGCATGGGAGACTTAGGGGGATATCATTGTTAGGAGGTATTTCAGTTATACTAGTGACTAAAGCAGGGTCCCCCAAACTTTTCCTCTTGCGCTCCCCCCTACCAGTAATAGAATGTATCTGTGCTCCCCGCAGTCCAGGAGCGGAACCACGGCCAGAAACAGGAGCTGGGAGCCAGGGCTGAGGACAAGTGGCCAAGAGTGGGAGCTGGCGACCAAAAGCAGGGGCCGGGGATGGGGCCCAGGGGCTTGCGGCCAAGCCACAACCATGGCCAGGAGCGGAGCCAGGGCTGCAGCTGCGACCGGGGAGCACTAAGGTGGAACGTGTATAATGTACATCAGTAGGAAGCAAGGCCAAGCCCGCTTTCAGCCCCTCAAGGCCAAGCCACCTGAGTGCTGTTGTGCGATGGGAAGTGGCAAGAAAATGCCAACTGTGTTGAGAGAGCAGGCCACAGAGGGAGAAGATAGGTGCTGGTACAATATTTCCTAATAGTCAACATTCAGACACCCGTATGACTCCTGCTATATTTCCTAGCCCTGCAGTGTGTTTATTAACTCTCAATCAGGAGGAAATGGAACCCACCAGAACAGCATCCAACCCAAGCCGTACTTTGGCAGGGCATCAGTGCAGCACGGGCAGATGGGGTGTGGGCTTTGTCAGGGGCTAGGTCACATTAACAGAGGATGCTCATCGGCAGGAAAGTGTTGCAGCCATCCAAGGCAGGCCTGGATCCTGAGAAAACTGTCACGGGGGGCGGGGGGGGAGAGGAAGGGGCGTTCCCTGCACTACGGAGTCTGAGCTAAATGCACAGCAAAGAAAAGATCTGTGATGTCGCTGGTGTAGCTATGGAAGAAAACGTGTGAGCAGGTCGGCGTCTGAATAGATGTGATCCTGGCTGCTCTGGCTCCAAAGGAGAAAGAGAAGTGTTCCTAGATCAGCCCTCTGCTACACCCTAAGCGCCTGCTCTCATTTATAAGCTCACCCTCTCCTCAGGCAGGGCTGGCTGCATTGTCACATTTGATTAACAGGCAACTCAGGTGGGGAGATGAAAGCGTGCCATTGGAAACGTTGCTCTGTGTTCCTCTCGCTCCCGGAGCACAGCAGAGGGACAGGCTCCAGACTGCCACCTCTAGGCCAGGAGCTGCCGCTGTGTTTTTAAAAGGTA
The DNA here is from genome assembly GCF_965152235.1 of Eretmochelys imbricata. NCBI lineage: Eukaryota > Metazoa > Chordata > Testudines > Cheloniidae > Eretmochelys > Eretmochelys imbricata. The sequence continues at coordinate 4,995,683 of NC_135579.1, forward strand.
CCTCTCAAAACCAAGAGAGAAAAGTCCCAGCTCCAGAGGGCGCCGGTAAAGAGGCAGCATTTGCTGACCATTCTCGTGTGGCTGTATCTGGGATTCCACGCTTATTTCCTGGCCTGAGGACAGCAGGTCATGGTGGTGGTCTCAGGTTCTTTCCATTTCCCCAGGAGGGACTGGAAAGAAAAACATCGGCCAGCTTGTTGGCAGCACAGGCTCGGAGACGCTCTTGCCCTGGCAAGGCCAGGCTGATAGATGTGCTCATCTCATAAAAGGAGGCTTCTCTGATCACTCCCCATTGATGCAAGGCACAAGCAGAGGTGGCAGCCTCCCCGGGGGGTGGGATGGATTTGGAGCTATACTGGAGAGGAAAGCAGTGGGTGGCTTTCGAATGAGGAGGTGGAGGATTCCCAGGGAAGCACGGTGAAGGGGCGTGATGGGATAGCAAGTGGGATGAATGAGTTAGAGGCTAGAGCACTAACAGTGCAGAAGAGCCTCGTGACAGACCCCCCGGAGGATGGGGCACTCTCCTCTATCACAGAGACCAGAAACAATTTATTCTAACTCAGAGGTGAAGATGTTGGCCCTGATTCTTGGTCCCTCTGCTCCTGCGCTTGGGGCAGTGGTGACTGGGGGATAGCAAAGGTGGCTTTAAACCATCTTTATGCTTACCATCTTCCAGAGCTGTCCATAGTCTGTCTGATTCTGGGGGGTGGGGGGTAGGATAGAGCAGCCAAAAGGCTGCTCTAACATACGCTTGATCTGTCCAAAGTTCCCCAGGGGCCATGTGCAGCTGAGAACAGCTGGAATGCAGCACACTCTGGCCACACCTCCTCCCTACCCCAGCACATTCCATAAGCAGGGTGCAGCAACTCTTTGCTGGCTGGGCAATCCCTCTAAAGAGGGTGTGTTCTCTGAGGGCTGTCTGTGCCTGCGTCAAAGTCCCTTTGTGTCACCAGAGCAGCCTAAAGAGGGCTTAGGTCCAATAGAAAACTGGGCCCCTTATTCTCCTGCTGTCTGGCTCGTCGCTGGAAGGTCGGGATCGGCTCTTGACCTGTGCTATTAGCGCAAATGACGTGTGCTTGAGCAAATGGCTGCAGCCACGCGACTCATGGAAACCCCTCTCAATTCTCATGAGCCTTGGGGCAGCATCGCCATCACTGACTGAATCACACTGACTTCGCCAGTCTGCAAGAGAACACCCCGTGTGCAAGCGGATGAAACCTTCCAGCGTGGGGGCCCTTCAAGCCACATTTGCTCAGGTGACCCATTCCACCTAGGACAGCCATTGACATGTCCTCCAAGCCAGTGAAGTGATCTGGGAGCAAGCCCTTGGCTTCCTATCTCGTAACGCTGCGTCCCGGGGACAGAAATTGCCGGGCAAGGATAAATCACCCCATGCTTCCAACAAGCCCTGATTCCACCTCCACTCCGGGGGGGTGTGTGTGTGTGCAAATCATAGCTTCTCTATCTCTGCTCCGACGCAGCACCCAGCTTCATCTGCCACTGGCTTTATTGGCATGGCTCGCACCAGAGAGACTGACACCAGACGGCCATGTGACCTTTGTCCCTCCAAGCAGTGTGTAAGTGGTTGAAAAAACATCTGCTTGGCAATTTGCCGTGTCTCTGCCTGTGCCGAGTTTGGCAGCCTGGAGGCTTTTCTTGGGCTAGGCCAGAGGGAAGGAATGTGCAATGCCTCCACGGCCCTAGGATAGCTCTTCGCTTGTCTGCTTCCTCCCCTGCTCTAGCTGCAGACCCGCCCTGCGCAGATCCTGTCGATCATGGCACAGGGGCTGGTCAGCAGCAGGAGCTCCAGGTCCAGCTCTACATTCAGATGGACCCCAAGCTTCGTAAAGTCACCTCAGTGTATTTGTTTGCCAGGGACAATGTGGCCAGGGCTGCGCAGCTTTGCCAATGCAGCTTAGCCTTGACGTGCAACCCCGCTCCCTCCTGAGCATGGAGGGAAGTATGGACAACGCCATGTTAAGCCTCAAGCAAATACCTGAGCTTGTGCCCTGAACAGCCGAGAGGCGAGCGTGCTAATTAAACCCCGGTGTCTCCCAGGCCCAGAGTTCTTAGTCTCTGCAGCGTCACCTACTACGTACGCTCAGAGGCTATGGATTTACCTTGGTGGTGTAAGATTTCAAGGGAACCTAAGGGTATGTCTACACTATGGAATTAGGTCGAATTTATAGAAGTCGGTTTTTTAGAAATCGGTTTTATATATTCGAGTGTGTGTGTCCCCACAGAAAATGCTCTAAGTGCATTAAGTGCATTAACTCGGCGGAGGGCTTCCACAGTACCGAGGCTAGAGTCGACTTCCGGAGCATTGCACTGTGGGTAGCTATCCCACAGTTCCCGCAGTCTCGGCTGCCCATTGGAATTCTGGGTTGAGATCCCAATGCCTGATGGGGCTAAAACATTGTCGCGGGTGGTTCTGGGTACATATCTTCAGGCCCCCGTTCCCTCCCTCCCTCCGTGAAAGCAAGGGCAGACAATCGTTTCTCGCCTTTTTTCTTGAGTTACCTGTGCAGACGCCATACCACGGCAAGCATGGAGCCCGCTCAGGTAACCGTCACCGTATGTCTCCTGGGTGCTGGCAGACGCGGTACTGCATTGCTACACAGTAGCAGCAACCCCTTGCCTTGTGGCAGCAGACAGTACAATAGGACTGTTAACCATCATCATCATGTTCGAGGTGCTCCTGGCCACATCGGCCAGGAGCGCCTGGGCAGACATGGGCGCAGGGACTACATTAGAAGTGACTTGACCAGGTCATTCTCTTTAGTCCTGCAGTCAGTCCTATTGAACCATCTTATGGTGAGCAGGCAGGCGATACGGATTGCTAGCAGTCCTCTTGTACCATCTTCTGCCGAGCAGCCATGGGATGTGGATGGCTTGCAGTCCTTCTGCACTGTCTGCTGCTAGCCAAAGATGTAAAAGATAGATGGAGTGGATCAAAACAAGAAATAGACCAGATTTGTTTTGTACTCATTTGCTTCCCCCCCCCGTCTAGGGGACTCATTCCTCTAGGTCACACTGCAGTCACTCACAGAGAAGGTGCAGCGAGGTAAATCTAGCCATGTATCAATCAGAGGCCAGACCAACCTACTTGTTCCAATAAGAATAATTACTTAGGTGCACCATTTCTTATTGGAACCCTCTGTGAAGTCCTGCCTGAAATACTCCTTGATGTAAAGCTACCCCCTTTGTTGATTTTAATTCCCTGTAAGCCAACCCTGTAAGCCATGTCGTTAGTCGCCCCTCCCTCTGTCAGAGCAACGGCAGACAATCGTTCCGCGCGTTTTTTCTGTGCAGATGCCATACCAAGGCAAGCATGGAGGCCGCTCAGCTCACTTTGGCAATTAGGAGCACATTAAACACCACACACATTATCCAGCAGGATATGTAGCACCAGAACCTGGCAGAGCAATACCGTGCGAGGAGGCGATGTCAGCGCGGTCATGTGAGTGATCAGGACCTGGACGCAGATTTCTCTGAAAGCATGGGCCCTGCCAATGCATGCATCATGGTGCTAATGGGGCAGGTTCATGCGGTGGAACGCCGATTCTGGGCTCGGGAAACAAGCACAGACTGGTGGGACCGCATAGTGTTGCAGGTCTGGGACGATTCCCAGTAGCTGCGAAACTTTCGCATGCGTAAGGGCACTTTCATGGAACTTTGTGACTTGCTTTCCCCTGCCCTGAAGAGCATGAATACCAAGATGAGAGCAGCCCTCACAGTTGAGAAGCGAGTGATGATAACCCTGTGGATGCTTGCAACGCCAGACAGCTACCGTTCAGTTGGGAATCAATTTGGAGTGGGCAAATTTACTGTGGGGGCTGCTGTGATGCAAGTAGCCCACGCAATCAAAGATCTGCTGATATCAAGGGTAGTGACCCTGGGAAATGTGCAGGTCGTAGTGGATGGCTTTGCTGCAATGGGATTCCCTAACTGGTGGGGCCATAGACAGAACCCATATCCCTATCTTGGCACCGGAGCACCAAGCCGGCGAGTACATAAACCGCAAGGGGTACTTTTCAATAGTGCTGCAAGCTCTGGTGGATCATAAGGGACATTTCACCAACATCAGCGTGGGATCGCCAGGAAAGGTACATGACGCTCGCATCTTCAGGAATTCTGGGCTGTTTCAAAAGCTGCAGGAAGGGACTTTATTCCCAGACCAGAAAATAACCGTTGGGGATGTTGAAATGCCTATATGTATCCTTGGGGACCCAGCCTACCCCTTAATGCCATGGCTCATGAAGCCATACACAGGCAGCCTGGACAGCAGTCAGGAGCTATTCAACTACAGGCTGAGCAAGTGCAGAATGGTGGTAGAATGTGCATTTGGACGTTTAAAGGCGCACTGGTGCAGTTTACTGACTCTCTTAGACCTCAGCGAAACCAATATTCCCACTGTTATTACTGCTTGCTGTGTGCTCCACAATATCTGTGAGAGTAAGGGGGAGAGGTTTATGGCGGGGTGGGAGGTTGAGGCAAATCGCCTGGCTGCTGGTTACGTGCAGCCAGACACCAGGGCGGTTAGAAGAGCACAGGAGGGCGCGGTACGCATCAGAGAAGCTTTGAAAACCAGTTTCATGACTGGCCAGGCTACGGTGTGAAAGTTCTGTTTGTTTCTCCTTGATGAAACCCCCCGCCCCTTGGTTCACTCTACTTCCCTGTAAGCTAACCACCCTCCCCTCCTCCCTTCGATCACCGCTTGCAGGGCAATAAAATCATTGTTGCTTCACATTCATGCATTCTTTATTCATTCATCACACAAACAGGGGGATGACTACCAAGGTAGCCCAGGAGGGGTGGTGGAGGAGGGAAGGAAAATGCCACACAGCATTTTAAAAGTTTACAACTTTAAAATTTATTGAATGCCAGCCTTCTGTTTTTTGGGCAATTCTCTGTGGTGGAGTGGCTGGTTGGCCGGAGGCCCCCCCACCGCGTTCTTGGGCGTCTGGGTGTGGAGGCTATGGAACTTGGGGAGGAGGGCAGTTGGTTACACAGGGGCTGTAGTGGCAGTCTGTGCTCCAGCTGCCTTTCCTGCAGCTCAACCATACACTGGAGCATACTGGTTTGGTCCTGCAGCAGCCTCAGCATTGAATCCTGCCTCCTCTCATCACGCTGCCGCCACATTTGAGCTTCAGCCCTCTCTTCAGCCCGCCACTTACTCTCTTCAGCCCGCCACCTCTCCTGCCGGTCATTTTGTGCTTTCCTGCACTCTGACATTATTTGCCTCCACGCATTTGTCTGTGCTCTGTCAGTGTGGGAGGACAGCATGAGCTCAGAGAACATTTAATCACGAGTGCGGTTTTTTTTCTTTCTAATCTTCACTAGCCTCTGGGAAGGAGAAGATCCTGTGATCATTGAAACACATGCAGCTGGTGGAGAAAAAAAAAGGGACAGCGGTATTTAAAAAGACACATTTTATAAAACAGTGGCTACAGTCTTTCAGGGTAAACCTTGCTGTTAACATTACATACACAGCACATGTGCTTTCGTTACAAGGTCGCATTTTGCCTCCCCGCACCGCGTGGCTACCCCCTCAACCCTCCCCCCTCCCCGTGGCTAACAGCGGGGAACATTTCTGTTCAGCCACAGGCAAACAGCCCAGCAGGAATGGGCTCCTCTGAGTGTCCCCTGAAGAAAAGCACCCTATTTCAACCAGGTGACCATGAATGATATCTCACTCTCCTGAGGATAACACAGAGAGATAAAGAACGGATGTTGTTTGAACGCCAGCAAACATACACTGCAATGCTTTGTTGTACAATGATTCCCGAGTACATGTTACTGGCCTGGAGTGGTAAAGTGTCCTACCATGGAGGACGCAATAAGGCTGCCCTCACCAGAAACCTTTTGCAAAGGCTTTGGGAGTACATCCAGGAGAGCCGTGAATGCCAGGGCAAATTAATCCTTTCACATGCTTGCTTTTAAACCATGTATAGTATTTTAAAAGGTACACTCACCGGAGGTCCCTTCTCCGCCTGCCGGGTCCAGGAGGCAGCCTTGGGTGGGTTCGGGGGGTACTGGCTCCAGGGTGAGAAACAGTTCCTGGCTGTCGGGAAAACTGGTTTCTCCGCTTGCTTGCTGTGAGCTATCTACAACCTCATCATCATCATCATCTTCTTCATCCCCAAAACCTGCTTCCGTGTTGCCTCCATCTCCATTGAAGGAGTCAGACAACACGGCTGGGGTAGTGGTGGCTGAACCCCCTAAAATGGCATGCAGCTCATCATAGAAGCGGCATGTTTGGGGCTCTGACCCGGAGCGGCCGTTCGCCTCTCTGGTTTTCTGGTAGGCTTGCCTCAGCTCCTTCAGTTTCACGCGGCACTGCTTCGGGTCCCTGTTATGGCCTCTGTCCTTCATGCCCTGGGAGATTTTGACAAAGGTTTTGGCATTTCAAAAACTGGAATGGAGTTCTGATAGCACGGATTCCTCTCCCCATACAGCGATCAGATCCTGTACCTCCCGTTCGGTCCATGCTGGAGCTCTTTTGCGATTCTGGGACTCCATCATGGTCATCTGCTGATGAGTTCTGCATGGTCACCTCTGCTGATGAGTTCTGCATGGTCACCTGCAGCTTGCCACGCTGGCCAAACAGGAAATGAGATTCAAAAGTTCGCGGTTCTTTTCCTGTCTACCTGGCCAGTGCATCTGAGTTGAGAGTGCTGTCCAGAGCGGTCACAATGGAGCACTCTGGGATAGCTCCCGGAGGCCAATACTGTCGAATTGTGTCCACAGTGCCCCAAATTCGACCCGGCAAGGCCAATTTAAGCACTAATCCACTTGTCAGGGGTGGAGTAAGGAAATCGATTTTAAGAGCCCTTTAAGTCGAAAAAAAGGGCTTCATCGTGTGGACGGGTGCAGGTTTACATTGATTTAACGCTGCTAAATTTGACCTAAAGTCCTAGTGTGGACCAGGGCTAAGGGTGTTCCCAGGAAGACCACATAACTGCTGCTAAGGTGACCACAGGCAGCGTCTATGGGTCCCTGGTGGGATCAAGTTGCTGATCAAAGAGAAAGAAAGCTTCCCCCAAACTTTGCCGCAGAGTGACGGGGATTCAGCCTTCTGGTGCTGCCAGTGAGCTCGAGGTGGTTGTTCATTAAGCACAAACTCACCCCTGCTACCTGCAATAGATTAATGGATTCCAAGGCCAGAAGAGACCATTGTGATCATCTAGTCTGACCGCCAGTATAACACAGAGAACCAGAGGATGTCCCCAAAAGAAGAACATAAGAGCTACCAGGCTGACCATGGGTCGGACCATGGTCCACCTTGCTCAGCATCCTGTCTGTGACAGTACCCCATACCAGATCATCGGAGGAGCGTACAGAACAGGAAAATTATGGAGCCAAAAAACAAAACCAAAAGCTGACCAGTGAAATTTTGCAAGTCAAAACTAGTCCTTGAGTGAGCTGTTCTCTGTTCAAACCCTGCTGGCGGTGTGGATAAAACATTTCTCTTTCCTTCTGGTGGTTAATTCTTTACATCTAACCCTGTCATTCATATTCCGTGTCTATTTAGCCCATTAAGACCCACCATTAAACTCGCATTCCCTATGTGTCATTGTTTTCACTGGCAGGTGTTGGTTAAAATGACTATGTAGATCTCGCTGTAATCAGAAGAGTCTTCTCAAGCCCTTTCCTTCAGTCCCAGAAGATCCGATTAGCATTGATTGCTTGCAGTTGAGCGAGTAGATAAAAAAACCTGTATATCAAGCCAGCATGATGGAGTGCCCTGGTACTTTAACTCCCAACGCTGGGCTGCGTTCCAGTTTCCAGGACTTCCTGAATCCATCAGCAGCTTCGCCGAGAGAGTCTGGCACAGTGGCTTTTATTTTTCAGCCCCTTGGAAGGGAATATTGCTTGTGTAAGAGAGGGAAAAGCAGAAAAACAGAGGGAGGAAGAGGGAAAGGAGGAGGTGAGGGGAGAGTAGTGGAAGAGAGAAAGAATAGGAGAGGAAGTCTAGAAATGCCAGAAGGGTGTCTGAGATTTAAAGCACTTCTGAAACTTCCTTCTCTGGCCCACGGCCCGTGGCTGGGAAGGCCTTTGGTGAGCTGGCCCCCTGCAGCAGTAGGATGTGTCCCAGGGGAGGCTGGCTGAGAGTGGCTAGGTAAGGGACAAACAAAGGTGTCCTTAGAGCAGCTGGGGAGTCCAGAATGCATCTGACTGGGAAAAGGGAGTGATGCTGCGCTCACCCTCCCTGCCCTGTCCTACCTCCACTGACCCGGGCGACTAGTTTCCTCCCAGAGGGTATTACCACCAGTCCGGCTCATGTTTCTTTGTACTGCAGTGGCATGTGATAGATGCTGTCATGGACCAGGACCCCGCTGTGCCTCGGGCTGTACCTGTCCCACGCGGCTTTGTGACACCTCTTGTCCTGCCCCTTGTGCATGGTGCATACAGATGGTGTATGCAGTGATTGGTTCGCTTGGTAACATAACATGGCAACTAGGCAAAAGAGATAGGCTTCCCCTCCTCCGGACTCTGACTTGAACCTGGGGATGCTGCTGAAAACTCTCTATAAACTCTATCTTTTGCTTAAAGCCTGCTCGTACCTTACAATCCCATCAAAGGGAGTGTCATTATCCCTGTTTACAGATGGGAAACTGAGGCAGAGGGTGCGCTAAGCTACGTGACCAAGGTCACACTGAGAGTTCGCAGCAGCACCAGGAACAGAACCCCAAATATCCCAGGCGGTGCGCTAACCACAAAACCATCCTGCCTCTCTGAGGCTGTGTCTACACTACAAGGTAGGGGTGTGATTCTCCTGCTTGCGTACACACACTCCTGTTAGCTGCATAGCCACGGTAGCACAGGAGCCGAAGCATGGCTGAGCTGTGCTGAGTACAAAGCCGCCTGAAGCTGGTGGGTAAGTACTTGGCCTGGCTCAGCCTGGCCTATGCTGCGGCAAGCCTCACTCCTATGGCAGCTCTGCTGTTTAGCTCTTTGAGCTAGCGGGAGTGTATGTACACAGACAGGGGGATCAGACCCTTCGCTCCTAGCCTAGCTGTAGCCTGAGATGATGTGGCAAACCTTATGCAATCATTGACAATTGCCTGATTACGAAACAAAGAAATCTCCAGAGAAAGGGAAGTGAGGGGATAAGGGGGAGGGGGGAGGTCGAAAGAAGGAAGCGAAACATCAGATTAAAAAAGAATATGCCTTACCTAGTTTTAATGGCAGAAGGTGACACTGGGCTGTCACCTCCTTTCATTGAATCTCAGAGGCTTTTCATGCAAATTCAGGCACACAATTTCCTGGTTCCCTTTTAGCACTCCAGGAGGGCCGACTTCATTTCTGGAGCAGCGGGGGACAACAATCATCTTGAAGTGCCTTCCATCCTGAGAGACACAGATAAGAGCCAGGCAGTGGACTAACAGCGCTAATTTGATGCTTTCAGCTGACAGCTTTGCACTGACAAAAATCAAGCAACAGAAAAAGACTGTAAATTCTATAGTCTCTGCATAACCCCCTTCTGTGTCTCTCACTCTCCCCCCCTTCCCCGAGTGCAATATAAAATCCAAGATTTGAATGCACAGCCTGGGCGGGGGGAAGGGGGGGGAGGAAGCGGGGGCTTCAGAATGGTGGGTTTAGTGCTGGCAAAAGCAGGCTTGATTTGTAGGTCAGGGGATGGAAGCAGGGACCAGTGCCCAGTGACAATGCTGTACAAGCACAGAGGAAATAAATGCCTGCCACCCTTTAAAAAAGGACCAACTTGAATCACAAAATCCTGAACATTGAGACTGAACCAGGAGCAGTCTCTTTTTGAAAGACCTATCTAGTCACTTACCTCCATGGTGAGGGAAACAACAGTTACTGTCATGCCCTGGGACATCTCCCTCCAGATACCCTGTTGGGATTTTGGAACAACCAAAGAGCAGACCAACCCCAGAGAATCCATCCCAAGTTTTTTATTGAGCCCGGTGTCTGCTGCTACAGGAATTTGGAGTTTAGCCAGGGCTGTCTGGATACCCATGTAGTTCAGACATGAGCAATAAGGCCTGTAGTGATGGTCTTACTACTCATCTCTTTGATTTAAGGAGCTTCTAGAGACTCAGAAAAGTTATAAACTAAAAAAAGCCCTTTTTTGAGAGTGTGATTATCAGCTTCTCTCCCTGGGCATTCAAGTAAATGGAAGAGCAGTTTTCTTTTAACTTAAAAAAAAAAGGCAAGGAAATTTACTGTAAAAGTCCATGTTCGTGTGATGTTAGGGTTGAAATTTGGGGCCAGATTCTCAAATTGCTGGCTTATACAAACACATGTTTAATGCCCCAAGATTTTTATGCAACACTCATATTCACATGTACAGCCAGGCAATTGCCTGTGCAAACAGGGTTCTTCATCTTCATCATCTCAAATCCCAAAGAGATGTAGCTTCCCTTGCAGATAGAGCACCACCCAGATCCATCTCTAGCTAGGTCTGGCTGGCAGGACCAGCTGGGCAGGGGCCAGGGAGCAAAAGGGGCAGTTTGCCGAGGGCCCTTGAACCTGTGAGTGAATTTGAGTGAGTGGTGCTGTGACCTGTGTGCCAGGTTGCAACACCCAGAAGGGGGAACTGAGCCCAGCTCCATGGGACAGGAGCCACTTCTGCAGGGCGAGTGCAGGATGGGCTTGGTCTTCAAACCCTCTCCTCAGCGGGGGGTGGGGGACAGGGGTAGTTTCAGATTTTGCCCTGGTCCCCCAGAAAACCTCTGTGGCGCTGCTGGCAGCATATTCAGTTGATGCCCATCAAACAGGGCTGCTAGGTGTGCAATTCCCCAGTTTTGTTTTTGAAGCCTGGGTGCTGTGTGCATAAACAAGTGCATCTGCAAACTGTGAAGGCACAAGTGTTTAGAGACCAGTCTGAAAGTGGGTGGCCCTTTAAGGGCCAGATTTCCAAAAAGCTCAGGGCCCGTTTTTCACTTGCCCAGCACCCACAACTGGGCCCAGATTTTTGAGCACTCAGCACCCAGCAGCTCCCACTCTGACATGGCCAGATAGTCAGATATTCAGCACCTATAATGTGCTGAGCTGTGTCCATTTGCTTCAGTGCTTAAAGGGGAGCAGAGCTCTGTGGGAAAATCTGGCCCTACATTCCCAAAGCCAGGTCACTCTTATGCAAGGTAAGAACCTGAACAGAAAAGAACTCTCTCACGGCTCCACCTAACTTGCAGGTCTGAAGGGGTTAAGTTAAATGACTCATACCAGGTCTTCCCCTTGACCTGACCAACTTGGGCATTTGGCTTAGCCAAGAGCTAAGGAAAGATGGGACGGGTTAAAACCAGCCTGTTAATTGGCATGGGAAGGGGGTGGAAGGAAGGTGTGTGGGCGAGGCAGAGAGATTTTCATGGCAGCATAATTTTTTCCCCTTTGGATTTATAAATTAAATGTAAGTCTCGGGAGGATGGAGGGAATGTTCCATTTAGCCTCCAGGAGAACCTGTGACTGAAATTAATCCTGCTCTCTGAGAGAAGCTATTGATAAGCCGGGCTGGTGATGCCATCCTTAAAAGCAGCACTTCTAAGCTCTGTGGAGGATTTCATTTCCCTCAGAGGTTTTTTCCTTTCTTTTTTCCCCTAGATAAAAGACAGACTGAGAGGCACAAGAGACCCGTGGCAGGTATCAATCCACTCGGGGCTCTCTTCCAAGTTTTAATTTCCTCAGGCTCGAGGCCTTGAGAGGAATCGTTACCTGCCAGGCTGGGGTCACCGTTCTGTTTGCGCCATTACCCTCCCTTGAGACGACTGTGTCAGGTTTAATCAGCCCTGCAAGAACACAGATACTTTAATAGGGAAGTAAATGGACCATGAGGGTCACCATTAAAGTAACTCAGCTATGCCAGCCAGACTCTCCCCCCCTCGCCCCCCAGCCCTCCGCTGTTAACTGGTTAAAATTCAACTAAATAAGCATGCAAGGAGCTTTCAGCGCTGCGAGGCAGCGCTGCGAGTTGGTGTCTAAAGCAGGTTTCTTCTCCCGACGCTCCCCTTCCCTCCTTCATTGGCAGCAGCTTCTTAGTTAATTGTAGCTCTTCCTTTCCTGCATTGCCGAGAGGTTCAAGCCTTTGCTGCTTCCTTCTCCCCAACCCTGGCCTAGGCACTTGGGATCTAAGGGGAGTAGCAATGAGTCAGCTTCAGGGATGGCATGGTCTGTCTGGTCCAAACGCATCCAGCGCTCAGCATTTTGGGTTTGCGAAAAGTCTCTCACAAACCAGGCTTTTGTGGAAGGTTACCAGTCTGTCCAGCATTGGCCTGGGCCAGCAGTCCCCTGAGAACAGCCCTTTTCCATGGCATGTTGACACTATGGTCTCTCTCCTCGGTAAGAAAACACAGAGAGGATCACACACACAGGAAAAATAACTGTTCTGTCTGAATCGAACTTCCCCAAGGTCAGGTCTTGGTTCCTTTCAAGTTTAAGGCAAAGATTCACATTTGTTCTGATCCTGTCCAAGCCAGCTTGCTCAGTCCTGGTAGGAAGCCCCTGTGTTTGCCTGCATAGATTCACAGATTCCAAGGCCAGAAGGGGCCATTGTGATCATCTTGTCTCACCTCCTGCTTCCCACGGACCAGAGATCTTCTCTACAATAATTCCTAGAGCAGATCATTTAGATAAACATCGAATCTTGATGTCAAAATTGTCAGCGATAGAGAATCCACCATAATCTCCAGTAAATTGTTCTAATGGTTAATTATCCTCACTGATAAAAATTGAAACCTTATTCCCAGTCTGAATTTGTCTAGCTTCAACTTCCATCCATTGGAATCGTGTTAGACCTTTTTCTGATGTAAGGGCCCATTATCAAATATTTATTCCGCATGTCTGTACTTACAGACTGTGATCAAGACACCCCTTAGCGTTCTCTTTGCTAAGCTAAATGGATTGGGCTCCTTGTGGCTATCACTCTAAGGCAGGTTTTCTACTCCTTTAATCATTCTTGTGGCTCTTCTCTGAACCCTCCCAAATTTATTGCCATTCTTGAATTGCGGCTGTGAGACCTGGACACAGCATTCCAGCAGCGGTTGCACCCGTGCCAAAGACAGAGGTAAAGTGCAGTTTTGCACAAGTACCTGGAGGAAGGGAAACATCCCTATGCTCTGCAATGTACAGAACACTTCTCCCTCAACAGTACCCTTAATGAAGTCATGCCTGACACATCAGGCAGGAGCATCCAAAGGGAAAACCTGTCCAGTTAAGGAGGAAGAGAAGGCAGCAGGGATCTGGATGGAGCCTTTCAACAGAACAAATTACAGCCTCCCCTTTGCTGGGCTGTACCAAAGCAGTTTGCTATCTCCCCGATTAGCACGGCCGGCCCCTTTCCGAGAGCAGCTCAGCGTATGCTAGCAGAGAGTGGCTGCAACACATCACCCTCCAAGACAAATGTGCAAAGGTTGAAAACCCGCACGGCATAATGGCACAACCTGTTTTCCTCTCACGCAGCGCCGCTGACAATTGCTACAGCACCGGTGCAGCTCCCTGTGTGCAGCTTCGGAACGGGCAGAGTGAAGGAACAGCTCTGCCTGAGCGGCAAGGCCGGGGCCCCATTTGAGCAGACCTCCCGAGTGTACTCCATTACCCAGGATATCACGCTTCTCAAAGGGACGGATCGGGGTGGCAAACAAGCATGCGCCTTGCTTTCCCAATAACACCGCTGGAGATCCCAAGAACCAAGAGCATTTTAACATTTCTAGTTACTGTCCCCTCTCTGTGCTGTTTGTTTCCTTGCTATTATTTGTATGAGGGTAGCTGTCCAGGCATGGGTGGCCTACCTCGTGGGTGGAGCAGGACCTTGCCGGCTGGCTGTGGCAGCAGTTTAGAGCAAGGGTGAGGGTACATCCAGGAGTCCGGTACCAATCCGAAGTCAGGGTGGAGAAGTCAAGCCAAATGTCACCGTCTGAGACGGAGGCAGGGCAAGGAGGCAAGGACTAGACGAGTGGGCAGGAGCTGGGCTAGGCCAAGGAGCGGAAGCAAGAGCAGGGCAATCCGGCGTGGTATGCATTGAACAACCACTGTCCTGCGGTGACTGGAAGGCTCAAGTAGCCGGCTGCCGGCTCCCCTGCCCAGTCAGGAAGCAGGACCATTTGGAGATGGCTCAGTGGACCCAGCTGAGCTTGCCGGGTTGCCTAGCGACCAGGCTGGGAGCCAGCTGTGTGCCTGAGGACTAGTGGCGAAGTGCTGTACAGACACATAGTAAAAGACAGTCCCTGCCCTAAGCAGTTTACAATCTAAATAAAAAAGAGAGGCAAAGGGTGAAAGAAAGGAAGGATTTTGCCTGTTTAACAGATGGGGAACTGAAGCAATGGGAGACTACGGCCCAGATCCTCAAAAGCATTTAGGCACCTAACTCCCATGGGCAATGCAGGGAGTCTGTGTCAGTGGCAGAAGTAGAAATGAAATCTCCTGAGTCCCAGTCCAGAGTTTCAAAAGCATCCGTCTTTCTTCATAGCCCTCAGCTTGCAGAATGAACTTCAACCAAGCCCTGTCTGCAGATGAAAGTGAGCAAGTGATTTGTAGCAAATAATCAATCCAATGAATGTAAAATTCCCTCCCCCCCGTCTTTAATTTGCAAACAATTTGCAGTTTTTTCAGATATCCTTGTGACTGGCAAATTTGTTCAGGAGCAGTCAGTTGCCAGTATCCGTTATTCACAATTTGAAAGCCAAGCAGCATTGGTTAATTTTGATTGGACACATGGGTCACATGGCGTCGTTTCTGTTCCCTTACTCGATGAATATTCTAAAATCTACTGTTCTATTCTATTCCTTATACCATAAGGTAGCTCTTCTCTAGCGAATATTTAGCTCTTCCCTTATGTTTTGTGAGCTCAAAATCTCTGCTCCTGGATCTGCCTTTTGGAATTGTATACCCCACCTTCAGAAAGGCCAGAGAGGGTATTAATGGAACAAATTGCCAACACCACAGTCTGCACTGCCGTGAAATGTCATGTAACGATTCTGAGGGTGATGAAATGACCTTTCTTCTCTCCCTGAGATTCTGACCCTCCCCCCTGCTTTTCAGAGCACAGTTTAGTAGTATTTGGAGCTTGACATGCTGCTTGCCTGGGATGGAGGTGGCATCTGTGGTTAGCTTTTTAAAGACTCCTTGTGCCGCAGCAGAATGCTGTCATCTGTGCGGCTCCATTGCAATGTAGACGGGGACAAGAAGGTATTTGAGGAGCATCTTGAGGAAACAGGCTTCACTCTGGCACAATTCCCATTGGATCAAATGGATGTTTCTCCCTGTCCTCCTCTCTCCATCACCCACCCATCGTCGTACATTAAAGATGCCCTCTACAGGGTCCCTTCTGAGACTGCCTGGTCCAGGCCAGGACTATGAGACACCTGTGTGGTGACATTAGGCAACACTAGGCTGTTTTCACAATCAGTCAGAGAGCCAGAGAGAATCTCTGTGTCCCGCAGCCCCCATACAGAATGTCATGCACTCTCTGCAACTGACCACTGTCCCTCCTCTGCTGCAGTGGACACTACACTCTCCGTCAAACTCACTGCGGATTCTGCTGAGCAAGGGCTGCAGGATTTGGCCCCTGAGATGAGCTGGGGAGCTGCCCACTGAGACAGAACAGAAGCCAGGGCCTACGTTTTTCCATTTCTTTCAAAAATAAAGATCTTGCTCCTGGGTGATTGACACATCAAGGAGGCTCTCCCCACTCCCCCTCCAGCGGGCGTGCTTAGCAATGAGTCTCAGCTACAATGGGGGAGCCCCATGGCAGAGAAGGGGTGTTCTGTTAATGCTAAGGTAGGGTACACAAACAGCCTCATCAAAGGCATAACTAAACCTGCAAGAGGAGCACTTGGCTAGGCAGACAGCATGGCCTAATGGACCGCACAGTAGACTGGGGCTCAGGAATGCTGGGTTCTGTTCCTACTGTGTGATGTGGGGATGCTTTCCTGTGCTTCTGCTTCCCTTTCCATCGTATTGAGACTGTCAGCGTTAGGACTGTCTCTTCCTAGGTGCTTGTACAGCATCTAGGGCAATGGAGGCGGGTAGGTGTGGAGTATTAACCCCAGAGATGTCTACAGCCACACCAGCCCCCAGACTTTGGGAAAGATCAGCTCCGTATCTGAAAGTTGCACCTCATGCTCTTCTCTACCAAAGATGTGTATTTTGCCTGCCTTTCTCTTCACCCCCCTCCTGGCAGCAACACTTCCCTGTGGCTGATAATGAACTCCGGTCCATTCAGGAAGGCTCTCTGTCTCCTTCTCCTTTCTATTAGCTCCTCCTGTCGAGCATACTGTCTTCCCTAATGCCTGAAATGTCATTGTGCTAATATAATTTCTCCTGTCTTAACAGATTGGATTTTGGTTTAGTTCGCACTTACTCGTCCTGGCTCAGTTCCTGTAGCAGATGTGCTGACACATGGCTGGGTGAGGTAATGGGCTTGATTGCATGTAACCAGATATTCTAGCAGAAGAATAGCTGCTGTACCTACTGCTAATAAAATCCCAACTCTGGCTCTTGGACATTTATCATGGCTTCTCCCAAGCAAGAAGGTAACCCAATCAGTGTGTTCCCTCCCTCCTGGTGGGCCCACACAAGACTAATGTTCTAATACATATATCTAATACAGTAATATTCTATTGGCCAGACGGTTTCTGCAGTTGACTGATGCTGGCCTCTTCTGTATTGGGGCAGGTTCACTCAGCAGGTTTCATCCACATAAACAACAACACACAGCTCTTAGGTAGCATTTTTCACCTGTAAATCTCATAGCACTTTACAAAGCAAGATTCCCAGTTTACAGATGGGGAAACCGAGGCCAGAGAATTGATGTGACTTGCCCAAGGTCACCCAGTGGCAGAGTCAGGAATCACATCCTGAATTACAGTGCCATAATCTGTCCACTAGGCCACACTGCCTGTGGCTGAGGCTGCATGCTTACTGGCACCCACTTTGCTTGTGGAAGCTGAATCCCTGTGCTGGTATAGATGGACCATTTGGGAAACTGGGATTTTGCTTCCCATCTGTTTCCCCATTTGGAGCCAGGTGATCTACTGCACCTCTGGCAGCTCCCTGCAGATCCCACTCAGTTTCCCTGCACTTCACATGCACCTCGTTCCTGGAAGCCTTTTGATAACACCTGCCCACTGTCCTTGTAGCCAAGGAGGGATGTAGCTATCACTGCTGTTTAAATGGCCTGGGAAGCCATGACGGTGCGACTTCTCAGCCTCATCTGCCCCACAAAGCTGAGTGCACAGTCTCCACATTGCTCCAAGTCCAGAGAGACCTGGGCTGGACCTTGGGCTTGAATGCCAGGCTGTGGCCTCAGGTATCTCCCAGAGAGCTAACTGCCGCTCAGCGGGCCACATAATCTCACTTTGTTATCTCTTCTGTTGGTTTCAGGCTTGTCTAGCAGAGCACTTCATAGCCAGTTTAAAAGGAGGCTGTCTAGGCTGGTCTGAGGTCCCTTTCGGGAGCTCATGCACCTTGGGCTGACTGTGGCTCAGAACATATGTATGGAGGGAGACAATCGTAGCATACGTATTTGGTCAGGGGGGCAGTGCAGACTCCATTGACTTTGAACATCTCTCCTGGTGGCCAACCACACAGGGTCATTAGTTACCACAAGCCCAGTGGTGGCTACTGGCCCTCTTTTCCATAGAGTTAACATCACAATGGTGTCACTAGCGCACAGGAAGTCATAGGGCTGGGATAATACAAGGCTGGATACAAATGGGAAGAGCATGTTTAAGGGGATGAGGCAAAAAGCAAACTAAAGCTCCAGTGACTATCATTCATCAACCAGTTCAGACATACAAGGCCAAATCCAACTCTCACACCTTTGCAACCTCATTGACCAGGTGCAGAGCCTACACCATGGATGGGCAAACCTCATAAGGTTTGGGAGAGTCTATTCAGAAAAGCATCCACCCCCTCTTTGTTCCAGATATCAGATTGGAAATTTCCCCAAAGGAATCATAGAAATGCAGGACTGGAAGGGACCTCAAGAGGACATCTAGTCCAGTGTTTCTCAACCTTCTTTCTTAAACTGGGTCAGGGAGATCTCAGGGTCCGGCACTGGTCCATGGACCTTTTGTTGAGAAACACTGATCTAGTCCATCCCCCTGTGCTCTGGCAGGACTAGACCTAGACAATCCCTGACAGATGGGGAGAAGGAAAGACTCCGTAGAAAGATTTCTGGTCATTCTTGCTTGTGTTTCAGGAGGAAGTGCTGCAGGAAGAGCCTTTCTTATAGTACTTCAGCACTTCTATTTCTGTTCCCCTCAGGCAGTGCCAAGATATATGGAAACAGAACCAACCCAACCAAAAAACCAAAAACAAACCAGCAGTGAGAAAAATTAACCAAACTGCTTTGAATTCCAGACATGGGGCTGGCTGCGTTTGCGTCAAGTTTGGGGCTCCACTTTGGGTCAATTTTTGATTCATTCAAACAGGCTCTCTCATCCAGTCCTTACAATTGAACTTCAACTTTGGAGACCGCGCTCCTGCCATGTCCCTAGCCAGCTAATGCCCTGACACACAGGAACACTTCAGGCAGACTCCTGGAAGCGAACCGGGCAGTTTAAATGTGCTGAAATATGATCTAAAATATTTACACTTCTCTGTGAGGCACTTTGCTGGTTTGCCTGAGGGTATGGCTTAATGATTCATCTCCCCCACATCCCAGCTCCCCAGGGGAGTATGGGAAGAACACTCCTTTTCGTATGGAAGATTTTCCACACAGAAAGGATATGCTGCTGTAGTGTGGAAATTCCTCCTTGTCTTTGGAGCAACTGGACGGGCCATCTTGAAACTAGAGCTGCACCCAAACCTGCATCCGAACACCCCTAAACTTTGGGGGCTGCTGGAAAACTGGGCTCAGTTGCAGGTGCTCAGCCTGATTGAAAATCATGCCCTAGATGTATCAAGTGGAGCACCCCAACATTGTGGGCAACCCTTGCCCTTCAGTATGTTGACCCTTTTGAAAATGCAGTGACTTGGGAAGGTTTTGGCAAAGCAAGAAGGAGAAGCCAGGTGTCCTGATTCCCAGTTCCATTCTTTCCCCCTCCCATCCTTTGGAGTCAGTGGGGAATTGAGATACCTCTATATTTAGAATAAAACATATGTGTGACAATTATACAGATGCTGTATGCAAGTAGGTAACCAGAGACTGTTATTCCATGGATGGGCTCCTAGTCACATCCCAAACCCAGAAGCAGAGCATTTTGCCTGCCAGGGCCCAAGATGGGATTCCGTCATGTTACACCGTTCCTAACTTATTAGTTCCTAAGAACTATGCTTCCATTTGGAATATCCATTTATATCTCATGTCCCAAGGACCCCGCCTCCCTACAGGAGCCCATTAGACCTGTGCTAACATAGCCCGGGGCATGGCCAGGGTAGGTCCAGAAGAATTAGACACACATAGCTTCAGGCAAAGCAAGACAAGCCCTTTCTTGGGGGATGGACTTTGTCTGTAAGCCTTCGGTGAGAGCCTCAGTTTAACAGCACCTCAGCTCAATATTATCAGCTGCCTTGTGTTTCATCCAGGTCAGTTGCCACAGATGAGGGCAAAGGACCCCAACGCAAGGAGGGGAACCCCAGGTGAGCTGCTGTCTCCAAACAAGTCCCCTCCCCATTAGTAATAAGTGAGGAGCCCTCCATAAATCCCCTTGAAATGTCTTCTCAGTGTAACTTGAGGCTACCTGTTCTGCCTGGGGGAGTCACATGCTCAAATAAATTGGTTAGTCTCTAAGGTGCCACAAGTACTCCTTTTCTTTTTGCAAATACAGACTAACACGGCTGTTACTCTGAAACCTGTCATAAGGATCAGTCTCCTTTCCTCACACTCAGACAGGCGGATCTGCCCATGGGGGATCTGTGAAATCCTGGCTATGATCCGGGATTTGGAACTCTTCTTCCCAACCAGTCCCAGCTTCCTGTGCCGGCGCTGGTAACCTGTGTACTTCCAGGCACCACACTGGGAAGCCCTTCTTGGACCCCAACCCGGGGACAAGAAATGCGTCTGTCTCAGCTGTGTTCCCACCCAAATCCCTCTGTCCTGCCTGTCACGCTGTGGTGCAGAACTCAGTGTGGACCGCCTTCTCCCATCCTGTCTGTTGCTCTGTGAGGATGTTTAGTACCAGTCTATGTATGAATAGGTTTCTTATGGGCTGGCTGCATCGCTGATGTCAGTGTTACAATGTGCTGTCACACAGGGCTCCCACTGGGGAACCTGAGCGCTGCTTCTCATTTCAAGGGTGGGGTGACATTCTTCCCAGGAAAGAAAGGGGCCTGCCTCATGTTTCTTCTAGCAAACTCATCAGCCGTGCCAGGTGCAACACGGGAGGTGGCCAGCCTTCCCCCAGAGCTTGAAGCCTTTGCAGGAGTCAGGACATAAAGAGAGAGAGAGAATGAGGAAGAGTGTTTGTATGTGCAGAGGAACCTTGGGTCTGTACAGAGGGGAAAGTATCATATAACTGGAGAGGGGCCTGACTTGCAAAGTCTGCCTCTGGATCTGCACTAAGTTTTGGGGTGTTTGAATACAGGTTTTGGTTTGGTCCATTATAAAAACAGGGCTCAGCTGTCAAGTTTGTCTCCAGAGTGGTCCTTTTTTCAAGGGGGTGCAGGAGAGGGGGAGCTGCGGCTTTGGGTTCCAGCCGAGGTCAGGGGCTGCGTCTGACCAAGCTTAGTTCCCACTGAGCCCCTTCTTCATGGGTGCACCCGATCCCTGTTGAGCTGGGTTGAGCAATTTCCGGGACAGCTGCCGTGTGGCATGGTATGAGCCTTGAGATGGAGTGGGATGATCCCGGGAGATGGCCTAAAATAGCCAAGAAAACTCAAACTCCATGATCAGAGCTCTTCAGAAAGGATGGCAGTGTCTGGTGCAGCATCGCACATGGCAGGAGCAAGAGGCAGTGAATCCTGCCAAGACAATGAACACATTTCATAGTTTTGCCAGCACAACAGAATAAAGGAGTGGTGGAATCAGTCACATGTTTGCTCTTACTACAAGTAAGGTTGACTTAGAAGATGTATCTGTAAATAGCAATAATACTTCGGACTTCTTCAGTGCCTTCCCTCTGTGGACCTCACAGTGCTTCGCAAAGATGAGGTTTGCACAGAATAATAGCGGCCAAGACAGCAGTCTGACCATCGTAGAAACCAGCATGATTCTCACAGCAGCTTTTGAGCTGATCTGATGATTGTAAGTAGGCTAGCATATCTGGGGAAACAATGCATCATGTTTTACTGTTTCCAAGAGCAATGCAGTAATTTTCACGGCCCCCTACTTTATTCTCTGTGCATACATTGCGAGATAACTGACTCTTTAGTTACTAGTCCAAAATATCACTCTGCGGAAAAAAAATTTTAAAAGCTGCTTCCCATCAGCCTTCTAGGTTGTCTTAGCAACGTTGTGTGATGCATTTCAGTGCTTGAAAACCTGGCCAATTTTCTAATATGGCAAGTACAATTTTAAACTGTCATATATTTTGCAAATATGTCACGTGCATTTCACCAAATATTTGATAAACATGTGCAAAATACATTATGTCTCTCTTCCCTGTCAGACACAGTGCTTTAAAACTGGGGGTAACCTCTTGCTGTCTTCAAATTAAGGGACGTTGTGTGAGCTAGTCCTCGAGTCAGCCTTAACCCCCTCTAACCCTATGGTCCTGGCAGAAGCAAATAGAAGGGGGTCACAATAATCCCCAAAAATAAAGTTGTCAAAGATTTCCCCCTCAACTTTGTACTCAAGTTCATCTCAGGCAATTGAACCCCTGGGAATCTGGACATAATGCGTGTGTGGGAGGGATGGTTAAGATTTTGAACAAATGAATCGGATTAACCCATTTTACATGAAATAGAGTGGAACATGGGTTTTGTGCACCATTTATTGAAATTGTTAGACTTTATAGATCAAAAATAATTCTCCAAAAGCTGCTTGCTGATCAGTGAGGTATTTTTTATTTTATTTTAGCCAGAGGAATTTGTTTGATTTTCCTTTATGATTTCAAAACCAGCAGGACAGAATGTCACTTCTTTTCTTTGAGAGGCCCTGGGTTACCGAACATTCCAGCTGATGGGAGGGCCAGTTGGACCCATAAACTGATTCTCCTCCCTTGGCAGTATGAAGCCTGGTTGAGCTCACTCTTTGCTTGCGAGATGGAGATTTTGCTTCTGTGCACGTCAGAGATGGGGGATTCGTAATTCCATACTTGATCAGTCAATTCACATAATCGGAAATGGGGGCTGCCCAAATCAGTTCTGAAAGCAGAATTCAACTGTACTACCAGAAGGGGCATCTCCATTTTTAAAGGGATACTGTCGGCATTGTCCAGGACCAGTATGGAACCTCCCCCTAAACAAGACTAGGTGTTTTTTTGGGCAGGGCAGGATAAGAACCTAGGTTTCCTCGCTCCCAGTACATCCTACTCCACGGGTGGCCGACCTGAGCCTGAGAAGGAGCCAGAATTTACCAATGTAGATTGCCAAAGAGCCACAGTAATATGTCAGCAGCCCCCCGTCAGCTCCCGGCCTCCCACCGCGCTCCCAGCGCCTCCCGCCCACCAGAAGCCCCACCGATTCGTGCCTCCCCCTCCCTCCCTGCACCTCCTGATCAGCTATTTCGTGGCATGCAGGAGGCTCGGGGTGGGGGGGAGAGGAGCAAGGGCACGGCGGGCTCAGGGGAGGGGGCGGGAAGGGGTGGAGTGGGGGCAGGGCCTCTGGCAGAGCCAGGGGTTGAGCAGTGATCACCCCCAGCCACATTGGAAAGTTGGCACCCATAGCTCCAGCCCCATCATCGGTGCCTGTACAAGGAGCCGCATATTAACTTCTGAAGAGCTGCATGGGGCTCTGGAGCCACAGGTTGGCCACCCCTGTCCTACTACACAGTCTCCCACACTGCCCACTACAGGTAGGAGACGGGAATGAATAAAAATTGGCCTTCCATGCCCCTACATCTGGCCACTGAATGTCTCCATTATTATGAACTGATATCAACTTTCTTCTTATCCATTAGCTGGTTTATAGCTTTTGGCTTTGCCTCAGGTCCTTAACTCTTCCTGCTGGCTCCTGTGTGATTGCTGGAGACTCCAACATTAGTCCTTATTGCTCCAATAAAGCATGCTTTCATGCCATTTGTACCCCCATAAGGAGAGCTCTGCAGCAACCAGTTTTATCAGAAACAAACACCGCAGAAGACTTTTTAAACCACTCAATTTTTGAAGCTTTTATTTAGCCCCAACAGCTCCTGTCTGAAAACTGCCTGGACTGCTTTAATGCCAGGCGAAGAGCAATGTTCTGTGTCTCTCAGGACTACAAAAGCGCAAGAGAGGGGCCAGCACAGAATGCAGAAAGAACTTGATTGTGCTAGGAAAACTATAAAGGGAAACCCAGAAGGGTCCATAAATCTCACTGTCTCATTGTGCCACCGAGCAAAACCCCAAACCAAAATCCCCCAGCACAAAGAGCACCGCGATGTAAAACTTGTACATTACCCATCTTGGGACATAAACAATAATAAAAAGGAAGGAACATCCAC
Source organism: Eretmochelys imbricata (assembly GCF_965152235.1). Classification (NCBI taxonomy): domain Eukaryota; kingdom Metazoa; phylum Chordata; order Testudines; family Cheloniidae; genus Eretmochelys; species Eretmochelys imbricata. The sequence continues at coordinate 5,019,171 of NC_135579.1, forward strand.
GGGTCCTGGCTCTTACCCAATAATAACACAACATCAGAGTTGTATTCCATGCTGTGAACGTTCTGCTGTCTTCTCCCCACGGTCACTTCTGCAGTCCTACCAGCCTAGAGAACCCGTAACCAGATCTATTCCATAGTGGCCAGTGTTTGTGTCTGATACTGATTCACTTCTTCCTAGTTCTACCTCATTAAAATTCCTGGGACAAAGCAATAATTATGTGCATTATGATATGTTTTCCCTCTGCTAATATTTTAATTGCCAGCCATTCCCTGTTCAGGGTTAGGAAAGGGAATAGAAAGTTGAAAAGTCAGAATGAATCACTAGAAACAGCAGATGGAGAGAGGATTGGATCAGCAAAGGGAATTAACACTCTACACAGACACAAGCAGGCACAACAGGACTTCTGGCTCTGCATGTAAAGAAGAAGACAGTTCAAAGGGCTGGCCCTATATTAATATCCTGTTCTCTGTAAATAAATCAATAAAGGGATATCTCCTCACTGGCTTTCCTCCTCTGATTCAGTTGTGATCCTTATTCTTCCAAAAGTTCTCTTGACTGGTGACTCATTTGTGTCTCCAGCACTTTCCTTTTACAGCTCAAATTCAGCTACAAGGTCTTGTCTGGGTTTTCCAAAGGTCTTGGCTTACCCCGTGTACTGACCCAACAAGTGCTGCTGTTAATCTAAAACACGCTCACACGTACCTCCCAGCCTGCCAAGGCCCCGATGTGGGATGCAGTGAGGGACAGTAACTCAAAAGGAGGGACGGAAAACAAAAATGATTAATACAGGGGAGTCTTCCCATAACCTCGATTTCCTAGTTCTTTGCCTCTGGTGCAAATGGTTTTCAAGAGTAAAAGTGATGGGAAGACACATTCGGGTGGGGTACAGGGATCTTTGGGAAATGAGGGCCAGCTGAAAGGTATGACCTCACAATCCAACTGGATCAGGTGATCCTGAGATGTAGAAAGAGCAAAGGGACAACTCTGCTGACTTCAGTATATGCCAGTAGTGTATCTATTCCAAACACTTTATTTTGTACTCATTGCATGGATTGTTTCATAGAAACATTGTCAAGGTAGATAATCAAAAGCTTTGACCTATATGTGACATTGGAAGCCCACTGGAAGGGCTTGCTTTACAGAGTCTCACCGTTGATTTATATTATAATAAGAGGAAAATAACAATGCTCTTTTTGAAATCAATGGGGCGGCCACATCTGAAATACTGTGTGCAGTACTGGTCATCCCAACACAAAAAGGTTATTGCATCACTCTTGGGGGTTCAGAGAAAGGCAGCGATAATGACAGGGGCAGGGAAAAAATCTCAAAAGCCGAGATATTGAAAAGATTGGTCACCTTAGAAAGGAGGTGAAAGGAAGGACAAGATAAATGTATATAAAATAATTAATGGTCAAGAGGAGGGAGATCAGGCACTTCTGTTCTCCCTGTGTCATAACACAAGAACAAGGGGGCATTCAGTAAAATCAAAAGATGAGAAACTAAAAACTCAGAAAGAGAATATACCTTCCCACACAAGGTGTAATTAGACTGTGGAACTCACTGCCACAGAAAGTCATTGATGCCAAGAATTAGGAAGATTCACAATGGGTTTGGACATTTATCAGATAACTAGCCTATCCAGAGCTACAATAATTAATACTAACAAATTTGGGAAAGGATATTAAACCTTGAGCTTCAAGGTTTAAGCCAATGACTAACTATTAGAGGCCAGGATGAGAGCTAATGTGGGAGCAAATTATCTCACATCTGCTACTGCAGGGTTCTTACACCTTCCTCTGTAGCATCTGGCACTCACCATTGTTGGAAGCTAGACTAGATGGATCTTGGGTCTGGACCAGACGGGCAATTGCTCTGTTCATTTTTATCTTTTCTTTTGTTTGACAGTGTGACCTGGGATCTTTCCAAAGGTTAAAAAGAACGAACAGATGCATGGCTGTCTTTGGGATTCACAGTCCATTCAGCTCAGCATATTCACTAATTCCATCAATTACAGGAAGTAACCGCACATGGCTCTGAGGCAGTTATTGGACTGAATCCTCCCAGGCTGGAGGTGCTTGTAAATTGTGACCATCTGACCGCCATCAGGTGACCCATGAGAAATAAATTGGTGGTTTCAGTCCAGCTGCTACTGGACAAGTGGCCACCTGACAACAAACACCATAATAATGATTGGTGCTTTTATTGGCAGTCACTTCAGAGGATCCAAGGAATGAATGTACCATAGAGACTAAAATCCCCTCTTGGTCCCACAGATGGTCTCTTCTCAGGTCAGGCTAAGGGTCCCATTGGCAGAATGGTGCAGAGAAGCTCAGGTTGTCACTGCCTGTGCATTCTACCTGCCGTATGGATCAACAGAGGGCTTCATCTAGACCAGGCTTGGTTGGAGCTAGGGAGGGGTGACTTAGTTTGGATACAATAGGAACTGGCCTGAACCTTTGCCCCAAACTCAACTGGAATCTTTTCTGAGGCTTGAAGGAATCTGAGCATTTTGCTCCACCCCTGTTATTTTTCATGTTTGTACCTTCAGCTGCTGGTGACAGCTAAGTCTGGACGTGATGGGACCAAAACACCATGAGGAACACTGGTTGCTGTGGAATCTAGGGCCCAGCCAGACATGTTAGAAATATCTGCAGACAGGTCTGAGCAGCAGAGTTCAGATCTGGATCCAAACTTCCCTAAAGCTTCAGGGTGTTTGGATCTGGGGTTTTGGTTCAGTATCACAGAGAGCCAGCTACAAAATTCAGAGCCAGATTCAAACTTCCTTCTAGTCTGGGGAGTTCAGACCTGAAGTTACGGTTTGGGGCTGGCTCTAGAATTGCTGTCCAATGGCCTTTTGTGCTAAAATTTCCAGCCCAGTTTTGTAAGGACCAAAAAGATCCAAGGTTTCGATAATGTTCAAATGGAGCCTCTGGACTTTTGGCTTTTTCTCCAAAAGACACTAAACCTATGAACCTCCTGCATCATCGCTATTCATGCGAAGAGATGTATCTTCATTCTGCCACTTCAAACAGCATGGCTCCCACCAGCCTCCAACCTCCTGTGTGCAGGCAGAGAGCCAGATGGCTTGGAGAGGGTTTTCAGTTCTTCGTCAGAGCTCACAAAGGAAAAGAAAGCAGGGCTGATTTCTGTGGATTTACAACTCCTCACGGCTCCCGTCCACACTTCTCTCCCCCAGGATCTCATTAGATTCTCCTCCTATGGGGAGAGTGTGGGCAGAGCTGATGCTTCCATCAGCTGACACAGCAGCATTTGTGCTGGTTCTCCAGAGCCTAATGCTGTCTGAAGACTTGAGGGTACACGTCTCTGAGCTCGTCAAGGAGGGCTCTGGAGAGGGAGTAGCTGAGTTTGAACGGACCATATAATCACATGCAGCTTGCTATCACAGATGGGTTAGTTGCAGTAATGTAGGCTGTGTGTTCAGCTGTGCACCTAGGAGCACATCCTTGCATGGTTGTTGTGTGTGCCCATATTTGTTCCAAGACTTCCCAAGATATGGAGGATTCCACAATGTGTTCATGGCTACACGTGCCTAACAATATAACACTCTGCCCACACCACAATGTAACAGTGCAGAAAAATGCAGATGGAGGGGTTACTGGTTGGAGCAAAGGGGACTGACCCCATTGATGTCAGTGGGAATTTTGTGGGTTCCATTCTTGGCTTTGACACGGACATGCTGTGTGACTTCAGACAAGTCACTTCATTTCTTTGTGGGAGTTCATTCATTAATTTTTTCTAAGTGCTTCAATATCCTCAGTGCTATAGAGGTGGGGAGTATCAATACAGAAACCCTCAAATAATAAAAGAAATAAATAGTCCTAAAGATTTGTGTATTAATCCAAAGAAGGAAGATGTTTGACAAACAACACGTGACAAGGAGCAATTGCCGTCATCAGACTGAGAAACAGCTGCACTTTGAATCTTCTTTTTCTGTCTCCAGTTGCTTGTAAATTTCAAGGGAACATGGACAGGAAACCCAAAATTTGACCTTCCTTTTCTCCAAATGTATTTGCAAAGTCCATGTTATTCTCTCTGTGTGTCTTGTAATTTTTTCAACAGCTTATATGTTACTGAGGGAATTTGATATAAAAGACACAGGCCCTGGAGGGAAAATGTCCCATGCAGTGAGATGCCCTGTAATGCCCCCGTGGGTGTACACTGTCAGATACCACAGTCACACAAGAAGTTCAGGTGACTCACGATATAAAGCACATGTTGCTTTTTAAACCAACACATCACCACACTTTCCCCTGAATAAGAAAAGCAATGCTAGCATCTCCAACCCTCCCGAGGAGCCCTACAGCAACAAACTGGTGTGTGCTGCCCTTCGCAGTGACCCTCTGATAACAAACCGGTGTGGGCTGCCCTGAGCTCATGAGCAAAACAGTATGTGTAGCCCATCACTCTTGAGCGAACCTGCAAGAGCAAACTAATTTGTGCATCCATACCCGCATGAATGGAATAACCCGACGCTCAGAGACCGGTGTGCCTGCGGAGGAAAACAAAGTTGTGCAGAACTACGAGCATCACCACGAAGAGCAGGAAGAAAATAATAATTGAAAACACCCCGAACAATCCCTTGGTCTAGACCATTTAATAAACATCCGCAAACAAACAAGCTGATCACAGTTTGCTTGGAAGTCGTCTCATCAGTCCTTATGGCTGAGTAGTGACCGTCCCAATGGGGAGATGATTATAACACACAAATTCACAGCTCTTCATTTGCAATGCCTTCTCCCACCTCCTTTGTTGCTACTCAGTCCTTTGTGCCCTAGGGCTCTAACAATCTGGGGGGGGGGGAAATGGAGACAGGTCCCCCCACTCTCATATCTCAGAGAGAATACGGCGGGTTTTCATCCTCACAGTCTAGTGGATGCCTGCAAGGTCACTTCCCATAGGGCTGCATGCCAACAAAGCATTTGTTGGGCTGGTTCAAGTAGGCTGCGTCTGACACAGCCTCCTGCCTTTTCCCGTCAGAAGATGCTGGGTGTCACAGCAGCTGCCATCCAAGCAAATGAGAAGGCACTGACCTGGCACCTGTGACTACTTGTGTGTGTGAGTTCAACGGGGGATGTGCTAGGTGCTGTAGACAGTAAGAAACAATCCCTGCCACCAAGAGCTTACCATCTAAATAGACAAGACAGGGAAATGGGAGAGGGGAAACTGAGGCACAGAGCAGGGACATGCAGGGTTACACAGCACGTCATTGGCAGAGCCAGGGGTAGAACCCAGGTTCTCTGAGAATCCACTCTCTCCGGTGCTTGGCTGATTCTTACACACATGCCTAGGGTCTAACTGATCACTATATTTGGGGTTGGCAAGGAATTTCCCCCCAGGGACAAATTCCTGTATATCATTCTGGGAAACGTAACATGAAGAATGAAATCAGGTACTTGAGCAGAGCAGGCAGAAAGGGCAGCCAGTACTGATCATGAAAATCAGTTTGTGGACTCCTGGGGGTTCATGGACCCTTGGGAGGGGGTCCGCAGATTATGTCTAAGGGGTCGGTGAAAGGTTGTCGTTACCATAAAACAGTGGTTTTCAACCTGTGGTCCACAGATCCCTGGGGATCCACAGACTATGCCTAAGAGTTCCAAAGGGGTCTGCACCTGCATTTGAAAGTTTTTAGGGGTCTGCAAATGAAAAAAAGGTTGAAAAACACTGATGTAAGGAGTTTGATTCCCTCCCCCCCATCTTTTCTTCATTCACTAACCCAGAGGGCCTGCTTTGAGGCATTCTTCTTGATGTGAAGGAACAATGCCTTCACATGGTACAATGCAGAAGAATTGTATTGCCAAAGGTTAACTCTGTTAGCCCGTGCAGTCTTGTACTGACACACTTATAATGCAAAAATAACTGGCTTTCCAGATCTTTTTTTCTTCATGTCTCAGTTTGTAGCACTTCTCTGGATGTCAGCCTTTGGAATTTTAAACCAAAGATACCGTTCAGCTGTTCTTTGAGATAAGTATGGAAGGAAATTATGCTGGAGTGGCTTGTAATTCCCATTACTTTCCTGTGACTTCATTACAGACAACATGTCTCAGTAGTTATCCCTGCCCTTGCTGCCCACATATTTTCCAGAAAAGAATGTGCTCCATCGTCTTTCAAATCTAGGTTTTAACTTCCAATTAGAGGGTGATGGAAGGGGAATTGTGTCTTGATGTGACAGAAGAATCAATAACACAACGTTTCAAAGTGATCCCTTTTGGAAGGGCTGATCGTGCTCCAGTGAAAGCCCCTTTCTGGCTGGGAAAAGAGAAATTCACATGCTAGAATGAACAGAATCTAGTCAAAAAATGCAAACATTTGTTGCCCATTTATGCTGGTTTTCCTCAGATGGACCCTGACTGCTGTCCCCTGAGAGAAAGCTCTCCCGCCCACTAGTTCTTATGAGGCTGAGCCTCAGACCCAGGACTCAGAGGCGGGAATACAGAAGCTGGCCACATACTCTACACATGAAATGATCACACGGACTCTTTGTTGTAATGAGACATGACCACACCATGGAGGCTGGCCACAAAGATGGCTGTTTTGTAAATAATAATAATACTAGCTCTTTTCATCCATAGAGTACAAAGTGCTTTTCATCTCATCACCCCCATTTTACAGATGGGGAAACTGAGGCACAGATTAAGTGACTTGCTCAAGGTCACCCACCAGACCAGTGGCAAAGCCAGGAATAGAAACCAGGTCTCATGAGTCCCAGGTCAGTGCTGTGTCCATAGGGCCCTTCGTTTTTTATTTTATTTAATTTTTTCCAGGAATGTGTTGGTATTTATTACTACAACAAAAACTGGTGAAAAATCTGTGGAAAAAATTATTAATAATTTTTCTGGGTGAATATCAGGGGTTTATTTTGGTGGATGGAAGGACTGGGCAGGGGGGGAAGTATTTGGTAGATTCATGCTTTGAATTCCGTTCATCAATGCAGTTTGCTGCAGAACTGAAACAAAACTCAGAACACAGTACCACCTCTAAGTTTAAACAATATATCTCTAATCCCTAGAGAAAGCTTTTAATTTGAACAAACAGTTTACTGTTGTAGACTTAGAACTATTAGCCTATAAATATTTACATTTAATAATTGGGCCACACCTTTTGCAGCGTGTACACTCAACTTCTTCCTTTTCTCCTGTTTTTGCTTTTTTAAAACTTTGGAATACTTCCTTGTGTTCTGAAACATATTCTGATCCAGATTTTCATTTTCTTCCTATTTTAGTATGTCAGGTCTTTAAACCATTATCTGCTAACAGCTTGAAATGTGTACATGGTGGGCGTGAGAGCCATCAGTACGTTCAGATGCGCACGCACTTCAGAGCTTGCCTGCATGCCTATTTGTTTATAGTGTGTATCTTTTAGATTAATACATAGCCTTACTTCAACAGGCAGCTTTGCATCTACACACAGACTAATGTGTTATTGTAGTACATCTATCTCATGCAATGTATAGTATTTTCCTAATAAAACAAGCTATTTTTATATGTTTGAATGTTACAAAAGTAGAGTGAAAATCGAAAAAATCCCAAATAATACTTCTTGTAAAACCCAGGACCTTGTTGGTAAAAATCGGTTTAAACTGAAAAAGAAGGGGCTTATGTGTCCACTACACCTCACTACCTCCAAAGGAAAGTGACCTGATCAACACTGCAGTGGAAAGTCACAGTTTTCTGTACTGCCTGCTGGCCGGTAACTCACCTGAGAAAAGGGGCCAGATCGGGAAGAACGAAGTGGTGACACTCTGCCAGGGTCTGGAGCTGCAGCTTGCCACCTTAGCATCATCCTTTGTCTTTCCTGTGTGTTTTGATTGGCAGTGAAATAGTTAAGAAGACTGATCATGAAATGCCCAGAACTGTGCTTCCGGAAGCGCTCACAGAGAACTATTATTTCTGCTTCTCTGGAGACCCATGCAGACAGGACTGCATTGCTTTACCTTTGTGTCACTTTAAGAGATTCTTCACCACCGTCATGGCTCGAAACATCATCTTCTTCTCCTCTTTTTTTTTTTAAATGAAGGTTTAGAGTCTGAAGCACAAGATGGAGCCACCAAGGAACTGGAGCTGGCTTGTCCAGCCGCCGTGAGCCACCCATGCTGGTCCCGGCACTGCAGACATTCAGACAGGCTGCTATGCTAAAAGTCCGGTGCCCGACTCACAAACAATGGCCAGTAGAGATGTTTGGGATACCTGTCCTGAAAAGTGATGCGACGGGGAGTGGGATTCTTTCAACCTCTAGTTACAAACATGGAAACAGGCCCATTTTGCCAAAAGTTCACCGGGTGTCAGGGATTCTCTCTGCAGGATGATGGGATCCCCTGGCATGACACTGAGTCTGTTTTGGGAGGGAACAGGCCGTTTCTCAGCAAGTGGCGTCTTTGGAATCTGAAATGGGAATGTTTCTCTTATTTTCAAGGAGAACCAAACAAACAGCCAAGCAGAAGCCAAATGGGAAGGGTCTGAAAGATCCTAAGAGGTGGGTGGGGTGGGGACCCTGGCCTCGTTTCACTCAAATATCCCCAGAGCCAGAATCACCACCCAAGAGATAAAGAAACATTTGGGAAGTCACATGATTCACATGGACTTCAGTGGGAGCTAATGTACCCATCCCGGGGGTGGGGGGGGGGGAAGGGAGAAGCAGGCTCTCTATGTCTGTAAATGCTGTGTGGTTCAGTGAACAAGGCATGGAGCAGCAATATTCTTGACATTTTGTGCCATGCTGCAGCAAGCAGTAGCTGCCGGCTACACCAGCAAATGCAAGCTGCTCCGCTGCGTGGAAATCAGGGGCAGCTGCCTTTCACCTCTAATTCGCTGGATCTAAACGACTTCATGGTGACTGAGACCCCTTGCTATCCGACTATACAAAATGAGCCGGTGTCTGAAGTCCAATTTCTAGTGGACAGGAGTGTGGTGTAATGAGGACTGTGGGGGAATTGTGAGCTATCACTTTAACAGCAGGGAGGGTTTCTGGGTCCTGCTTGCAGGCTAGAGGCTGGGCTCTGTTGCAAATGTGGAATCTGGGCCTAGTAGCAGAGTCAGGATGCAAAAAGTCAGCTTAAAACAAGGTCAGGGAGTTGTACCTTTCTGGTTTAGGGAGCAGCCTGCTTCGTCTCTCTCTGTTTTGGGATTCTTATGCGATCTGGATTCTAAGAAATAAAGTAGCGTTATGTTGCAACCTTCCAGCAAGAATAGTTTATCCTTTATCTGTTTTTTCTGTTTGTATGCTGTGAACATAACAAGGAGCTCCCATCTCACAAAGAGTGAGGCCATGAATTGAAGATGTTCTCTCTCTAGGTCAGGGCTGAGACAGAATGGGGAAGCTGAGACAACTGCCACCTGGGCTGTGTACCTTCTCTGTGGATAAAGAGAGGACTTCAGTTTCCAGAGCTCTTACTTCAATGCCTGTCACTAGCACTCAGTTCACTTGAAGCCCTCAGTGCAGAGAAGCATTTAGTATTGATGTCATGATACAGATTCAATCTTTCCCTTGCAGTCTCATATCACTCAGAGGCTGCTATTACTACAGAAGCTTTTGGATTTCAGTGGGCTGTTGCCTCCTTAGGCTTCACTTCCTCCTGTGGGGATATTCTAATTGCTGCAGTAAATTGCTGGAACAGAACATAGCAATTGTCACACAGAAAGAGATCAATGGTCTCTCTATTCCAGTACTCTGTCTCCAACAGCAGCCAATACTGAAGCAATAAAATCCTTTAATGCACCTAATTGTGCAGTGCTATGCCAAAGGGGACGTTTCTTCCTGATGCCAGCTGATGATCACCTTATGCCCTGGAACATGAGGAGTGAAAGCCCTTCTAATAATTGTCCTACATAGTGTATCTGCAAAATCTTTTCTTATGCAGGGTTTCAAAAACGGAGCCCCACATTTTGCACACAAATCACACATATAGCTCTTGCGACTGAGCCTGCTAATTAAGGAATGGTAGGAGCCAATGAGCCTTAGGTAGCTTTTTGTATGTGCAATTCCCCAACTATCTTGTGCTATTGTCGTAATTGTGCCTGCAGCTGTGGAGGGTATACTTTTGCATGGGTGGATTTCTTTTTTCATAGATCAAGGTGTCTAAATGTCTAATGTCAAAGAAAAAAGAAAAAACTTACTAGACTATTTGCCTTTGTAACGTCTTCCAGCACTGAGTTCCACTGGTTAACTCTTTGTTGCATTAAAAAATTATTATCCATTATGAATCCGATGCAAAGCCCACTGAAGAGAATGGAAAGCCTCCCACTGAGCTTTGGGTCAGGCACTATCTGAATAAACGAGTTGTTTTCTATTCTATTCTTCTTATACTGTCCTCATCACTGAAGTATCTGAGCGCCTCCCAGTTGTGCATTAAGTTATGTGACTAACATCTGTCAAGTGTAGTTCATTCACTCTTATCCTCTCCCCAGTGGGAGAATAATGTGTGCAAGGGACGCTTTCGGTTTGGTAGAGGATTTTTTGCTGGTGATGGATTTTTCCTTTTGAGTATGTCTGGGCTGTTCTAGATTTTTAGTGCAGAAGGCAAGTCCTTGCACTGGGAAGGGAAGGTGGTGAGGGTTTCTGATGGTCCTGAATTCCTGTAGCAGTGTGTTCCGCAGTCTCAGACCAGCCCCCGGAAAGTCTCATCACTTTCCTGGAGCGCCTTCCTAACGATAACTAGAAGCACTGGACTGTCTTCTCTGCACCTTTCGCTTTTCTCTATACCTCTGCTGTATCTTCTCCTACTCCTCTTCTTGCCGAAGTACTAATGCTGAAGTTCTCTTTGGATGGAAGCTCCTCCTTTTTCCCTGCCCCTCCCAAGGCTGCTAAGCATCTTTTTAGTTATTTATTTTTGTGTGTGCTCCTCGTTAAGCCTTTTCCTCTCGGTGACCGTAGGACACTTTTGAAATGAAGTGACCACAAGTGAAAGTAGTTTTCATGGCGAGGATGTACCACCTGTTTTCAAAAGGGCACTATAATATTTTCCATGTTATTTTCTGTTCTCTTCTCAAGACAGCCTCACATCTCCTTGAGGTCATTAATAAATCTGTTACACAACAGTGGTCTTAATACTTGTCTATAAGGCAAACTATACTGGCTTCTCTCCATGCTGAGAACTGGCTCTTTATTCCTGCTCCTGGGTTTCTCCAGTTAGCTCTGAACGAAGCTTTTAATGCATGACAGGACTTTACCTCTCATCTCATACTTACCAAATTTCCTTAATAGTCTCTAGGGAGGGACATTATCAAAAGCCTTTTTGAAAATATAAAAAATTATACCCTCCAGTTCTCTTTTATTCTCTAGTTTGCAAATACCTGCAAAGAAATCTCACAGGTTGGAGAGCCAGGAGTGACCTTTAGCAGAAACTAGCCTACTTTGTCCCTATCATATTGTTCTCATCAATAGCCACACTCAGAATCACAATCTGATCACAGCTGACCAAACTACAGTACACAAAGTAGGTGCATGCAAATAACTCTCCCTCTCTCTTTATGTAGCTAGGGAGAGATGGTTCCTATGGGTACATCATTTACTTCAGCAAGATACTGATGACCTCATAACTCATGGTGGAGCACAGTAGAGTCCTCAGCATGTTATGAGGTAATCAATAATGAGTGGAAATTAATGCAGTGGAAATGATGTGTTCAGAGTGTGCTCTGTATGTACAACCCAGGTTTAGGTCGTCTGTCACTGATGGGGCTGCTTTATGTGCTGGAGTAACATCCGTCTCAGGCTGTAGGTGTCCCACCGTGCTGCTCCCAAGCCTCCCCAGTAAGGGAGAGGAAGAGGTCCGCTGGCTAGTACAATAAGTGCAATCCCCTCCTGCGATTGCCCTGCGTGTGGGTGAGAGGAGAAGTTTCCCAGCCTACTTCCCCTACAATTGGCTCTAATTATGCTTTTAATAATCAAACAGCATCTCGTTCGCGCCGTGAAACATGCCTCCCGTGGACACAAACCAAAGCACATCCACTCCCCCCTCTGTTGTTTTCTGCTTTAGTTGCTCTTTTTATAGCCTAATAAACAGCCTCTGATGCAATTTTCCAATCAACCTGCAAGACCATGGCATTGCCTGCTGCAGTCTCCATCCTGGGCGACCCTGTTTTCCTTGATTTCAGCTGCACTCCAGGGCAGGAGGACATCTCCCTGACCTCTAAGCCGCAATCTTGGAGGTAGAGCCATGAGAAGACACCTGTCTTTGCAGTGGCAAATAGAGGATTTGCTCAGAGGAATCCTCCTCTGGCTGGACTGAGCTGAGGGATTCCAAGGAGTGACTTCTTTTATCAGCCAAGCTGTAAACATTTCAGAGATGTATTCCCCTTCCCCTCCTTCTCGCCCCCTGGGAGCCAGGGCTGACATCATGAACAACATCATTACAATTCTTCCTGAGCAGGGGAAACGAATGGTGTGCTGGCCTGTGTGTGTGAGGAGTGAGAGGCCCTCAGAACGCAGTGTATGTTCAACACCACAGCCCCCGGCTTCAGAAGGGGCCGGTCTGGGGGGCAGGAGGTCACTGGGGGGCCAGTTCTGCTTCCTGCTCCTGTGACTCCACTGGCTTGGGGGAGTTACTCCAGCACAAGTGAGAGAAATGTCAGGCCCAGTGACGTTGTCGGAGATGCTCCTGATTTACACCTGTCTATGGTCCTTACCTGACTCCTATCGCCATGGCAACTCTTTAATGCAGTTACCCTCACAATGCCCCTGGGAGGGAGGTATGAGCTCCCTTGTACAGATGGGGAACCAAAGCAGAGAGAGGCCAAGTGACTCACCCAAGGTCACATAGGACATAGTGCTGATGTTGGGAATTGCACCTTGGTTGCCAAGGCTGAGGCTAGCCGTGAGCACCAAACTGCCACACCCGTCTTCACTCCCTCGGTTGTCTCTTGAGGTTCCCACATCCTCCACAGAGGGAAAGAGCTGAGCCTTCCTACATACAACCAGCTCCCTCACTTTGAACTGTAGCTTGGGCAAAGGCTACCATGCAGCCACTGCTTCTGGTGGCTCTGGTGTTAGCTCCCTCCATTATGTGAACGAAGAGAGCCCCACCACGTTGGCCCTGGTGCCCCATTGCCCTGCCTAGCCATTTCCACCTGATGCCATTGCCTTACAACACCGTGTCATGTTGCATCATAGCGATAGGAGGTTGTATTGACTGAAATAATTTTTTGGGGGAAGCGTTTAGCCATTTCATAGAATCATAGAATATCAGGATTGGAAGGGACCTCAGGAGATCATCTAGTCCAACCCCCTGCTCAAAGCAGGACCAATCCCCAATTTTTGCCCCAGATCCCTAAATGGCCCCCTCAAGGATTGAACTCCCAACCCTGGGTTTAGCAGGCCAATGCTCAAACCACTGAGCTATCCCCATTTCTTTACCTTTGTAAAAGTGCCCATCCAGGGCTCTGTTCCTGCCTCTCAAAACAGAGAAAACCAGAACTCAATTAACTGTTTAAACAAGTAGAGAAGAATGTGCTCCAACAAATTGTCCTCGTGCTCTGCTGAGTAGGGGTAAGCGCTAGGATTTCTTTGGACGGCCTCGTAACATACCACAGGAACTCAACAGAGAGCCAAAGAACTATAAATCCAACATGGTAGGACCTGGAATTTCATCCTATATAGGTATTTCTACGGTCCCCACCCTTGCAGTATCTGAGCCACTCATATATATTAGATAATTAATCCTCACGACACCCAAGCAAGGTAGGGAAGCACTGTCACCCCCTTTCACAGGTGGGGAACTGTGACATAAAGAGAGAGAGAGAGTTGCCCAGTGAATCTATGGCAGAGCCAGGAGCTAAATCTAGCTCACCTGAGTTCCAGTCCATAATCTTAACCATAAGGCCAAACCTCTTTTACCTCTGTGTACCGCACTGTGCAACTGGCCAGGTGCATTATGGGTTTTTCCCTTCTCCCCTTTATCTGAAGCATGAGGTGTTTGATTTGAGGTCTATCTCCCTACCTACCCTAAGGTTTTCCATGTAAACACTTCTCAAGTGAATAGGTCTGTGTAGAAACTGAGACTAGATAATGGGATGGATCACTTGAAATTACTCTGTTCTGTTCATTCCCTCCGAATCATCTGGCACTGGCTACTGGCAGACAGGATACTGGGCTAGATGGACCATTGGTCTGACCCAGTATGACCATTCTTATGTCCATAGCAAGGTCCCTAGGTGACTCACAATGCTCTGTTCTTCTCCATTTCCTAAGAGCAGCCAAGGCAACAAGAGCTTTTGTCTGCACTCCCTGGCCATTCACTGCCAGGAACAAGCTACATACAGATGTCACTCATGATTCTGACAGAAACATAGTTTCACCAGCAGGGTAAGCTTGTCCTCATCACCCTAATTGTGATATTATGAACAGGAGATCATGGTGGGGTCAAGTAGCGGGAAGAGCTGGGCTGGAAAGGAGAAAACTCTGACTCACAAATGCCTCTACTTATATCAACGTCACCAAGGAAACAGCTTCTTGCATCAATGCTCCCTTTTAAATATTCTCTGTTGATCTCTGGTATCAAAGTCCTTTTTAAAAGAAATGGAGAGGAATTTATTTATTTTATTTTATTTGTAAGTGTTCATCAAGTCACTTTCTATCAATAGAGAGATTTGTCCCTGGGTTGTAGCCTGAAATGTCATGTCAGCATCGTCTTTGGCATAACTAATGCACTACACCAGGAATGCTTGTGTTTTGGGAAAGGCTGGCCAGGAGTTTCATTGCCTGCCCAGATCCCTCCTGAGATTTTCCTTGCGTGGGATGTCTGTGAACAATGTTTGTTTATGGCGAGGTTCCCCAGAACACTTTTAGTGCTCACTAGGCCTGGTTCAATAACCCCATTAGGTTCTGTCTTCAGGATGCCAGGACTAATTGGCAGGCACTGGTACCTTCTACCTCAGCTGGAATTTCACTGCTCCTCATCATTAACCATGATGCTAAAGTCTCTCAGATGCACCGAATCTATTAGCTTAGTCTGGAGTTCCATAATGTTTACCCCAGGTCCTTAATACACCTGGTCTCCAGTCTGCTGACATTAAAATGCATGGTCATTGCCAGAGCTGATGCCGGGTTTGCGGCTAACAGGATTTTTTTCTAGCAAGTTCAGCTGGAGGTTCTTAACATGTGAAATGCCCTTCCTCAGACCCACGTACATTAAAGGAGCCATGGAGTGCGTATGGCGCAGATGGGGAGTGGAGATGCTGAAACCATCGTACTGGCCCTGCTATACCAGCTGAGATTCAAGCTGCCTGAGCCACCCCTCAGCCTGCTGCTGCCGACTTTCAGATGCATTTTGCAATCTGAAGGGGAGCAGCTTGGTTAGCTCAGTCGTTTCTTTCTGTTGCAGCTCACATAGGCCATGACCCCCCAGTCCATCCCTATTCAGCTGAGTACTTGAGCATGTGCTTAAGTTTGAGCATGTGCGTAAACCCAGGGCTGGTTCTAGGGGCGGGCAAGCAGGGCGACTGTGGTGGGCACCAGCTTCCTGAGGACACCATACTAACCAGCTGTTTTTCCTCCACCGATTTGCTGGCTTTTTTCCCCCCTCCACTGGTTGGCTGGCTGCTTTTCGATTTTTTCTGAAGAGCTGCTGCAGGAGCGGAAGCTGCAGTGAAAACATTTCCCATGCTGGCCAACAAATTGGGTCATTGTAGCTGTTAGTTTTCAATTGTTCTGGGTGTGGGGCCATTTTCCATGTTCGTGGGAGGAGTGGAGGGTAGGGACTGGTTTCCTTCAACACAGCTAATAAGACATCTTATTCCTTTCCAAACAATTTTGATTTAAGACTTTCTGCCCACCAAATATCAGCATGTAAAGATGGGGGCGGGGGGGGTCACATTTTCTAAAGGGCATACGTGATTTAGGCACATGTCCCATTTTCAAAAATGACATAGATGTTTAGAAGTTTGAATCTCATAAGAACATAAAAATGGCCATACTGGGTCAGACCAAAGGTCCATCCAACCCAGTATCGTGTCTACCGACAGTGGCCAATGCCAGGTGCCCCAGCGGGAGTGAACCTAACAGGTAATGATTTAGTGATCTCTCTCCTGCCATCCATCTCCACCCTCTGACAAACAGAGGCTAGGGACATCATTCCTTACCCATCCTGGCTAATAGCCATTAATGGACTTAACTGCCATGAGTTTATCCAGTTTTCTTTTAAACCCTGTTATAGTCCTAGCCTTCACAACCTCCTCAGGCAAGGAGTTCCACAGGTTGACTGTGCGCTGAGTGAAGAAGAACTTCCTTTTATTTGTTTTAAATCTGCTACCCATTAATTTCATTTGGTGGCCCCTAGTTCTTATCTTATGGGAACAAGTACATAACTTTTCCTTATTCACTTTCTCCACACCACTCATGATTTTATAGACCTCTATCATATCCCCCCTTAGTCTCCTCTTTTCCAAGCTGATAAGTCCTAGCCTCTTTAATCTCTCCTCATATGGGATCCGTTCCAAACCCCTAATCATTTTAGTTGCCCTTCTCTGAACCTTTTCTAATGCCAGTACATCTTTTTTGAGATGTGGAGACCACATCTGTATGCAGTATTCAAGATGTGGGCATGCCATGGATTTATATAAGAGCAATAAGATATTCTCCATCTTATTCTCTATCCCTTTTTTAATGATTCCTAATGATCCCGTTTGCTTTTTTGTCTGCTGCTGCACACTGCGTGGACATCTTCAGAGAATTATCCACGATGACTCCAAGATCTTTCTCCTGATTAGTTGTAGCTAAAATTAGCCCCCATCATATTCAATGTATAGTTGGGGTTATTTTTTCCAATGTGCATTACTTTACATTTATTCACATTAAATTTCATTGAAAGTCAATGGGGCATAGGTGCCTAAGTCACTTGGGCACTTTTGAAAAGTTTACCACTCCTTTCCCTTCACCTCTGCCACTCTCCATCTAATGTGTAAATGACCCTTTTCTAGAGGAAAGACCTCCTCTATCCCACTATGTCTGTGTGACCCAAATGCTGGCATTGATCTGGTGTGATTACAGTGTAAGATATTGAACCCTGGAAGTTATCTGTGACTCTGCTTCTGACTTTGGAGGGCACTGCTGGTCACACTGGGGTCTCAGCACTGGCATTCACTCCTCTTCTGCCATTTGCTTCTGGAATAAATATTTTTTTAAAAAAAGTCATGTGGCATCATTTGGCATAAAAGCAGAAATTCACAGATATTGCCTTAGCAGGGATCTATTTCAGGGAGCCTAATTCAATTTTTGCTTCATTTGGTCACAGAGAATATATTCCTTTAGCAGGTGTACCCCTCCATCCTTGGGGCAAAATCACCCTTGGAAGGCAAAGGTGCCAGGAGCAAAGATCCTCAGTGCAGCTGGGAGTTCAGCTCCGGTAACTTTATATTAGAGAATCTGAATAAATAAGATTCTAGCTAGAAGAAGGCAAAGTTTGCCTGTTTTATTCATGGAGGGCTTGTTGAGCTCAGAAGCAAGAAATGCAGGAGCTGATCTACCCTGCTTTCCCCAACTGGTGCTGATTTAGCCAAAGGGAATAAAAAAAACTATGATCACCTGGAAAAAGCACATTGCTTGATTTAATCAGGATGAAAACCTAGGAGAGGCCAGCCATCGGACTGCAGAACCATACGCGAGGTGTTCGGCAAGTCAGCTGCAGTTGAAACAAATAAGCCCCTTTAGTGATGAAATTTGTATTGAATGCAGGCAATAGAATCAGATATCCGAGCTGTAACAAGATGAGGTGTCACTCCTCTGTCGACTTACTTTAGCTGCTCTTTATGCTGAATGAACACCTGTTTTAGTCCATTTCTTCCGGCTGTAGCAGTTTATTAAAATAAAACCCTCCCCTGAATTTTTTCTTGCTCCAGTTGTTTCTGAGCCTGTTAGTTAATCCTTTTGTTAAGATCGATCATTTTTAACAGCATATGCAAGTTTAACCTGCTGGTGAGTGTATTTTACAGGTTCCCCTCTGTGTCTGATCCACAGAGGACATGAGTCTATTACAATCCCATCGCGACAGTTTTAGCTCAAGCTTTTAGCTCTGGAGGTCCCTAAGGTCTTTCAGAAGATCAGATCATTGGTGTGTTGATGACACCAAAACACTGGGCCTTTCTGGTTCATAATTTTTTTCCCTGAGAACCAAGAATCGTGATTATTTATAACTAGGGCCCTACCAAATGCACGGCCGTGAAAAACGCGTCACAGACTGTGAAACCTGGTCTCCCCCTGTGAAATCTGGTCTTTTACCCTACACTATCAGATTTCACGGGGGAGACCAGTGTTTCTCCAACTGGGGGTCCTGACCCAAAAGGGAGTTGCGAGGGGGTCGTAAGGTTATTTTAGTGGGGGTCACGGTATTCCACCCTGACTTCTGTGCTGCCTTCAGAGAGTGGCAGGTGTTGGCCAGGCACCCAGGCCTGAAGGCAGCACCCCACCACCAGCAGCGTAGAAGTAAGGGTGGCGATACCGTACCACGCCACGTTCCTTCTGGGCTGCTGCCTTCAGAGCTGGGTGGCTGGTGAGGGGCGGCTGCTGACTGAGGGCCCAGCTCTGCAGGCAGCAGTGCAGAAGGAAGGGTGGCGACCCCACCCCATGGCATCCTTACTTCTGAGCTGCTGCTGGCGGCGGCTCGGCCTTCACAGCTGGGCTCCCGGCCAGCAGCCGCCGGTCTCCGGCTGCCCAGCTCGGAAGGCAGCATCGTCGCCAGCAGCAGCTCAGAAGTAAGGGTAGGAGTACCACAACCTGCCCCCATCCCCAAAAACCTTATGACCCCCCCCAACTCCTTTTTGGGTCAGGATCCCTACACATTACAACACTGTGAAAGTTCAGATTTAAATAGCTGAAATCATGAAATTTACGATTTTTAAAATCCTATGACCATGAAATTGGCCAAAATGGACAGTGAATTTGGTAGGGCCCTATTTATAACCCCCAGGCCCCAAAATGCCAGCTTCTCTGCTCTGTGGCTCTACAGTGTAGTCAGCCACCAACGCAGCTTCCTCAGGAGGAAGGCTGTTCCCATCTATATATCTCAGCACGGTTGCTGATCACGCCCTCAGTTTGAGGCCTCAGCAGATAACGCACCTTTCTCTGAGCTCCTCCGCTGTTTTGGAGACTTTGATTCCAGCGTGGACTGTCGGGCAGGGGCAGTATTTCATTGTTGCTGGTATTGGCTAATCAACTCTTGATTTTTGCTTCTGGGAATAATAGTATCGTAATGAATTATATTCCCAAGAATAACTGTAATAGCATAAAACTGCAAATAGAAGAAACCTGTAAATCAGTCATCCCTCATAATGGGCTTACTTTGTCTGAATCACCCTCCCTGGGCAGCTTATCAATTTTATTTGGCTTTTCCATCCTAAACTTTTATTAAGTGGGATGCCTCATGCGGAAAGATAGAATAGAAGCCATATGTTCCAGGGATTTGTTATCTGTTATTTTCCCCTGCCTTCTCCCTCTGTGCATGTGTGCACAACAGTGGTCTGGAACTGCAGGCTGCTGACATCTTACCATAAAAGGCACATGTCCCAGTTGCCAGCTCACCTTTTGTATGCTAACGATAAAAGCTGCCTCCACAGCTTTGCTTTGGGCCTCGCAGAATTACTCTGATGCCTCAGCACATTTAGACGTTCATGTAATTAAAATGAAAACTAATTAGCATATCTCAAGAAGCTTCACCTTTTAAACAGAGCGGGGCCAGATCCTTGGCCCAGATTTGCACTGCACTCGCAGCACAAAGCAGCCCTTGTGCCAGTTTAACTGGTTGGTGGAGGATTCTGTCTCTACTGGTGAATCCCTGGGTGAGGAGAGCCCACACACCATTTTCGCCTTCCAGCCACCAGCGTAAGTGCGGGTGGCCAGGGAAAAGGAGTGCACCTGGGGCATGCCTATGCCCAAGTGCTCTCTAGTGGCTAGAAAGTCCCCTCAGCATCATGGGCTGCTGTGAGTTAGAGCAGACCTGAGGCTGCTCTAGTTTATGCCAAGTCCTCTACCAGCCCCAAAGATCATGGGAAGTAAAAGTGGTGCAAAGCCTCCCCTGCCTTTCTGCACCAAGGCCAGTGTGGCTGCAGGCCAGGATCAGAGCCAGAGTGTTGTACTCTTTGAAAATGTGATACCATATAAAAACCCACTGCATGAATAAGAGCGTGATTTGCACTGAGTTACACACCAGCACGTCTTCTACTATTCTTTGGCTATGCTGTGTGCACTCTCCCCTTAAAACAACAATTGTGTAAAGTCATAAAGTGGCATCCAATGCGCACCGTTATGAAGTAAGCATCTGCCAAGACTTTCTACCCAGTGGTGTCTGGGATGCCAGACTTCTCTCCCACTCTAAATCTAGTGAAACACTGTGGTAACATTTGGCAAACAGTGATCTTTTAATTACAACCATTGTATTTCCAAAAAAGATCTTCGTGCTTCTTTAACAAGCGCAGGGCCTGATTCACCACACCACTGCCCCAGGTTTATACCAGTTTAACACCACTCATTTCACGTGCGCTGGCCCATTGTAAAATGCGGGGAAAGAGTGGGGAATCAGGCTCACGATGTGAAAGGAACTAATGCAAAAAAAAAAATTAGCGTAATCACAAGCTGCAAATTATCTTGAACAAAAATGCAACGGTTGGGTTCAATTATCTTTTCAAAAAGCTGAACAGAAAACCGAAGAGTGAAGTTTGCTTCAGCTAGGCTCAAACTTGCCAGATCCAGCGTGGATTTTATTTAGTTTTTGGAAACACAGCCTGCAATTTTCCATTGTAACTCTGCAGGAAAAAGAGAAACCCACAGCGCTGATTATTTACAAGCAACTTCTCTTAGAAAGCTTCCATTGAGCCACCTGAAATTACCTCACCACAAAGAAACCCAGAATAATTGCTCCAAACATGTTCGTTTTCTTCATTGTTCTTCATGTTCTCTTTGCTTTCTTCTCCCCTGGATATCCCAGGAATGCGCTGATCGCTGTTAATGAAGTCTTGCTACTTTCCTGCTGTAAGAAACTTCTGGAGGAAGGAGACAGGTATCACTTAAGATGTCTAGATATTAGTTTGTTACATAGGGGAAGCGTTTTATAAATGATCTGCAACAGGGGAAAAATAGATAGCAGTTTCCAGCTTGGGAATAACGATGCCGTCAATTCCCCATGCCTAAACCTGTCCTTCAGATCTTGATTCCAGTTCAATCCAGGGAGAAGCTCTGTACTGAATGTGGTAGTCTCAGGGTACACTCTTTCCAGTGTAGGTACCTTATCTCTGTCATTGTAGGTGACAATCAAGAAACGCTTTCACGTGTCTGTCATGCCTCAAAAGGTTTTTCGTTAAGAGACAGTTTTTCAGCTGGTGTACACCGGGGGAGCTCCATTGAAGGTGAATAGAGCTGCACTGGTATACATGAGGATCACATCCCCACAACTGTACTTGATGGTACTTCCTCTGGGTTACTGCTGCACTCAGTTTATAAGCTTCGTAGAGCCAGAAATACGTATCTGCGCCAGATTGGGTCATAGGAGAGGAAACCTCTCTGATCTGGCAGGTAACTTTTTTCAGTCCCCCGTTCTATTTCCCCAGAGACATCACCTGAGTGCTAGCAGAGTTCATCTGTTCTGTGCGAGAGGGTAAGGGGGGGTGGGTGTGGGGGGGTTAGTAGAAGACGTGTGATCTTTCTACTCACTGGGCTTCATTGCACAAGTCAGCCCTATCTTTACAAAAATAAAAATGGCCTGCTCTTTCATCTGTATGGCACCAGAGGTTACTGGACGTGATTTGGGGAGGCATGCATTACTGCTCCTGAGAATGTCTGGCCTTCAGCCACTTGCAAATTGATCTTTTGCACTCTCGATACAGCAGATCTATAAAAGCATATCTGAGCGTGGTGAAGCCCGGAGGTGTCAGCCATACCTGGCTGCCGATGAAAACTGTGCTTTGCAGAGAGTTTTGCTTTTCTGAGACCTGCACTTAGCCCAGAGAGCTATCTGGCAAGTCAACCCTTTGAAGTACACATTATCTCCACTTTCAAGTGCAAGGACTCTACATGCTGGATATTGATTCTGTTCTGTGCATTTTTACAGATGGTATGGGTAGGAGGGAGTTTTGGAGAAGCACCTTTCCAATAAACTGGAATATGCACTGCACGTGCTTGGAACAAGGAAGGCTGCAGATTGATACTGGAGCATGGAGAGAGCCCTGATGAGGCAATTTCAGCAGGGAGATAAAGATTCATGTTGATATGCTGTGTTGGAACGTGAATGTCGAAAGCTATAACCACAAAGAACAAAAGCAAACAAATTGATTTGAAACATCTCCAAATGCCATCAGCTGTAGATGGCGCCTATAGAAAGTATCTTTGATCCCTGACTCATGTTTTGCAAGTGGGAAGGCATAAGAAATCAGATGTTCAGCCTTTATTTGCCTGTGTCGAAATGTCTTACCAAGCTTGACAAATACGTATCTGTTTACACTGTATCCTTCCCCCAGGCATATCCCATGAATGGTTCTGAAAAGTAGATTAGCTCCCTTATTTCATCGCAGGGCAAGTGCTTAAAACCAGATGAATCACAAGGCAAACTTTTTAAACAAGCCATTGTTAATGCCCAGGGCAGTCAAACAATTAAACAGATTGGCAGTGGCTCACTCATCATCGCTGGGAAAGGCTGCGTTAAGCATGAGCGCCTTTTGGTTGGCTTAGCTTAGCTGCTACACTTTATGTTTCATGAAATGTGGAGGTCAGGAAAAAAAGCACCCAACATTTTAAGGCCACTGTACCAATTGCTGTACGAAGAGGTCTGCTGCAGCATCTCTAGACAACTGAGAGCTGTGCAAGCTCTAACTCGGATCCTGGGACTTGGGGAAGAGCATAGAGCTGATGGGAGTGGTGTGTCTAGGGGCCAGAGGTTTATCATTAAGCTACGAAGAGCCTGGAGGGCCAGAGAGAAAAGTTTAAAGGGCCACTATGGGGTGGTTGGAAATGTGTATAATATAATGTGTATATAAATATGTATGCATGGGATGCAGCTTGACCAAGGGAGTCCGATAGTATAAACCCTGAGAGCAGCAGCTCAGGTTGTTTGCAATTTCTCAGGACTCGGAGATGGAACAGAGTCAGATCCAGAAAAGGGGGAACCCCCTCACAAACATCTATATTTTAAAGACAAGCCCAACTTCCAAAAGTAGCTGGAAGTTGAGCATAACGCCTTTGCACCCAGTTAGCAATGCTAGAAACACAGCAGGAGCTCCTAGTATTGTGACAGTGATAAAAAGGCGTTGAAACAAACAGTCTGAATTGAACATTGCAAGCTGTCACTCAGACACACACATTATCCATCTGACGTGGGCTCCTTTGCATTGTGACAGATCAATGGAATGCAGCACAGAGTTTGAATAAGAGCTGGGCAAATGCAAAAATCCAGCATCCCTTAAAATAGGCATAATTTCCCCACGACCAGCTTGTCTTTATCAGCCTGAGGTCAACTCCTTTTTGTAAAGGCCCTTTGTTCCTACTAGAACCTGGTCTGGCAATTTTGTGAGCAGTGTTCTGTGCTTTTTTAACCTTTGGGCCAATCTTTGTCTCCCTGGAGAGGACGGGCCTGGTGGAACTTAGAGACTAAAGAATGTGTTTGCCTTGTTTGTGAAATTAGGGACAAAGGGCTGAGTTTAAGGCTGAGGTCAAGTTCAGACATGATGGTGCTGACATCTTGCATGCTGTTCTCATCTGCTTTTGGCCTCCGTTGGTGGAATGTGCTTGGAGGATTTGGGCTGGACCTAGACTAGAACTGGAAGACAGAACCATTAAAATTCAGGGATTTGAATGTGAAACCCTTTGATATTCTTTGGGATTCTGAGCTGAGGTTCTGGTTTTGGCCCATCTCCGTTCAACACCAAGGACCATCATTGCTGGCATACTCTGGCTGCTTTGTGCTGCTCTGGCTACCCAAAGCAGCCATTAAACAGCAAGTTAAATTGGGTGTAAGCTGGTTTGCTTTCCCAGAGGGGAGTAGATTGGTGAATCTGGCCCCAAGTTTCACTTCAAGGCCCTATTCACTTCCGGGTCCAGCCTTTTGCTTCCCATGCTGGCAAATTGAAGGAGGACCATACTGTTGCTCAGCAACAACAACTCCAGCCAATGAACAACCAGTCCAAAAGACAGGCCTGTCTGGCTGCCCTGAGCGGGAGGGCCAAGGTGTGGGATGGTGTGAAGTGGGGTCAGCCTGGGAGAGAAGCTTAGGAGACAGCAGAACAAAAGGTAATTCCATTGCCCGCCCTCCAGCCCAGGAGAAAGGATTCCACATTTTCAGCATAGTTTCCATTTGATAATTTCCCATGCATGTGGTTTCTCTGGCCTTCCTACAAAGGCGCCTATTGCCCTGGTGCATTTTATTATGTGGATTCTTGTCCACTACCAACTGCACTGGGGCTACTGACTCATACCCTGCGTGGCCATCACGTGGCCACAACTTTCAGGGCCAAATGTTCCTCTGGGCCAGGATTGGTGCATGGACTTGGCCAGCCAGGTGTGTACCCGCTACGGGAGAGGAGTGTTTGGAGTCTTCTGAATGAGCTTGCCTCCCCACGCGGTACCTCTGCCCGCACAAATGCTGGCAGTGATGCCTGCTCTGGCTCCTCCAAAGGCCGCTGCTAGGGGAGAGGGTGTGTGGATGTGGCCGCGGGACACTGGAATTGGCTGACAGGCGAAGGAGGGGGAAGAGAATCGATCTGACCAGGCTCCAGGGTGGGGGGAAATGCAGATGGGTGGGAGCTGGGAATCATGTGGTCGGAGCGAGGAGCAGAAGAGGTGTGGGGCGGCGGGGAGGCAGAGAGAATACAAACTGCCCATCAGCAGGCCATTTGCAGCAGAGTGAGTGGGGAGGCTGATCAGGAGTAGGTTGAGCTGACAGAGTGGAGCAGAGCCTTACAGAGCTAGGCTGGGCTGATGGGGAGGGGAAGAGGAGGACCATATAAAAGGGGGGAGGGATAGCTTAGCGGTTTGAGCATTGGCCTGCTAAACCCAGGGTTGTGAGTTCAATACTTGAGGGGGCCATTTAGGAATCTGGGCCAAAAATTGGGGTTTGGTGCTGCTTTGAGCAGGGGGTTGGACTAGATGACCTCTTGAGGTCCCTTCCAACCCTGATATTCTATTACATCTATTACACCAGGAGAGCTGCTGGGCATTGACATGAGGGGGTGCTCCAGGTTTCACATGCGAAAAAGTGCATCGTGTCATGTCCCTGTCCTTTTCCCTAGCTGCAGCCCCCATGTCCCCCGCATGCTCAGCCAAGTGGGAAGCAACTGGACAGCCGTGGTTAATCTGCAGAGGAGGAGCAGTGCAGGGCTGGGAGAAGCCAGCAGCACATGGCCTCCCCTCCATGGTTTCCTGCTGTTTAGCAGTCGATCACACAGCAGAGGGGTCAGGAGCCTTGTGGCTTTTCATCTCTGCAGGCTTGGGGACAGATGGAGACTGAAGAGTCTTTGGATCCTCTTTCCAATCTCTGGCACAAGCAGTTCTCAGCTTTTTCCACACTGGAGCCCACCCCCGTCACTGCCAGGAGCCCCCTCCTGCTCAGCAACACTGAGTCCCTGACACTTACTTGTCACCCCCAGACTGAGAACCCATCCCTGAAGTCAGCAGCTTCTCTCTTCCTGGGAGGAGCTGGAGGTTTCCCCTAACACAGGGGTGGCCAACCTGAGCCTGAGAAGGAGCCAGAATTTGTCAATGTACATTGCCAAAGAGCCACAGTATTATGTCACCAGTCCCCATAAGCTCCCACACCCCACCTGCCAGCCGCCCTGCTGATCAGTGCCTCCCCTCCCTCCCTGTGCCTCACACAGCATGCAGGAGGCTCGGGGCGGGGGGGGGGGGGACAAGGAGAAGAGCAAGGGCACGGCAGGCTTGGAGAAGGGGGCAGGGAGGGACAGGGCCTTGGGGGAAGGGGTGAAGTGGGGGCAGGGCGTGTGGCAGAGGCAGGGGTTGAACAGTGAGCATTGGAAAGTCGGCACCTGTAGCTCCAGCCCTGGAGTCAGTGCCTATGCAAGGAGCCGCAGATTAACTTCTGAAGAGCCTCATGTGTCTCCGGAGCCGCAGGTTGGCCACCCCTCCTTCCCTAATGGGTCCAGTGAGTGCTGCGGGACAGGCAAAGGGCTTCAGCATGTCCCAGCCAAGGGAGTAGGAAATGGACTAAAAATGCAATCCTGGCTCCTTGAACAAGAACACACCAGCCGAACGCGGTTCTGAGCAAGGCAGGACCCTGTCTTCATAGATTCCTGTGCAGGTCTGTGTGTAGTCATGGCTAATGCCTTCAAAACCACGAGCGGAAGATTACCAAAGGAAGACGCTAGCAGAATAGCTCCTCAGATCATTTCAGTCCCTGGAATCCCATCTCTGAGCCATGTTCTGTGATCAGCTTAATGAGGAGAAGCATGCAGACAAAGCCCCTCGGTGCCACACAAAGAGCTATCAGACCCAACGAAAGCAGCAAGGGGGAGAAAGCAGGAAGTGAGTGAAGCTCCTCAGTGATTCACTGCCTGCGTGTCTTCCCACGAGGGGAAGGGAGGGAGAGCGGGAAGAACCAATCCTGCCCCCCGCCCCCGATGACTTGGCTTAGCACATTGTAATGAGCCGGTTGTGAGGAGGAAGTGTACAGTGGGAGGCTGTGCTCAGCAAAGTGTTTGGTTTAATTGTTCAAATATTATTATGCATTGTTTATTCCTTTAAGGCAACCTTAAGCTTAGGCCATGGCCACACTGCCTTTGCTGTTGGGCACCGCAATGGAAAAGGTTTTTCCATTGATATAGTTTATCCTTCTCTCTGAGAGGTGGAAGCCAGGTCAACAGAAGGATCCTTCCCTCCATCGAGCTAGCTCTGTCTGAACCAGGGGTTAGGTTGGCCTAACACAGGGTGGAAAATTTTTTCATAGCCCTGAGCAAGGTAGCTAGGTCGATCTGAATTTTAGGTGTGGACCAGGCCCTAGTTTCTGTCGGCTGCAAAAAGAAAAGAGCAGTTGCTGGAATTCAGCTGCGGTGAGCCCTGGTAATTCAGGCTAAATGAAACAACCTTGGCAGTTCAAGAAGTAAGCCCCGGAGCCTCTTAGGCAGGGAGGTAAGGACCAAATGAAGGAAGGCTTGCATCCCAACATTAAATGGAAGGGCAAGCCCTGCAGCTCCTTAACACTCCCATGTCACCGTAAGGCAGATGTCCAGCTGGTATATTTTGGAGGTACCAGCAGGGGACACATATGATGCAGGTATGTGCCTGGAGAGCATGTGTGTGCATGCGTGAGTGAGAGGTGGCTGCACTAGAGGACCTCCTGAGGTCTCGTCCAACCCTGATCTTCTCTGATCGGTTTGTGTGTGCATTGCTCTCCTCACAGGTTGCACTTCAGGAGCAGAAGGTCGTGCCTTCTCTTCCCTAAGCCGTGTATATGCGGTTAGCTGGCAGCTGTGGTATCTCTGTTTGCAGCCACAAGGAACAAATAAAAGGAGGAGAACTACAGTCTCTGGTATCTGAGTTAGATAAACAAGCACAAGGAAGTGTTTTTCCCTTGTAATTAAGTCATTCTAATCACTAAACTCCTCAGTCAAAGCCACATCTGTTAAGCTACAGAAAAAGAAGGGCAAATAGAATCCTCTCTTATCTGCTACCCTCCCCTTACAGGAACCTCTAGTGTGATTAATAGGCTCTTTGTAACCAGGCTGGCACAGAGATATGACCACATGTCTCTGTGGTTTGGAAAGGACAGGTTCCAAGCAGGCTGGGGACTTGGTAGGAACCGGATGGGGTGGGGACGACTGCTGTTACATTAACTGTGACTCCAATTTTAGTACAATGGCTTAAACACACCCCGTAGAAAGCAACCGCAGAGTTGATTTCATGCTCTGGGGCCATCAGTCCCTGTCCAGTCAGCAATGAAGCCGGTTCAGTCTGAGCGGTACAGTTCCTTGCCTTACAGTGTGAGTCAGGAGGAGCCGGGGCTGTTTGGAAAGATCCTTTCGGGGACGGGGAAGGACGTTTGCAACGCTGAGGAAGAAAATAACCGATTGACTGCTGAGCCGCTGTCTGGGTAGCGTCATCATCGGCTTCACCTGCATGAGTCACTGTGCAGCGCCCCCAGGTGTGACGCAGAGGCTGCACCAGGGGTACAAGTGGGAGAAGAAAGAGACGCCCAAGTGAAATCGGTGGCGTGCTGGGACAGGGAGAAAGCAGGCTTCACTAGATGAAGGTGCGGACTCCGTCCTTGAGCAAGCACTGCAGCAGTTTACTCAGCTTGCACTGAGTCAAACTCCCGCTGAGCTCAAGGAACGTTTTGCCTGAGAGAAGTGATCAAGTCACAACCCCAGGATCCGGCTGCTACTACACAGACAGGCTGCGTGGCCAAGTTTGGAGACAGGGTTTCTGTTCAGGCCCACCTGTAGTTTATGGAAAAGGCAACCCCAAATGGATCATTCAATGGTTAGTGCCGTGTGTTTGCGGGTGGCTAGATCTGTGCGTTCCCTTGGTATGTCTTCCTGCAGGGAAGCCGGCATACCTGGGAGCGTTCGCATGCTGGATCTAGGGCACAGCACTGATCTCTCTGCTTAGCTTTGTCTACACTAGCACCTTGCACTGCTGAAACGTACAACTCATGCGATGGAACCGGTGGAAGTCGCCAGGATGCAGTGTTCACACTAGCCCTCCTGCCTTGGGGCTACACGTCCACTCCCAGCACTGCCTGCAGACCTTTCAGCAACACGACACTGTGGGCACTTAGGATCCTGCTTCCTGAAGCAGATGTACAGCTGTCACTGTAGTAATGAATCCCTGCCCACACTGCGAAGTGCTGTGATAACGTACACTGGATGGGATCATATTTTATCCTGGGACCTGCGATGCACTGCCAGGCTCGCAGGCAGTCATGGGTGTGCTGCCCCTCCCATTTCACCACCAGGAGCAGCTGAGGTAGCTCCTGGGGCTGCACACGCAGAACCTCAGCCAGCTCGGGTGGCCAGGAGATGCTTCTCCACCAGCTGCCCACGTGAAGCCCCAGCAAGGTAAGGGCGTTCTTACTGTAGAGAGAAAGGCTGGCTAAGGCACCGGGCTGGGACTCGGGAGGTCTGGGCTCAATTCTCAGCTCTACTACAAACTCCCTCTGGGATCTTGGCAACTCATTTCATCGCTCTGTGCCTTAGTTCCCCAGCTGTCAGATGGGGATAACGAGCCTTCGTCTGCCTCACTTATTTAGATTGTAAAATCTTCCTGGCAGGGAATGTCTCATCCCACATTTTTGTACAGCACTTAGCGCACAGAGGCCCTGCTAGCAGCTGGGGGCTCTAGGCACCACAGCAAGAGGGACGTGACTTCCTGTGCACTAGTGTAAGATTTGCACGGGGACATGAGGTGTGTTACAAGAGCAGCGGGGGCTTGCAATGCCAACTGCTATCCCCGAGATGAGTCTCCACTGATCACAGCTTTTCTCCTAGCCAGGGATACTGGGAAGAGAGGTTTGAATCCTCCCTCTCAGTCTGGGGCTTGGGGCCTGGAGCAGCAACAATCTCTCCCCTGCATTTTCACTGCTCCTGATTGGGACCTATCATTTCCCCACTCCTTCCTTGTCTAATTGCTGAGCAACAAGCTTCACTACTGCCCTGGCTGTGCTCTGGAAAGGCTCCCTTGAATGAAAGCAATTCCCCCTTAGGAATGGGCCCACGCCAGAACTCCAGTCAAACGCCCTCCAGGTCCTGGGGGATGTTGTGGGGTTTGCTCTTCCTCTCAGCACACTTCCAAAACAGAGCAGAAGACCTAATCCATCCCCAAGGTGTATACAAGGACCAAATACCATTGGCCCAGCAGAGAGCCAAATCCTGTGTCTACCCTCCCCTCCCAAAAAACTGGGTGCTAGGTCCCTCCATCTGCCTTTTATAGAGGCCAGCTGGGCCTGGCAGCTTGATGAGCCCGAGCTGCATCGCCAGCACAGCCACTTAACCCCTTTCTGCTCAGATCCAAGCTCAACAGGGAACATTTAGGCGACCCTGCCCAACCGCTTAGGTGCTTTGCAGGGCTCAGATGAGCAGTGTGGCCCATTTTAGAGAAAGCTCACATCTCAGTGGGAACTCTGGGGCTCTGGCTCATCTCCACGTCGTATTCTTTTCTGCATTTGATGTAACACCTCATGTAAGATTGAGTGCAGCTGATTCCTTGTGCCAGTCCAGTTTTGCTCTCCCGGAGGAGCCCTTTCTACTTCTCTGCTGGTAACCCTTGCCCACAGAGATTATGATTGCCACCAGCTCCTTCTCCGTGCCTGGAAATGATCAGCCTGCACTAACTCCTCATGTTGAATTCCAATTCCCTTTGTAAAAAGAAAAGGAGGACTTGTGGCACCTTAGAGGCAAACAAATTTATTTGAGCGTAAGCTTTCGTGAGCTACAGCTCACTTCATCGGAATGCATCCAATGAAGTGAGCTGTAGCTGACAAAAACTTTTGCTCAGATAAATGTGTTAGTCTCTAAGGTGCCACAAGTCCTCCTTTTCTTTTTGCGGATACAGACTAACACGGCTGCTGCTCTAAATTCCCTTTGTGTCTCTTCCATGTTCAACCCAAGAGCTGCCTCTAGCGTCAACTGGACATAACGACAGGTTCAAACCTCAGCGCTTGCACTGGGGTGGAGGAAGCTGCTTCCAGCGTGCGTTTGCTGGGCTCTGTAACACCAGTACAGGATCAGCGGGCTGCCGCTGATCCCATCTTTTTTACACCTGCCTGCAGCAGCATCCACTTCTGACCGTTACAGAGACAGATTGGCTTCCATCAGCTCATAAAGGTTTCAGAGTAACAGCCGTGTTAGTCTGTATTCGCAAAAAGAAAAGGAGGACTTGTGGCACCTTAGAGACTAACCAATTTATTTGAGCATAAGCTTTCGTGAGCTACAGCTCACTTCATACAGTTACATAAGCTGCTGTGCTGTATACAGAGGCTGGTAGCACCCTCTCTCTTCTCCTCATAGCTCTTGGCTGACTGTGGCCCTTGGGGGAAGCTCAGTGTCTTTTGTAGTTTTACTCACTGTCATGCCAGCGTTAATCATAGCGTAAGACTGGCTAAAACCCGAACTCCAAACACCTCTGAATCTCTGACGTTTGGAACCAGGTTTCAGCGTTTAACCTGTGGCTTGGGCTCACTGTTAGTCGCAACATGCTGCATGTGATTAGCAGCCTGGTATGATTAGACTAGAAACAGGCAGCTGCCTGTCCACTTTATATCAGTGTACGAGAGTAAAGACACTACTGTAATGATCCTCTGGACCAGAGTTTCTCAAGGGCACTCTGAAAGCAGGGAAAGCAATTGTCCACCTCTGATCTGGAGCACAAAATAATCTCTGATGCAGCATAGGAAACTGCATGCAGTTAGGACCCAAGCATCACTGAAAATGTGATGGCATTGTATTCCCTCCTCTTGGGTACAGGGCACAATTTGGGGCCCTGTTGCTGCAAACAGCTATGCATGTGCTTAACTTTAAGCTAGTGAGTAGATCCATTGGCTGCAATGGGACTAATTAGGTGCTTGAAGTGAAGCAGATCCACACCTGTCTGAAGGATAGGGCCTAGGTCGTCTCACTTTTTATTCTCTGTGTATATATAAAGTCTGCTGCAGTTTCCACGGTATGTATCTGATGAAGTGAGCTGTAGCTCACGAAAGCTCATGCTCAAATAAACTGGTTAGTCTCTAAGGTGCCACAAGTACTCCTTTTCTTTTCACTTTTAAAGAGGCATAGCACAGATTGAAAAGTTTCAGAAAAGGGCAAAAGACGTGGACGTCTATGACAAGACACCCATGACGATCCAGCTTGGAAATGAGATTTGATTGAAGCAGAGCGGAAACATTTACCGCGTCTCCGAGTACAAGCACACAATGAAATGAAAAGGCAGTGAAAGAACTCGATTTATAGCTTACCTGCCATTTGCGATTACAGCCAGATTGCGGGGGCCTTTTTTCTCAAAAGGAATTGATCTTTTTATGCCCACTAATGACATTTGCATCTCTACACTTTAACACAGTGATAAGGGTAATCAAGCTGTCATGGTTTAATATAGATGAAGAGCCTGCAGGAGTCAGGCAGGGATTCCTCTTTGCCTTGTGCTGTATGTTATTAATATTTATTCTCTCTGTCACAGCAGCACCTAAGCCCCCCAACCAAGAAGCAGGGCCTCATTGTGCTAGGTGCTGTATAGAGAAAGAACAAAGGAGGCAATCCGTGCCCCTGGCATCTGATGCACAGGGTTGTATAACTAGCTGGGTGCATCCTATTGACTGGTTTTATTTGCCTGCCTTCCTCTAGAGCATCAGCTTTTGGCTGTTGCAGGAGACAGGATTCTGGGCAAGGCGGAGCCAGCACGGCAAGCCCTGTGCTGTATCCCACTGAGGCATGTCACTTTTTTAGTCATGCAGAGACTGCAAAATATGAATGGAGATTAAAAAACAAGCCAATTAACCAAAGGGGAGGGACTGTAGCTGGCACTGGGGGGTTTAAGGGGAGATTTCTTAATGGGGCGAAGGGGGTGCAAAATCTAACCCTGTCCCTCATCCCAAAAGCAGAGCCGTCAGAGCACTGAGCGGAAGCCTGTACAATTCATCTCAGAGCTCGAGGGCAGGCCACGGGGTTGGCTGCCCACTTCAGAGCTGGAATGGCGGGTGCTGCTTGTCCGAACTCTATCAGTGTGGGATCCGGTTCACTGGGTCCCCGAGCTACGGAGTTCGTGCCTCTGGGCGCTCAGCTGCTGGAGGCAGATCAGAGTTGCTCTTCTTGTTGGACACAGCCTGCAGGCAGCTTTGCCTGCGGTGCTCCTTGCCTCTGGTGCAAACAGCTGGGCTGATACTCTCCACGGCAAGGTGAGCGTCACCCGGTGTGATTGACTGGATAGAGCAGACTGTGAAAGCCACTGCAAATCTATTCTTAACTGAGTTAGACACGCGTTTAGAGGGACTAATTACAGGCTACAAATGCTGGACAGCTGGTGGATAGGCCCAGCTGGCTTCCTTCCTTTTCTGAAGGGCAAAGGCAATGCAAGGAGAATGTTTCTGAGTCAAGGGGTCACGCTGGTCTTTCTTTTAAACGAAGGACAAATAATTGATGAGCAGGAGCATGGGAGTTAGGCACCGAAAGACCTCTGAGGATCTGGGCCTTCTGGGAACATCTCCTCTGCAGCTGGTCGGGTGCTTCCCCGCACGGATAGACAGACACATGCTAGCTCACCTCGCGCACGCACTGAAAAAAGCAGCGTGCCTGCAACAGCCTGGGTGGCAGCTTGGGCTACCTGCCTGAGAACAAACCTGCCCGACACACCGGGTACGTACTCGGGTGGCTAGCCTGAGCCGCTGCAGCCACTCGGCTACTTTTAGCACCCTAGCTCGGGCCCAGATAGCACGTGTCTGTCTTTCCAGTCTGCGGAAATGTAGCGTACCACTTGTGCCTTAGTCCCCATCTGTTCAGTGGGGATACCAGCACTGCCCTGCCCTGCCTATCCATGGTTAAGGGTGTGAGCTGCTCAGACAACGTGGTAATGGGGGGCATACTGGAAGCTTTTAAGAACAGTGTATGTGGTCCTGGCCCAGTGCAGGGAATGGACTTGCTAACCTCTCAAGCCCTACATTTCTGTGACACTGTGGTATAGGATCATGAGATGGTTTATGGCAGCTCTGTGCTTATGATCCATAATTCAGTGATTATTTCCCCCACTGTGCTAGGCGCTGTACAAACACAGAACAAAGAAGATAATCCCTGCCCCAAAGAACTTCCAAACAATGTACTCCAGCTCCTCTCCAGCCCATTGCTTCATCATGACTCCTGGGTCTCTCTCTCTCCTTCTCTCTTTCGACATCCTTTCTCGTGCTGTCTGCTCCCCACCTGTGAGGTGCACACAGCCCGGCCAACCTGCTGTGTCTGCCCTCAGCCTTGTTTTCTTGGTGATGCAAGGTCACTTCAACCCAACCCTGTCTCTTTGTCCACGGCCAAAACCTTTATTACAACCAGTAGCCCACTGATGCTATTTCTTTAGCTTTGAATAACAAAATCCCACCCCTAAAAAAAAGCTTGAAGGGATCTGACCATTAATTAGGTTTATGATCAAAGAGCCACTGTCCAGCAGCAAAAGAGAATCATGCGCAGATAATGAATTAACTCAGCTAGCCAAGCAAAACGGCTCCTTTAACCTGCAGGGCCAGACTTCCACCTTCTCCTAAGCCCCGGTTAAATAAATGGCTTTTGCAGCATGTCTGAAAGGTCATCAAATAATAAAGCAATTCAAATCTAGGAAGGGAACTGCACTGGCTCCATGCTGTGAAAGATTGGCTGTCAAAACCAACTATCAGTACAGGGGAGGTGATGCGTGCACAGTTCCCATAAGAAACCCAGCTCCGATCTAAGATGGCTAAAGGAAATATTTCCATCTCTTCTTGGCAGTCCCCCCCCCCATTTATTACCCTTGAGAGTTAAGTTGTCAAAAAATGAAAATAGGAAATTTTAGATGGTGCCACAAAGGTGCTGATGAACCAAAACTCTTTCAAATGCAGATAATTTGTGCAGCCGTGGGCACCACTGATGGCAAATATGGGGTGAAATATTGAACGGTCCAAGAGAACGCAGCAGAACTCTCTTCACTGGACACCCCAGTGGATGTCCTTCACCCCACTGAGAGGAATTTCAGACAGAGAAGACAACTTTGCAGGAGGAATGCTGCGGCCCGAGGAGCTGCAGAACCCGTTGTTACTGGAGCCGGAAGAGACGTTATCCGCAGAGGGATGGGGACGGACTGAACCTGCTGCCTACCTAGCGCTGGTGGCAGCTCAGCTGGAGAGAAGATGCTGGGGAAGGAGAGAACATCTCCGAACAAGCAGCTATGAAGCAATTCATAACACTTGCCCAGCGTACCACGT
The DNA here is from genome assembly GCF_965152235.1 of Eretmochelys imbricata. Taxonomy (NCBI): domain Eukaryota; kingdom Metazoa; phylum Chordata; order Testudines; family Cheloniidae; genus Eretmochelys; species Eretmochelys imbricata. The sequence goes on from NC_135579.1 coordinate 5,054,032, forward strand.
GTGTGGGGGGGTGGGGCCGAAAGGTCAGAGGCGCAAACGCACAGAAGCAGGATGAGAGAGACCTAAGCACCATTAAATGACCGCAGGCGTCCCCATGAAGCATTAGACATTATCAATAAGTACCAATGGGCTTAAATAGGTTCCCTGGAAGATGTTTTCACTGAGTCGATTTCCCTGTTAAGCTAGGCTAGGTAGCTGAGGGACACGGTAGATTCTCAACAAAAAGAGGCTGAGTTTCAAACAAGTTAGGTGGACAAATGCATGCTTAGTTTGCATACCGAATGTCTGCGATCAGATAAGTATATACACAAGTGGCCAAATATGGCCATTGGCTTGTGCAGTCAGTCACCCAATTTACCAGTGTGATCACCAGAGCCGGTGCTAGGCATAAGCAGACTAAGCAATTGCTTAGGGCCCAAGCAGCTCAAGGGGGCCCCCTATTACTAGTTTGTGTTGTGTGTGTGGTGTGGGGAGAAAATATTCCTGCTTCGGGCCTGCAATGAGCTAGCTGCACCTCTGATGATCACAGTTGCTCCAATTTTGTGCTTGGACATAGCAGCCAGTGGCAGATACAGGCAGTCACTTTCAGCTGCCTTACTCCATTGACAGAGTAGCAGGAGGCCTATTTTGAGTTTGCTCACCGGTGTAAAGTCCAAAACTGAGCTTACACCAGAGGAGGATCAGGCATAGCAGAAAAAGGAGAGTTCCCCCGCTGGCTATTTCTGTTCTAAAGCCATCCATCTTTCAGCTCCTGACAGCAGATGACATACGTGAAAATCCTGTCTAGAACCTCTGGGCAGATAGATGCACAGATGTATAATCTACATCTGTTATCTGCTGAAGTAAGTGTCCCAATGCAAGCATGAGCACTCAGGTATATGGTTTGAATTTGAGACACTGCAGATTTTTTAGTTCCAGAAAATAAATAAAATAAATGTTAGTATCTTGAGATAAGCATAATCCTACGCCTTTGCATTAGGCTAATTAGTTGTTTGCACAGGGTTTTGAAAAGGGAAAGGGTTGCATCATTGCTCAGTATTATGATGATCATTGTCAGACCAGAATCAGCAAAGCACAGGCATCTCTTAGAAATAGGAGAGGTTTTTATTTTTTTTTTTATATTGCATATATCTGGCATAAACCAAATGGTGAGTTATACTGTTTTTGAGCACAAACAAAGACATTGTTCCTGTTGTGATGTGTGGGAGTGAGATGCCATGTAACAGCAGAAAATCGAGGGCAGATTCGCAGCTGGTGTCAACTGTCACAGCTTAATTGAAGTAAATGGACTTGTTAGTCCCTACTTTCAGCTGGAACTCTGCTGAAGATCTAGTTCAAGCGATAGGTGACTTTGTGTGATGCATAACTATTTAAAAAAGAAAACTTTGGGATACTCCACCATGGAACGATCTTTTGTTTTCAATTCCCTATTGTTACCTTGTTCATCCAGCAAAAACAGGAATTTGTTTCAAATAGATACAAAAGCATGAATATGTTAGCCCCACTTAGGATCTCTGCATAGACCCAGATTAAAAAAACAAAATCTTTTGTGTTTGACTGCTAGTACAATGTGTCTTGAACCAGCAACATACATTTAAGTGTAGCCCCAAATACAGGGCTAGAAGTCAGTTACTGACTGAACACTGACCCCAGCCCTGATTAGTGTGGATTTGTTACTCCTTCAGCTGCCAGATCCACACAGTAAAATCCACATTGCAGGTGGAGAAGGCTTTGGATTGAATTCCCCTGTTCTACACATGCAGAAATTGACAATTGGAACCTAACTTTTAGAACATTGTGATCAAAACAGATGGTCAAATTCTTCTCTCATTTACACTTGTGCAACTCCACTGACTTTAATAAGGTTGCCCCGGTGTCCACGAGAGTGTGATTTGCTCTACAGTTTGCATTTAAAACGTCGATGATAGATCTGACTGCATTTCTACTCAGTGCTGGTTTGTACAGTTCACGCTACACTACCCCGCAGGGAGCACCTGAAACTTCAGGGCATGCAAAAACTGTGTGCACACTGCTACACCGCTTTATGGATGCAGATAACTTCCCACCCTGCACGCTGGCCCGCAAATAGGGAGGGCGGAGTCATAGTCCTGCTTCCTCTCCGTCTCAAGAAATGTAAGGAGGAAGCAGCCCCTGCGCTTCTCTCAATGCAGGAACTGGGAGTCTGCCAGGCCCTATGTGAGCTGAGCAAGTGAGGGGAAGACTTTTTATGCACCCCCACTGCTCGCTGGCATGGCAAGGCAGAATCTGTCCCTTGAAGTTTTAATTAGTCCAGCTATAGACTTGTCTGGTATTAGTTACGTGTCTCCTTCTGTGGAAGGGAAGCTGTGTCAAACCATAGGAAAAAGCCTCCCAAAATCTAAACAGATTAGAATAAATACAGGAGAACAGAACAATTGTCTCTACAGGTGTGGGTCAGCACATATAGGTTTGAGGAGGCAAGGACTGCAATTGGTAACAGCTGTTTTAGCTTGCGATAAGAAGCAATAAAGAAACCAAAGACCCTGTTGAAATCATGTCAGGGCTGCTGTTCTACAGCCATCTGTTGACGCAGCTGGTAAGAATCGTTACAGATGGCCATGGGGACTCTAGGACATTATAAAATGACAAATCAAAGATGTTATGGCACAAATTGTCTTGCAGATAATCAGATACACAGGCAACCTTTACCAGTTTGCCTAACAGCTTTGCTGGCATTAGCTAAAGACAGCTGTTTATTAACTCTTTATGGAGAGCCCCTCTTTCCCCCTTTCTGATGCAAGAGAATTTAAAGAGATGATAAAACTCACAGGTTTTTTTGCTAAATTTATTCTGACAATCTACCAATTAATTTTATGAAAGTATGACTCATAATGTTGTTATATAACACAGTCACATTACACTCTACAGAATACAAATAACCAAGACAAAGTTACTTGTAAATACAATCTTGGCTAACGAGTAGAGTTTACAGTACAAAAAACAAATTGAGGTTCAGAAGAGAAGATAAAACAGCCTTGTGATTGTCAGAGACATTAACTGAAGCCAAGAAAAAACATGCATTTTTTTACAAGGAGTTTAACACCCCCCCCCCCGACGATGTTTGAGTAATCTTTCCAAAATAAATTTTAGTTAGATGTATCAAAAAATTCAAGCAGTAACAGATATCACTAACATGGGAGCAATAGGTCAACCTGTTTGGAAACCACTATGTTAGGGTTCATTATTTGGAAATTACGGGTTCTACATCATCCTGGTTCCCAGTGTCATAGGAATCTGTTCAATACACTCGTTGATGTCATATTAAGGTTCCAACCCTGCTCTGATGAAGTTCAGTGGAAACAAGATTGGGCCCTACACTTCATAAATACTACTTATGTACTGAAAATCCTACAAAACAGCCTCTCTCCCAGAAATGAAATGACTTATTACTATGGCAAACTCACCACTTGATTTTGGAATTTAAAAATAAACAAACTATCCAGCACATCATTTCTGTATTTTCTGGCCTAATGGAACAAGTCCTTTCTCTCTGCTACTCAGACACCAGATGAAACAGCTAGATAGGCAAATACAGACCTGGTTTATTAAGAACGCAGTGTTATCTACCTAAACTATACAAATTACAGAACAGATTCAGTTAAATCGGGAGCTGTTCTCTTACACTGATCGCACATAGCTCCAGCGTCATTTTGTTGCATGCAAGCTGCCATTTTTGATGAGACATCTGTCAATCATTATTGCGTGTCTTCTGGTTTGGAAGTATTTAAAAGAAGCCTTGATTTTACGGTTCCATCTCCAAATTGCATTTATAACATGGGGACAAAACCATCAAGGATGCCGCCACCATATGTAGTGTGACAGTTTGACAGAGGGGCATGGCCAGCTTCTCTGAAAGACAGGCATGGCAAAGTGGAAATCCTATGGCCTGGGGGACGTACAAGGTCAGACTACACGATTACCCCTTCTGGCCGTAACATATTTGAGCTATGACATTCAAACTCGACCAAAGGAAATTCTTTTCACCAGAATGCACCGTTAGCCTGCAGAATCACTGCCGCCAGGAATCACTGAGGCCAGCGGTTTAGCAGGATGCAAAAAAGGACTGGCCATTTATCTGACTAACAAAAATATCCAGAGTTATAACCATGACTATTTAAGAATAAACAAAGAGCCAAGAGAGGAATATAAACCCTTAAGATGAAGAGGAGCATACACAACCTCTAGCTATATGAGCGTGAAGAAGAATCTATCACGAAGGACAGGTTATTCCAGATCTATTCCTCTGAAGCACAGCCACCTGTCAGAAACAGGAGACTGGAATAGATGGATCACTGGGCTGATCCAGTCAGCAATTCCTATGTTCCTGATAAACACAGGCCTCTCAGTGAAGACAAGCTCTGCTAGACCTGCGTTGCTTGTGTTTGACTTCAGAAGCGTCTCGGGAAAGAACTTAAAAATGCTTCACCCTCTCGGTCTCTAATACTGACATGTAAATATGATTTACTCATGCCATTTATTACAAGGCTGTATTACTGCAGATTCCTCTGCTTTGTAGAATGGCACTCCTATATCTGTTTGTCATCCACCGCCACCCCTGTAAACGTAACCTGAAAACCTCTGAAAAATCTTGAATGTTCCCTCCGGAAACCACTAGTTCAAGTCACCTTTCAAAAATAGGAAGCAAAGAAAGAGATGTGGGAAGCTAAACGGTGCTCCTGTTGCTAAGTTGTTAAAATTATATGGCAATATGCTCCCAGCAGTTGTAAGAAAATAATTTGTGGAGTGCTTACAAGCCTTACATACATTTAAATCGCAACTGGAAATAAAGTGTGATTAAAGTGATACACTTGTAAATGTTACATAAAAAATAAGAAATACAAAATAAAAAAAAAGGAAAAGATCAGCACCAAAAAGCGAAACTAGGGGTCAGAGTCTCTTCTACATTCCAGTCCCTAGGATTGGATCTCCTCCTCTGAGGAATCTCCTGGCACAGGAGAGTCCCTGACTAGCACAGGGCAATGTGTGGTCAGCTCCTGTGCTACATCTCCTTGCAGCTCTTACCATGGGGCTTGCTAGAAATGGAAGAGGGCATGGCCAGACGGGTACTGCACTCCAGTGACTTGCGACTGGCAGATAGCAGAACCAGGGAGCCATAACTAGCCATAACTATCCACAGCTAAGAATCTGGCCCTAAGTTCCCCCCACTTTTCTTGTTAATGTTGTTTAGGAACAACTGCCTGAGACATTTGATCTCTAGATTTTTTTTTTTTTTTTTTTAGGACAACCAACTCGTCATCCCTTGCCCACGGCAATGTCAAATACACCACAATCCTTTGGATTTTCTGCAGTGAGTAAAGTCAGTAAGGTTCATGGACAGATAATACCAGCAGAGCTGCCTTCCTGTCCTGCCATGTAAAACAGAAACAGGGTACGGCATCTACCAATACTGGTCATTTAACCATGGTGCTGATTATGTCAAAATCAAGATTTAATTTTCCATACGCTACAATGGCGTTTTGGTAAGTTTCTGCAGAATCATTAAAACCTTAGAGCCCTGGTTATTCCATAAATTGCTTTGAAACTATGACAATTAATTTAATCCAGATGCACAGTCTGGCACTATTCCTTATTCTAAGTACAGTATGTTTTGATGGCAACACAAAAGCAAAATACACAAAGCAGATTTGCCGAAGCCCATAGTTTTGATGGGCTGCACACATCAAGAGGCAACTCAAAAAGAGCACACCTCTCAAATCGTCAGGACAATAATGCAGGCAGACTTGAATCTGAAAGAATTCAGATTTCTTTGTGTATATGAAGAAACAGTTCACAAAGGAAAGGATCCTATGGCACGTGTTTAGCTCAATTTAGCCACCTCTGATACAGTAACTGAGGTGACCAAGAAACTGAGTGTGAATTATCCCGTTTGTGAAATGCTTCCAGTGGAGTAAGTTTGCTTTACAAAATTGTTGCGAAGGAGTATTCCAAATGGCCTCATCTAAGCAGGCTTAAATCTATAGATCGGCACTGAGAAACATAGATGAGGAAACGCACAGATTTAGGTAAAGTTTTGGCACCTCATATTCTGGAAAAAGATTCATTATTTCTTGTGCACATTTGACTAGAGTTCCTTTTTTCTCGACACCCTACAGAAATCAGATGCAGCTTTAATAATCCCACCTCGCTGGATTCAGCAGACCTCTTCTTCGGAAGGTACAGTATGGCAGCTGTCATGGGAAACAGTGTCAATGCTTTGTATTTCTGACTGAAGGTGGACCGATACCTGAACTGCTATTTCTTGACCCTGCTCATTCATGGAGCCATCATCCGAGTCCCCTGCTGGTGAATTACTGCGCTTGAGCTCTGGGTTGATGGGGTAGATCGTATCTTGGGTAGCAAGGGCTTGGGTCTGTTTGGTGTCCTCACCAACTTCATCAGGATCATCAACTCGCACTGCTTCGAAGATCTCCTCCATGAATGCCCTACAGTTCAGGATCAAAGGTGGGAGGGGGATGCTTCTAGCAAGCTCTTCAATGTATCGAGCAAATTCCATGGTCTTAAACTGGGTGACTTTGGCCAGCTCTAACGTTTTGGCAGATGTGATGATAGGAATGCGCTTGGCGATCTCAAAGGCTTTCTGAAGCTTCTCAGCCCCTTCTGTCCTGAAGAATTCATTGATGGCCTTCTCTGTCTTGCGGAGGTGGCTGCTCATCATACACAGACGGGTGATGTTTAAAATGAGGATGATTGTGAAGGCAACCAGACACACAATCATGTAGTAGATGCTCATGTCCCCGGATGTGAAGATAACCCTCAGGGTGACTGTGTAGTAGGAGGTGCCATTACGATTAGTGGCTGCACAGGTGTACCGCCCGCGGTCACCAAAAGTTACACTGGTAATGTTAAGGATTCGGTCAGTGATCAACCATCCTCCACCTAACGATCCAAAAGAAACAAGTGTAGTAATGAGACAAAGAGAATTAAGAAAACGTAACAAATTGTGCTTACTCCTTTATTGAGATACAAGCCTTGGCACAAAGTACTGCATCTGTAACATAATACAAAGATTCCTCAATGATCATACCTGATGTGGTGGAGATTTTGTTCTGTAGCTTGTTTAGCCTGAATTTACAACTCAGGTGCTATAAGTACACCGGACCCTTGATAGAATGCGGGATTTGGGATCCATGCGCGGGACTGCGTTATAGTGCGGACCGTGTTAAAATGAATTGCAATTAAAGTAATTAAGTTTGGGATCCATGGCCGCGATTGTATTATATGCGAATTTGCACTATATAGACGCGCGTTCTAGCGAGGCTCTGGTGTACTTTTCTACCGTAAGATTTTGCTCGCATCCCACTCTTTGTTCCATTTTGTATTGTTCCGTACAGAGCGGCTGTGCCTTTAGACCGACAGCTCTTTGGGGCACGGATTCCAGTATTTGTTTAGCACATTTTGCCCACTGTACGGTGCTGTGTTTATTTACTGCTCTATATAATTATAACGTCCAGTTTTCCATGTGGGTTGACTGAGGCAAAAGTTAAGTGAGCCATGGAAAACGTCACATAGTCAGTAAGGGTACATTTATACACTGCACACTAAGCCCAGGTCTGTGGGACCTGGGCTTGTGGACTCGGTGTTTCCAAGCCCATGCTTGAGCATCCACACTGCATTGAACACCTGGGTTAACAATTGCTGGCCTGTCTCTCACAGCCGTACCAACACCTCCATATTGCACTGCGCAGACCTTCTGACTTGGGTCTGTGACTTGACCTGCATACACACTGCAAAATGATAGGCCTTGGATACAAGTCCCAGTGGGGCTTGTACTTTGATTCTGACTCCCCCCACACCCAACAAGGTCCTAGCACCTGGACCCTGAGTGCTGCTGACCAGAGTCAGAGTGAACTGAGTGTGGACAGGAGAGGGGCTTGGGCTCAAATCCGAGTCAGAGCCTGTGTTTAGTGTGCAGTGTAGACATACCCTAAGTAGCTCAGCTGGTGTTAAAACCCATCCCTGGAGACCCAGTCTTTTGCTTTAACCACTACACAACTGTGCTTCTGCTACTGACTGACAAAACTCTTGGTAAAAAATAAATTAATAATAATAATGCTGGCTTCACAGGCAATTTCCTACATATTTACTAAATTGGGGAGGACACATTGTTTTCATAACTCATTCTCTTCATTTACGCTGCTTTCAATTAAATTTCCAGATGGCATCTAAAGATTATTTTAGCTGCACATAAGCTGGATAATACCCCAAATTAATATGCATAGCATTTAGAGGATACTGTCAGGTAGCTCAGGTTCACAATTTGACCTAACTTAAAACTTGTTATCTAATGAAGACTGTTCCCCAGATTCTATAAACAGTATTACTTTTTTCTTTTTTAAAATTAAGCACTTAATGGGCTAAGAGAGTGCATCTCCCTCTGTAGTAATGGTTAACTAGCAAAACCATTCCCTGAGCAGTTAAACATCCTGTTGATTTCCATAGAGTTGCTGGCGCATAAACCAGGAAGTAAATTTAATCAAATAATCTCTCGCCTTTAAAAAGGCCGAGAAAGCATGAGAATAGTTTGCCAGCTAGAAAAGGTCACAATTTGAGGAAAATTATTTTTTAATGTATGCTCCTAAGATGTAAAGAGCAGGACAAAATAAAAAATCAGTTATGAAGCTGATTCTCTGGATCTTTAATTATGTACCTTTGAAGCAAAACAGTTCAGCTCTACAAGATTAAGCATCAGAGCAAAAAGGGTGGGCCAGTGGATAGGGCACTAGCCTGGGACTTGGGTTCAGTTCCCTGCTCCACCACAGGTTTCCTACGTGACCTTGGGCAAAACACTTAGTCTCTCTGTGCCTCAGTTCCCCATGTGTAAAAGGAGGATAAACCTCTCATGAGGGTTGTGAAGATAAATATGTTAAAGATGGTGAAGTGTTCAGATACCATCTAAGATAGTAGCAGAACTTACCTTCATCTCTTTCATTGAGCAGCTGTCCTTTTGAATTGTACCAAAGGATAAATTCATACTGGCTGATGTTCAGTTTACATTCAATTAAAGCACTGGTCCCCTCCTTTGCTATGATATCATGATGTGCTGGAGAATTTGCCACGACTCGGAAGACTGGATGAAGTGAAGCAGTCAGAGAAATGGATCTTGACCCAGGTGTAATTGTCCTGTTAGAAGCTACATTTTCCAGGGCAAAAGCAGCAGGCAGACCCGCACTAACAATCAAAACTAATAGGCAACAACTGAGATTCATGGAAGATTAGAGAAAATTGTTTTTTTCATTTAACTTGGAGTAAGGAGCAGGATGCGTAATATCAAGCTGTCTGCATTAAACTGAGATCAGTGAGGAGGGTCTTGAGTTGTTCATTGACAGAGAGTTTCTTGGAAATATCTGAATCCTAGTGCACTTTCAAGACCACCGATATTAGTAGTGAAAACGGGAAATCCAACTGTGAAAAAAAAAAAAAAAAAAAAGAGAATTAGGTTTGTTAATAATACCAAGCTTACGTGGTTTTCAAATCTCATTTCCAGTAAACAGATTTCAGACTAAAATAATTTAAACTGTCAGCTGAGGGGTTTGGCATCAGAGATGAGCTCAGAGCATGCCAAAGGGATGAGGGTAAGAAGATATTAGCATGATCAGTCCTCCAGTCACTTCAGATGTACACTTGTCCTCCCCTCCAAAATAAGACATCTCAGGGAGGCTAGGCATTAGGGGCAAAAAGAATGTAACAAAAGGGCCAAAGTGATTAACAGATTGGAAATGCGTAGCTCCCATTGGGATCAAAATGTGGACTGTGTGTATGGCAAAGAAAAACAGTTTTCACAACACGGGGAAAATGAAGGATGAAAATGTAATTTTTAAAAAAAAGTGATTTCAAGTCCTGATTTTCCAAAGGGTATCTACTCAGCCTCTTGTTCTGTACCTACAGATAACTGTGGGTGCATTTTATAGCCCTGAGACAAATAATTACCTGATTTGCAGGTACAATCAGTAGTTAGATGCCTAAGTGCTATAAATGCACCCAAAATTTTTTGTTCCTGGAAAACTGTATCTGCAATGATTTGTGGGTATAAAATGGAAAGTCACTTCTGAAATCTGGCCCTTAACATCGAACTGTTCTTCTTCATGACAACTTTTCTTGCTGCCACATTATCAGACTCCACATTTTTACCATAATTTGATGCTGAAAATATTGCACTAATGGCTACTATTATTTAGCACTTACAGTATGTTTTTCATCTTCAAAGTGCTCTAAAAGCTACAAGTGCCAAATTCTGCTCTGCATCTCCTAGTGCTGTCAGGGGGTATTTTGACTAAGGACAGGACCCACAATTTTTAAAATGAAGGTGTGCACAAGATAATGGATGGCATTAGAATAAAAGACCACTATCAATGCTTCTGGTATATATCAGTTTTTTCCACCGACAACCAAGAAACAAAACATTTCAGTAAATACACTGAACTCCAAGAATGAGTTGGCATGAGAAAGGTTTACATTTGTATATAATTTTCATGAAACCTGACCAGAGAATATTTCTGATCTAGTAAATGTTCTTTAGACTCATCATTCCTTCTAGACTGTCCCATGGCAATGAAAACCAATTTATGATGGGAAAAACCCAAACTAAAATACCTTGGTATCTTAATGAATATCTTACTTCACCCTGTTGAATATCTGACTTCAATCTTTATAGTCTGTTGTTCTTCTACCAATAACACATACCAGCAGGGTTCTATTTCATAACTAGGACAGTACAAAGGATTAAGTAATTCATCTATATGCTTTTTATAAATAAGGCAGCAGGCACTTGATACGTTTTTTTCATCATTTTGACATTACTAGTTGACACTGCTTATAGTACTTTAACATACCACAGAGGAATAGGATCATGGCACAAAGGATTACTCTACAAATGAATGCACCTATTTTTTGCTCTTTAACTCCTTTATAGATTAATTAATCACATCCAGGAATTAGGAAATTCATTTACCACATACTATGCCAGTTAAGAATTTTTTATTAAAGGTTATTTGCCCAAGGACAATCCAGATTTCTAATTTGACAAGATAACTTTGTCCCATTATTGGTTGCTGTAGTCAAAAATCAGCTAATTAGAAAAAACAGTATTGTTGTTTGACTCTCCTTCAAGGTTCAGCTGACTGGCATGTCTAAACCTGAGGTGGAATTAGAGTAGGCCCCAACTGTTGTTTCTGTGTAAATCCACTGAATGGCACCGAGCCTCTCTCTCCTCCCCATTCTTTTTTCTGCATGTCTCATTTCTTATTTCTTCCTTTAGGATGAGGCCGGCAGCTGTGGAAGGAACTCGATTAGTGCCACGCTACTGAGCAGAACCCATTTCCCACAGGCAAGCTGACAAGGAATAGAGCTTCCTAGTTAGCTGCATTCCACCAGTGGCATCTCTGGGAAAGCACTTATGCAAAGAAACTGGTGCTGATCCAGTTCTGCTGGAGCTAGAGCAGGCTGTCCAGGGGGATATTCCGGGGACTTTACTCAGCCCCAAAGGCACACTGTTGCACATACTGGATCTATGAAGCTATTTAATACCTTGGATCCCTATTTCATCTCCCTTTTCATTTCCCCCTACTCTCTTTCTTGCTCCTGATGCTTTCCCCAACCATCTTGCCTTGCTCTCCTTTTTCTCCTCTCACCTTTGTGCTTTCTCTAACCACCTTACCCATGGCACATCTATCTGCCCCCATCTGCCAGGCGCCCTCTCTGTTCCTTCGAATCCTCCTTGTTCAGCTATTCTTTTTCCTCTTTACTTCTAATCAATAACTCCACAAACGGCATTTCCCTTACCATGGTCCTGAGTTTATCTGGTGTTATTTTGCTGGTAAGCTGTGTGGGATAAGGCACATGTCCTTTTTATTTATGTCTCTGAAGCACCAAGTAACTTTACTACCCTCTCACTTTTATAATGAAATAAATAAATAGTATTGTCAGCACTACAGTTAAAAATCTTGTTTCTCTCGGGTCCATATGTCAGCTGAGAAAACACATTCAGGCTGAACTTGGCATGTAAACATCTTAGTTTAGTAGTAAATTAATGCTTTTAAATGTCTGAGGATACATAACTAAAAATATATAAATCAAAAACGTTAGAAGTTGATGCGTTTAAGATTTGTTTTGTGCTTATATAATTGCAAAACTACTTTGATTTAAAAAAATATTTTGGCAAGTAACTATTCCAAAATATGAACTAACCCCTACTGGTACAATTTAAAAAAAATTAAAAAGTTGAATACGTACAAGACAAATGCAAAGTTTCAGAAGGATATTTTCCACACAGACTTAATCAAGTGACATGACGTCTGTTCTCATATCTTGTATAAATATGAGAGACACTATTTTATAACACAGAGGTTCTGCTTTTTCTTTAAACTTCCCCCTAACCCACAGGAAATAAAGTGAAATAAACAGTTCTATGTAAAAGAAACAACAAGAGCAAGAAGATTCAAAGTTTATATTGACACACAATCTTTCACTCTTTTTTTTTTTGGTGGGGTGAAGACGGAACAATAGTATGAATGAAGGCCAAAGTGTTAACCTACCCTTTGTCTTTCATGTCATAACTTAAATGTTATTTCAACTTAGGGGTTGCAGCTTACAGACCCTTACTCAGATGAGTAGGATGCTCTCACGAATAAGCATTACTCATGCGATTAAGGTTTTACAGCATCAGTCCTAGTTTTGTCATATGAGATCTGATTCAATAAAAGTTGTGGAAACCTAGTTCATTTAAAAAAAGGTGTTAAACATAGTTTCAGATACTACACGTTTCCACTGCCAATCTTTGTGGCCTTACTATCTTATTTTTTCTATTTTTTAAAAAAAGATTTCCCTCTTTTTCTTACTGTTGTGTGAAAGACCATTCTGACAGGGTAAAAAAACTGACAATACAGGGGAAACAGTGAAATTGACTATAAGCAAAGTGCTGTCAAATGCTCAAAGTAAACACATTGAAAAAAAGGAAATTAATTTTTTCTTTCCTCTCTTTCAGTTACAGTAATCTTAGGAGTGGCTTATAAAAATTATAGCTAGAGCAGTTTCAGATAAAAATGCTCCAGGGGTGAATGTTTTTGGAAAGTATGAGGAAAATCCGGACACATTTTTCAGTTAGGAACAAAACATTTCTATTTTAAAAGGTTTTAAGATTTGTTTTCTATGCAAGTATCATTCAAAAATATCTGAACAGTACAAGTGGTGTATCCTCCTTCCTGAAAAATAGTAACTAGGGCCCTGCTCCTGCACAGACTTACCTGTGTTTATCTTTACACACTGTAGGCCAGATTCTGTATCACTAATATCAGTGAGAGTTTTGACATTGACTTCAATAGGGGCAGGATGGGACCCTGTGAGCAATCCCACTGACTTTAACAAAATTACTCACAGTACATGAAGTTAAACACGTGCTGCATAAACTTTTGTATGACTGAAGCCCAGAAAGAAAAATAAAGGATAAGAAATGAAAAAAGAAAACAAGCAAGCAAAAGAGTGTGTGCATTGGAACATGAATAGTATAAAATATTCCCATTAAGTTTTTAGTGGATATTATTTATGTGACTATGGAATCACATAATAAATACAAATATCAATTTGAACTCCCTATGTGTGGTTTTTCAGCTGATATTTCTATGTGTAGTTACAAAACTGACTAAGTGCTTGGCTATGAAAATGGAAATACGCAGCACAAGCTGTCGAGTGAATAACGTTTTACTGCACCGATGAAGTGGGTTCTAGCCCACGAAAGCTTATGCCCAAATAAATTTGTTAGTCTCTAAGGTGCCACAAGGACTCCTGGTTGTTTTTGCTGACACAGACTAACACGGCTACCACTTTGAAACCTGTTCAGTGATTGTTAGTTATGCTGTTAAATGTAACTTTTATACACAATGGGCTCAAACCTGCCACCAGATATATACACATAGCTCCACTTGACTTCAATGAGAGTTACAGAAGGTGTATCTGAGGGCAATTTTGGTTCTGATAGATGCAAATGGAGCATGTTGCAGTTACTACATGACAATCAAGTTCTACATTTCCTCAGTTCGGAGTGTTTCAGGTCCCAATCCCACAACTGCATGTGCAGGTGGACATCCCTGTGCCTGAAGGATCAAAGTCTAAAATGCTAATCTTAATGCAACATTAACATACATTTCTGCAGTCTGTACAATATATTCAGATAGCAGATTTAGGGTATATCTTCACTCCAGAGTTAACTTGAGTGACTGAGTTAACTCCTCTTAAATTAGCCAAGCTAGAGTGAGAGCAGTCACACTGCGAAATAACACTGGAGCTTCACAGAGGGGTTGTGTCAGCAGCTGATGAGTTGTGCTAACTTGAGCTATAGTCTAAACCCACTCAAGATGAAAGCACCAGCATACTTGGATTAACGATTTTATGTGGTTGGGATTTGAGTTAAGGGCAACACGCAGGTTAACTCTGCAGTGAAAACAAGTCCTTATTTTCCTTATTGAATCAGACACAAAGAGTATCTTATTATATCAAATCACTGTAATCTCCTGTCTAATGATGTTTTAGAGAATCAGTGGAGATAATTCTAATATCTCCAATGGGTTTCTTGTGATAATTTCTTCATTTTGAATTATTAAATTTAAATTATTAGATGTTCAAGTTTTTTTAACTCTATTTCTAACCTGACATTAGAAACCTAAGTCAATTATTTCAACACCGGAAATATCTAGCAACATTTTCCCTCAGAAGAGTGAGCTAATTATCTTCAGTAATTGCATATGCTAATGCCTATACGTGCAATGAATCTGCATAATGTATAAAACATCAGGAGTGACGGGTCATTGAATTTTACCATTAAATTCTTGAAGGTCTGATTTATTATAAATTGTTTGTCACATTTTCCTTTTTGCAAACCCATTATTATTAAGCAGACGAAGATCTTTCATTGTCAACTGCTGGAAGAGAATGTTTTGCTAAATCCATATTACTCAACCATCACATTTATGCAAAACAGCTTCTGAAGCTGATAATGGAGTTAAAAAGAGGATAAAACATGAAAAGTGCAAACATCACAAAATCTTCAAGAAAGTATTAAAACCAAGGCAAGAGAAAGCATCCACAGTAGTAATTGGAATGGTTTATGTCTGAACCTGAACTTAAGATCAACATATTTAACCTTTACTGAGCCATAAGAATGGTCATACTGGGTCAGACCAAAGATCCATCTAGCCCAGTATCCTGTCTTCCAACAGTGGCCAATGCCAGGTGCCCCAGAGGGAATGAACAGAACAGGTCATCATCAAGTGACGGTAGCCTTGAATTCTGAATTTTCCTATCTACAACAACAAATATTTAGTTTTCACTTAAACCACAAACTTACTTTTTCATTACTAGAAAATATTCTCTTACTGTATATATCGTCTTTGTGTAGCCTGTCAAGTAGTTTGTTATAATACACCTTTCAAAAAAATAAAGTTGAAATTAGTATATGACAATAGACATTTTTTCCACATGATAAATGTGATATAATACATTAGAATCTATAGGGGATTTCAAAATCGACTTTACGTAAACTGAAAATTGAGTCTCTTGAAGGCCCCACACTGCATGTATTTATGCATTTGCTTAATTCTACTCATGTGAGTAGTCCTAGTGAAATCAGTGTGACTTCTCACATCAATATGCATATTTTCAAGCATAAAATACTGATCAGTAGGCCCACTGATTTCAATGTGCTTTGAATTAGACCTTCAGCACCTAAAGCCCTGATTCAGAAAAAGCCCTTCAATACATTCTTAAATTCATCTCAATTCAGGGAAGCACATAAATCCGTGCTTAATTTTAAGCATGTGTTTGGTTGCTTTCCCGAATCAAAGATTAAGGCTTCAATTGAGCGTTCTGATTCGTGCAGGCAGACCCCTCCATCCACGGTGGAGCTGTACGGATGGCAATGGGGCTCTGCAGGATGACTGGGGCCTGTTTGCACAGATCAGTTGACAGGATTGAGGCGTAAGATTTAACCACTCTCTTTCTCCCCTTTCACATTTTAAAAGAGGGGCAGACGGCTCTAGAGACCGTATGCTGTCCTGGTGCCCATGTCACTGATAACAACCATAGCGGCTGAGTGCGAAATAAAGATACATTCCATGTATTTTTTTTAAAACATTGCAATTTAAAACAAATCTGACAGCAGCTGCACCTTTCTCTGCCTACGTTTTAAAAGCGCTTCACTGGCTCAAGTGACATTTTAGAACACAATAAAAAAGAAAGCAAAATCCAGACAAATCCTGAAACCAAAAGGTCACGGCCAGGGCCCCCCGAAGTGCCAAGAGAGCCGTGCCGGCACAGGGCGCGGCGGCCGGGGGAGCGATGGCTCGCTGTGACGCCACGAGGCCTCGCCAGGCTGACGCGCCGTGATGTCACGGCAGAGCCCTGGGGAGAGGGGACGGGTTGGGATCATCTAGGCCGACCCCCTGCGGGACACCCGCCATGGGGCTTCCCTGAATTAACCCCCGCCTGCCCCCAGCAGATCTCGAGGGGAACACGATGCGCTCCCCCTCTACGGCAGCCTCACTGCAGAGCACACGTCAGGGCAGTGACGCCATGCGGGCATGACGTCAGGCCGGGGCACCGTAGCTTCCCCCTAGGACTTAACAAGGCTTCGCCGAGGGCCCCCCTGACGTCACTGTGACGTCACCGCGGTGACACGCTGCGTCGTCACGGCACGGCAACTTACTGATAGGTTGACGCTGGTGGGAGGCGGGTTTGGCCGGAGCCCCGGGAGCGCTCACGCCCCGACGGTGCAGAGAAGCCAACGGACTTTTCCGCCCCACTGCCAACCCGGAAGTGCCTCTGCGGCAGGGAGATGCGGCTTCCGGGTCAACGTGCCCTTCCGGGGTCAGCGCGGGGGCGCTCCTGTTTGTCCCGCAGTCTCTATGGCGCTGGTCCTCCAGCGGTGCGTGTCCGCGGAGGGCGTGAGGGGGCACGGCTGAGACGTGGCGGCAACTGTCACCGGCAGAGGCGGAGGCGGCCGGGCCGGGGCCTGCCCTGCAGGTGAGGGCCGGGGGAGCGAGGGGAGGCCCTGGGGGTGGGGGGATCCTGGGGGGCAGGGGTGGGGAGTGCTGGGTGGGATCCTGGGGGGGACTGAGGGAGAGGAGTGCTAGAGGGTACTGGGGGACAGGGGTGGGGGGTACCAGGGGGCAGGGGTGGGGAGTTCTAGAGGAGACCCTGGAGGGGGGACAGAGGGAGAGGGCTGCTGGGGGGGATCCTGGGGGGCAGGGGTGGGGAGTGCTGGGGGGGATCCTGGGGGGTAGGGGTGGGGGGTGCTGGGGGAGACCCTGGGGGAGCGGGGTGCTAGGGGGGGATCCTGGGGGGCAGGGGTGGGGAGTGCTAGGGGAGATCTTGGAGGGGAGACCAGAGGGAGAGGGGTGCTAGGGGGGATCCTGGGGGGTAGGGGTGAGGAGTGCTGGGAGAGACCCTGGAAGAGGGGGTCAGGGTAGAGATGCTAGGGGGGATCTGGCGGAGGAGGTTTAGGGGGCCAGGGTGGGGTGTGTTAGGGAGGGCCGCGGGCAGGAGGCCATGTTTGAGAAGATATCTAACAGTGAACATGATCTCTCAAACTAGTCTGTGTTCTAGTCAATTTGGGGTCGTGCGCTTTCATCTGGGTGGGTGAGTAACTGGGAGCATGAATGTTGAACCTTGGGAGGGAGCTGGAACGGTATTGCACTTGTCAAGCTTTTTACATCCCGTGTGTGATGGAGAACGTGTGTCTAAATCCCATGGGCAAGGGCTTGAGGCTGCATGTGTGTTTGTAAAATACCAGGAGCGTAGAAATGTCTCTGGGATATGTAGGTGGGGAATGACGAGACAAAGGGGGAAATGGGGTCATGCACCTAGGATTTTGGAAATGTCATCTTAAATTGACAGAATAGTGATTTGTCTCTTCTTTTTTACTAAGAGAAAGGTGACCAGTGCATTACAATGTAACAAGCTGATCTGATTGCGTCACCAGCGGACTTTCTGGGACTTATAAATAAATGTAAAGTGGAATGGTACTGTTTTGATTTACCAGAGATATTTTAGTACACCAAAGTCGGGCTGTTTAAAGTCTGATTCCCATAGCAGCCATAAGCTGGCATCTTTTTGCACATATAACGAGCTTCATTACAATGTCTGGTGTTGCATTAACATCTAACTTTTAATTATTAACTGACTTGGAGTTAATGAAGTTATGACTGTTTGGCCCATCAATGATGGGGAAAAATCTCGTTTACAAGTGGTGGTTTATAGGTCCTTATCCAGCAATTGGATTTGTATGGCAGCTTGCGACTTCAGATGCAAGTTGCCAGTGACGATGAATTTCCAAATTGTTTGTACGCTTTAAAAAAGCTCTGCTATAAATGCACAACGCTCAAATAAACGTGCTGCAACTTACTCAACTGCCCAAATTCTAATAGTGCTATTCTTTCATATTTGGCAAACGCTTTTCAAAAACAGTCCACCAAAGCCGTCTGGGTTAGTGAGACAAGCCATAGATTAAATTATCTGCACACCCTTTGGACTTGTAGTGCAGCACTTACAGATATTGCTCAGTTCCTTTCCTGCTGGGAGGGTATGGCTCTTAGATAGCGTGATCTCTCGTATTTGGAAGTTTAAAGTCCTGTCACACTGTTTCCTGTCAATCATGCGTAACTCAAACTGACTGAGAGAGCATTCTGCTTCCTTCCCCAGACCTGAGGAAGAGCTTGAAAGCTTGTCCCTTTCACCAACAGAAGCTAGTCCAATAAAAGATATTACCTCACCCACCTTGTTTCTCAAAAAATTAATTGACATATAGAAGGCGAGTGGGAGCCTATATATGGGGAGAGGAAGAGAATAACAGTGTCTTCTCACTTAGCTATTCAAGAGAGCAGTGTAGTATTTTAAAGGAATGTCAAAAATATCCTAGTGGGTTGGTGTTATTCTTGGAATCACTTTATTTTCTAGGAGATGTTCTAGTAATGTCTGAAAAAGATGGCAGTGAAAGCCTGAAAGTAGGTGCCTCCCAGAAGGATGAGAATGGACAGACAGTGGAGGAAGCTGGGTCCGTTAAGAGCAGTGGTAGGGAACAGGATGAACCTGAACCTGTGGCTCTGACTCGGAAAAGACCCGAAGCCAAACCCTCCAGCAAGCCTATTGCTGCAGAAGAGCCAGTGGATCAAGCCCTGAAAGTATGTTTCTGTGCTGACTCTTTGAACATGCAGATTGGTAAATTGCACAAACTTTGAACACAGCAGAATTCTGGTTGTGTTGGAAACAATGATGAAGCCCTTTCATGTAGAGTTGTGGCAAAATAGAGTTTTGCACTGAGAAATCCTGAAAATGAATTATTTTAAATGTCATTAGTTTGAATGGGTTTTGCATCAAACCTGGCAATTGGGTCTCTGACTTCTCCCCATGAGTGGCAGAAAGTCATGGCTTTATATTAGAACTGCACAGATAGGATAGCTAGGAACTGGCTTCTTCTCATGGGGGGTTAGATAAGGGTGGAACAAATGACATTAGAACACTGACTGTACTAGAAAGGGACAGGATGGGGGGGAATGAACTGTGAACCTTTAAACAAAAAAAACAAACAGATCTTCCTCTTTCCTACCTTCCTTCCTGCTTCCATACCCCAACCTTCTCACATTTTGCAACCCCATTTCTTTTTTCTTAAAGTAGAAAGAAGTTATTTCATGGTCAAATACAGATCGGATAGCTCACCATTAAACTTTGATATTGCACATCGTTCCTGAGAGAGGGTTGCATGCAGAAGAGGAAGGTTACAGGGTACCAACATTAATGCTTCTGCTATTAATTTCTGCTCTCCCTTTTTCTTCCTCCGTTTTTATCGCTAGTACAGTAGTGTCCAAATTCCTTCCCTCCCAACTCCGAAATAATGCCCCACCTAAACTCCATTTAGGGTTTAGGAAGAGATCTTCATTGGAAAGGGGAAAGAGTACCCCACATTTGCACGTTCCTCCGAAGCATCTGGTGCTGGCCACTGTCTGAGACAGGATGCTGGAGAAGATGGACCACGAGTCTGATACAGTGTAGCAATTGCCCTGTTCACTTATTCTGGCCTTGTTGCAGGAGGGTGAACTTAACCCTAACTGAGTAATTGTATGATACTTATTGAAGATCAAGGAGGTCACAGATTGATATGTAATATGTGTTCATGTTGGCTGAAGTTCAGTGTTGTTACTACTGTTAAAAAAGAGGTTCTCAAAGATACAGTTCAGAGATCAGTGAGTCACTTTGCTGTCTTTCATCTCTATTTCTCTAAATAAAGGTCTCTGATTCCACTGATGCATCTCAGACAGGATGGGGATACTGGGGGAGCTGGGGAAAGTCACTTCTCTCCACTGCCTCTGCCACAGTAGCTACAGTAGGTAAGAGCTGCTGGCATTTTGCTAATTCGATATAATTGGATCAGTTGATGATTACCTGTTCTGCTCATTCCCTCTGGGGCACCTGGCATTGGCCACTGTCGGAAGACAGGATACTGGGCTAGATGGACCTTTGGTCTGACCCAATATGGCCGTTCTTATATTAACTTTTTTTTGCAGTCTAAAATCAGGCTTCAGTTTTCACGAATGTCTCCAGCTTATGCTGTCTTGCTTGCTTCAAATTCAGAAGCAAGAGTTGGCAAAAATCAAGCACTCTGTTCAAAATACAGGGGAAAAAATCAAAAATCAAAACAAGAGGTAGGGAGAAATGGACAGCAGAATATCTTTCAGGCTTTTAAGGAGCTGGCACAAACAATGGCCAGCTGAGGTATTAAAAGACGTGACAAATTTCTGAGACTTTCCCATCAGTGGGATACAGCATAAAGCTGCAATGTCAGATGAATTCTTTATGCTGGTCAGTAAGCAAGCCAGACTGCAACTGCTTTTAGTATTGACTGTGTGGTTAGTGCTTATATATCTATATCTGTATCTCCAGTGGGCAGTCCCTGGTGGTTAATCTTATTTCTGATTCAATCACTGCTTTCTTAGTGGCTAAAGTGAATGCAGTTCTGTTTTAGAGTTGAAGTAACAGCATTGCCTTCTCTAGGACAAGGTATTTCGAATGTCATCGAAAAAGCAGAGACGTCCTTTGGGATCCCCAGCCCTAGTGAAATCTCGTCAGAGGCCAAAGTTGTTACAGGAGGTCAGTTTTTATTATTAAAAATAAAAAATGTAATTTTTGAATTTCTCCAAGTGTGGTCTAAAAATAGCACCATCTTACACTCAACAGGTCTGCTCAGTGTGTACTGAGATTGACATCTGTTTACTACAATAATGTTTCAGTGCTTATTTCTGTTAGCTCTGCAGAGTCTGAGTTATAGCAGAGTGATCTTAACTCTTTCTGTCTCACGTGCTGTGGCCCTCTCTTCTGTCTGAGATTTGTGCATTTGCCCACCTGAAACAGACGATATCTATTTACAATCTTAACTTTTTTGTTGTTTGCAAGTTTTGAAAAATAAAACACCTTTCCCCCCCTCTCCGATGCAGGAAGACAGAGAGCTGAAGCAAGCATTACAGGCGGAGTTGGTGACAGCAGTTCCTCGCCCATCAGTGGAGCTTTCGGAGTTTTATCCACTCTTTCTACAGCTGTTCAAAGCACAGTGAGTGGGCGGGTGGGGAGCCTGGGAAATAGGCTAACATCACTTATTTTTCCTTGACACTGAAGCCTCATACCAACAAACCTTGATTCTACTCTTTAATTTATCCGGCCTTTCTTTATGGCCTTCAGATCTGTAGCATAGAGTGTCACCCCAATGCTCTGCTGTCTTTTCTGGTTCGCTGTAGAATAACGGGCTAAATTCAAGGGCAGATTCATTCCTGGAGTAACTCCACTAACTTCAGTGACGTTTCTAGGAATGACTCCAGTCCTCCTCTTCATAGTACTCGTGGGATTGACCCAAATTACTTGGGGTGGGGGGCGACTCGTCCTACTGACCATAGCTACTTCCAGTGGGACTCTTTACCCTCAAGCGTAAAACTCTGGCGTGCAGGAGGCAGAGCTTTCCTAGTGACTGGCCCATGACTCTAGAAGAGAAGCCTCACTACCAGCAGAGCAAAATGCAAAGCCCACTTCTTCTTTTTGGTTTTCAGCAACCGTCTAATAACACACTTTAAAAACGGATAAATGAACATAGTTGAGCTTCTTCTGACTGAAGGGAAGAGAGAGAAGGATTTTTTTAATGTGTGCATTTTATAAATTCAGGGTGGCTGTTGCAACTGTGATGGTGGGCCGTATTCTCCAGCTGAGCACTCCCATTAAAACATTGGCTATTAGTGTCTCTTCCTTGTTTCTCATGCTCTTTACTGTATGGGGATCAGGGTGTCTAGCTTGGGCTTGAAACACGAGCATTTGGCCCACATCACTTCTGGTTTAAATCATATTTTAATAATACATTTAAACTAACTGTAGCTAGACAAACAGAAGTATTGTTTACATGCATTCTGTCAATTTGCAAATCTGCTTTCTAGGGGAAGAGTGTTATTAGTGGCGGTTTGGATGCCTTGGAATTCATTGGGAAGAAGACAATGGACGTGATAGCTGAAGGAGACCCTGGATTCAAGAAAACAAAGGGCTTAATGAACAGGAATTCCACACTATCACAGGTATTAGTTTCTCTCCAACCCTGACAGTGAGACTCTCAGCAGTTTCTCTCTCATTTTTTTTTTTCTTCCCTGTGTTTTCCTTTTAAGGAACCTTCAGTATTAGCATCAAGTGAACGCTTCCGAAAATTGTTCACTGGGGCCTTCGCCTCCCTTAGCCAATTTCTCTACACGCTGATTTGACATCTCCGCTTTTCCTTTTCAGGTCTTGCGAGAGGCAAAGGAGAAAGAAGAGCAGCGGACAGCTACTGAGGTTACCATGGCTACCGAGAAGCAAGCCCATTATGGGTTACTCTTTGATGAGTTTCAGGGTCTTTCACATCTGGAAGCCTTGGAGATGCTTTCCAGAGAGAGTGATTCAAAGGTAATGGCTTTGAGCAGTTTACTTTTTAGTTCCTATGTGCAGCTGAGGAGGGAAAAGGTTATATTTATGCACAAAAACCTGTTTAAAAAACATTATTATGGTTGCAATGTCAAGCACTCAAAATTTGGGAAATGCCAGAATTAAGGTTGCCGGTGCAACCTAATTTGGCCCCCTTGTGCGTATGCATTATGATATTGTCTGATTGTATGATCACACGTAATTAACTCCATCTCCTCACCTCCTTTCACTCCTCCCCGGCTCACAGACTCGATGTGCTTGCCCAGCCAGTACCAGTTTTTGCACCCTTCAGACTCCTTGTCCCAAATTATTCTGTCTCCCCAGTTGCTCTGAGAGCACAGGAGAGACAGTCTTCCTCCTCTCAGTACACATGCCCAGATCCAGCACAGCCCAGAGCTGCAATTGCAGGGAAAGTCCTGCTCAGCCTTGGGGCTAGAGCATGCATTTGTAGACGTAATCTTCAGCTAGAATTGAGCTGCTAATATCTAAGAAGTCTCCAGTGAGCATTAGCAAAGTGCAATACGAAAATAAAGACTTATAATTGTCCAAATTGGGGTGGATTTTCACAGGGGTGGCAGGAGGCACACTCCAGATACAAGGGATACCCCTCCCCTCTGCCAAATTTCAAGTCTCCGCTCCAAAGAATTGGGGTGCGAGAGCATTTAGAAAAAAAAATTACCAGAAGTTAGTGAAGATGAGCAGAATGTATTTTCCCCTGGAATGGCTGAACCATTCTAGCTGAAATCTTCCCAGAAAAATGCATCTTGAGGCAGACAACTTGGCGTGAAAAACTTCAGCCCAAGTGGCTAAGCAACTGAAAACAGGGTCTTCTTATGGGAAGTGTTAGGCAATCTTAATAATAGTGCCACGAGCCTCATCTACATTATATACATAAAAAATAAGTCTGATGACTTGTACCTTCAGGCTGAGCAGAATGCATGGACAGGAAATGGAAAATGGTAAGCACCAAGCCAAGTACAGTATGTTGTAGTTTAGCCTGTAACAAAGGAGCCACTCTCTGGTTTTTGTTTTCTTTAAATATGAATTTTCCCCGGCTGTCATTTGTCCTCCGGCCAACAAGCTGATGCTTCTTCATTCGCAGCAAACGCCTGTGCTCAAGTAGTTAGCGGCAGGTACAGCTCTCTAGTGTCACCTCAACCCCTGATTCCATAAACCTGACGCTTGATTGGCTACTGGGTCACACGATCCCTTCCTTGGACACACAATTCTATTCTTCCTAGCTTTCCTGACGTGTGGGCAGTGTGATATTTTTCAATCTTGGTGATCCTACTAGGTTAACACAAATTGTATCCCAGCTATTCAATTTTTGGCAAATATCAACTGAAACATGAAACATCGGGAAGCCCGGTAAAGAATCAATTACTCTTTAATGGGGCCTGGCAGAGAACTCTGTCCTAAAGGGACAGCTGCATTTGGTATCAGCATGTCATTAATACTGCTGCACTGTATCATTTCCATCTTGTTTCTCTTTCCTGTTGCATTTATGGCTCTTTTTATGGCTGTCTTGCTCTTAACTAGGTGAAGTCAGTTATAAATGCCCTCTCTGGAGAAGAGTTAGACATGTTAAAAATGGAGTTGGAGCAGCTCAAAGAAGCATTTTCATTAGCTGAGTTTTATGATGATGAAGAGGAAGAGAAGAAGGGTAAGTAAGGGGATTCGCGTTTACAGGCGGGGAGGCTGGTTTTTAAACTCCAATTTAAAACCAACTAGCCTTCCACAGCAATGTGTGAAAGGCCCAGGGTTGGTTATTATTCAGCTGGTCCCTTGATCCTCAACCTATCAGCAGTTGGGAGCACTGTTGAAAGGCAGTGCCCTTAATCTTTGTGAGGATAGGGAGAACTCCTCCTCTGCAGGGACCCATTGACAGTGCAGGAGTGGAACTGATAGGCTCATCCAGTGCACCTTGGGCAAAAGAAAGGAGGTCCCTCTGATGCAGGGTCTTATGAGAGAGAAGAAAATGAGGGGTGGGCTTGTGGTGGGGGAGTGAAGGGAGAGCTATGTAGGAAATCCCAAGAGATTTACTTCTTCCCAACCGCCTCGTTTCCTGGCGCTAAGGGAAACCTATTAGTAGCATTATCTGACTTCAGAAAAGGCACTTTTTTTGAAAGGTAAAAGTTTCTGCTAGTGTTGGCCACATAGTTTGGAGGGACATCGTAAAGCTCTGAAACAACCTGCACAGCAGGGAGCATCCAGTTGTTGAAGCTTTCACTAATTTGAACATAAACGACTTTCTTGTTTCGATTTTACCCAAGTGGCCAAGCAAAGAGGGCTGGCGCATTCAGTGTTAGGTACTCTAGAGCCTTATTTATAATTTTTATCTTTGTACATGATGGATCCAACAGGTTTTTTCCTGTTTTTGTCAACATCTGGCCCCGCATATATAATAGGAAAACCATTGGCTTTAAATGGCCTTAAAAATTCTCTAAGGTGCTGTGCAAGCAGATGTCTTCTGAAATGCAGAATTTATGTTGTTTGTGGTTGGATGCTAGCTGTAAAAATAGAATTACCTTGGCCGAAGGCTTGTTAGTCTTAGTGACATATCTATAGGCCCTCAAAACCAAATAATGCCCAATAAATTGCATTAAGAAAAAACAAGTTTGAGGAGTTTGAATCCTTTGTTGAATGTGATTTAAAGATGAATTAAATGCAGCCATTGGTTGTCAGCAGTTGCTGAACCCTTGAGGCATGTGGACAGAAACAAGCTGCATGGCTATACACTGTATATTTCCTGATTATCACTTATTTGTGCAGTACAGACTGTCTTACTCTTCCGAGTCTTGCCAACCTGCTTTGTTTCCTTCAGGAGATGAAGATTTCACAAAGGAAATAACTGCGCTTTTCTTCGAACTGCACGTCTCAGCCAAGCCGGACAAATTAGCCACAGTGAGTTAGCTTTGTGTCCTCTGATGGCTGGTGGGTAAA
This sequence comes from Eretmochelys imbricata, assembly GCF_965152235.1. Lineage (NCBI taxonomy): Eukaryota > Metazoa > Chordata > Testudines > Cheloniidae > Eretmochelys > Eretmochelys imbricata. The sequence goes on from NC_135579.1 coordinate 5,080,000, forward strand.
ACTCAGGACACCAGGTCTTGAACTCCTGGTGGAGGTGTTAAAAGTATGAAGCACTGTTCTTCCCCCTGTGGATTACAAAATGGTAAGGAGCATTTAAATGTTGGAACCCTTGATAAGATGAGCCCAGGTCTCATAAGAACGGCCATACTGGGTCAGGCCAATGGTCCATCTAGTGTCCTGTCTTCTGACAGTGGCCAGCGAACAGAACTTGTAATGATCGAGTGATCCAACCCCTGTTGCCCATTCGCAACATCTGGCTTTAAAATCATCTCCTAGCTTTAAAAGTGTGCCTTCTTCAGAAGATTATATCTGTAACAATGGCCCGTTCCGTTGAAGCTACGGAAAAGGAGCAAGGGCTGTCTCTCTCTATATAGAAAATATATATATATAAAAAAATTACAAATGTTCCTTATATGTTGTTGAATAGTTCATAAATGTCTCCAGGGTTCTCAGTACTGGAATTATCAAGTATCTTATTTACAGTTCATGCACTGGGTTATTGCTGATCAGTTTCATGAACCCATAACCCAGTATCTGAAATTCTCTTAAGGCAACTTCCTCTCCATCAGACCAGTTAATACATTTAGAGGAATGTCTCCTTTTCTTACCCTCTTACAATACCATTGTGGTCCACTGAGTGGCACTAACATCTGTTGGAAACCCTAAAAAAAAACCTCTTGATCACAGTCATGCTGTTAAAACAGCACATGTCGTGGTACGTCTTGTGAGAAAGAAAAACAGGTACCAAAAGTACGTGTGCACAGTAGCCAGTTCCCTTGTATTTCACTCGACCCACTGCAAAGTTCAGCAGGTAACTGACTTGCTTGTCCCATTTCTTTCCACCAGTGTAGGGGTAGTAACCGTTTCTTACAAAGAGATCCTCTCTTCCACCTTCTACAGAGTGTGGGAGGATCTCATCCCAGTCATTAAGTGCCATGCTGATGTGTCTGTGCCTCTTATTACACAGGCAAGGAAATCTGCTCATGAATGGATTGAAAGACTCAACATGGAAACTCCAAAAGAGAGGAAAACGAGCAAAGAAAACCAACAGCTGGATTCAGGGGATGCTGACCGAGATGTTAAAACATCCGTAGAGGTAAGTGGACAAAGGAGAGAGAGAAAATGAAATCTAACTGTGGAGGGGATGTCAATCTAGGATAATGTGCCAACTGGTTGCTTATGGCTTTCAACTCACAGTTAGAATCTTTACATTAACTCCTAGAGATGGGAGTGGGGGAGGGGGCAGAGTGGAGAGAAGTCTTATTTTAAAATAATAGCAAACCTATTAGAATGAGCTCTTTGTAACTCCTGCAGGATATACATGCATTTGCCATTAGAAGTCTGGCTCAACTGACAGCCTACTCCATTGAAATGTTCCACAAAACTGCAGCATTAGTCCTACATGGTCAGAAGCAAGAGGTGTCAGCCACAGGCCGAGCCAAAGCCCTTTCACAGTAAGTCCTTTGAATTATGCTATAGTACCTGGTTAGGTTTGCATCCTGCTGTTGGTGTAGGCATTGCTGTGTGGGTTCTCTCCACAGTTCTCAGCCAGCAGTTTACGCCTGGTTGCGTTTATGTTAGAAATTGCTAAGGGCAGTATTGTCTTCACTAAACAGAACTTGACTGTCTTTTGTATATACAGAAATTTCTTGACAGGAACACATGGAGAAAGGAAAATATTATGTGACTGCTTTCATGCTGCTCTGAGAAGTGAATTCTGCCCTAAACATGTGCTAGTTTAGTAGACAGGCATTTAAAAAGAAAAAAACTGGAGCCCACAAAATACTCTGTTTAAAATAGTGTAAAGAGAGCTATTCTCTTTATATAAAATGATTATTCAGTATCGTTTTGCTAGCCTGTTGCTAGCACATTAGATGCCTAATATTAAAATCATCCTGAGCAGACTTATCTCCCTGATACTGATTATGACAAGCAGGGACTTGTTTTATTAAGAGGCAATGGGTGAGCATGTAAAAGAACTATTTCTCTTTTACGAACAAGACGACACTTCCTGCTTGTAACTAAAATAGCAATAGTTTTTAAAGAAAAATGTACATTTGGAAGTGGGTGATTTTGTTTTACAGATGACAAATGGCGAAGTAAAGGGGATTTTTTTTTAAAGTGCCTTTACTACATAATTTTCCTTTTTGCTTTTCCAGAATGACTATTGTGCTATGCAAAGAATTGTGTTCTCTATCTAAAGTAATGTTCCCTTCAGACCAGGCATTCCTGTTCTCCAAAATCTGCTTCCAAGTTTCAGCTTTGTTCTCTTGTCAGATATTATTTAGAACTTCTCATTCTTTAGACGCTTTGTTGTTGGACCCTTAAACATTTATATCTATCTTTTTGTTTTTAAAGAAAAATGTACATTTGGAAGTGGGTGATTTTGTTTTACAGATGACAATGGCGAAGTAAAGGGGATTTTTTTTTAAAGTGCCTTTACTACATAATTTTCCTTTTTGCTTTTCCAGAATGACTATTGTGCTATGCAAAGAATTGTGTTCTCTATCTAAAGAGTTTACGACGTGCTTAACAACTGCAGGGGTAAGACCTACTTCTTGTTTAACAGGAATGAGATTGGTTGGTCCCGCTCAACCTCTTGCTGCATTCAAAACAGACTGTAGTGTCCCTGAAATGCCCTCATGCCCTTTTGTTCCACTGCACAGCTTCTCATGCTGTCTCATCTTCTGTACTTTTAAAATACACAGGTGTGTTATCGGTGAGCTTTGCTGCATCCTAATTCATTACGACCTTCAGATTTTTCACATTATCAGCCTGTAAAGCTAGTGGCTTTTCAGCCTGGATTGGAGTTCAAAGTGAACTTTACTGAAATAAAGTCATCCAGCTCAGACAACTCTTTCCATGCTTTGAGGAGACTAAGTAGCTAATGGCTGTGATGATGAAGGTGTAATTGTTGTAGGGTATTATGTACCCCTCTCACACATTGGTAGCCAAAATGGTGGGGAAATTCTGTTGTATGCGTCTATGGTTTGTGGCCCACCTCTCAGGGATACCTCCATGATCTTCTCCTCTGCAGAGACAGAGAGCTGTCTCTGAAAGGAACCCACTATTTGCATATATGCACAGTGCTCAACTCATACACAAGAGCTTTCCATTGTTCTAAGCCTAGTTCATACCAGCCTACAGTTGCTTTTGTTAGAAATATGTCACATTAGCTTGCTTTAATTCTCCCCAGTTCATCTGGAAGTTCAGTGCACATCATTGTATATAGAATGCTTTCGGTATATGCTGGGACTTGTACAAGTCTAGATTTTCATATTATGTCCACATCCTCAGCTGGTGTAAATCAGTGCAGCTTCACTGACGGTGAAAGGGCTATGCCGATTTCTAAAGTAGGTGAGGATCTGGCCCTGTGTTTTGCTGAAAGGAAATGCAATCAGATTGTCAAGTACTATGATCTGTCTCTAATCTTTCCAGGTCAAAGAGAAGGCAGATGTGCTTAACCCATTAATCACTGGAGTGTTTTTGGAGGTCAGTTATGATACACTTACAGCTACTAATGTGGGAATGTGGACAGACTAGTCAATCCCCACTTCATTATCCCTATTCATGTCCAGTTTTCTAAACTATGGCTTAAGACTGCTTCCCCAACTGGTAATTTACAAGTCTTAATAGATATCCGAGGGAGCATTGCTACTATAATCTGTGCCAGATGTGCAATGTATTTGGTAAAGTATAAACATGATCCCTTCAGAACAGTGTAGAGAAGATGCAGCAGAAGGGAATGTCATTTTGTAAAATGTCTGCCTTTCCTGTCAGCTAATTGGCAATTCTCCTTCAAACAACTCCCAAATTTCAGCCGGTAAACATAAGAGATTCTACAGATTTAGACAAAACAAATTAGCTTGTCTTTCTAAACATAGTAATTTAATAAGATTTTCAGTAGTACTCTTGCCAAGAAAACTGGATTCTTGTGGATTTTTTTCAACATGCATCTTTCTTGCAGTTAAATAAGCAGTAACCATTTCTCAAATAGAAGCAAGATAGAATTGGAATATTTGCAAGCTACTAACAAACAAACAAACGTGCTAAAATATTAGAGACAGTCCTTACATGTTTAATCCTGGCCTATTAATGAGACTGAGCTCAAACTTTTCAGAGGGCTCATACTATTTTAATTTTTCTAGAGAGAACTTGTTCTAAATTGATGTGATGAAAAATCCATGTCCATTTGTGTGGATGGGGAAGAGTTACAGCTTTCAGATAGTCACATGTGGTGTGAAATGTTGCATTAGAAATTTCAATCTTCCCCACTGAAAGTTTAGTTCTGAATAGCTATCCCCATTTGCCTGGAGTACCTGAGTAGGGATTCTGTTGCTTGAAAGCAAAGGATTTATTATTAGCAGAAATTGCTGGTTTCTGTTTTTGCAGCTCGCTTTTCCCTCAGGATCTGAAGCTGTTCACGCGTTCAGGGGTATCGCCTGAGTGCACAGCTGATATTCACAGTCCAGGAGGCTGTGGGGCTCTAGGAATTGCTAGAGCTGTGCAGGCCTGCCAATAGAAAAGTCATCCTGTTTTCTGTTAGAAACTCAGCCCAAGTCTGTTGAACGCCTGTAAAGCTTCCAACTGGACCATGGATGACTTGTGTAATTTGGCATGAAACTTTGTTTCAGTTGATGATAGATAGCTTTGCGTGTGAGCTTCCAACCTGAAATGTTTTGTGAACCCCTGTGGCTCAAAATGCTAGACTTTACCGCAGCTCCAGCAATTACAGCAACGGGCTAGAAACGGCTGTGTTCAGACCTTGGACAAGTCACATCATTCAGTGTGTGACAATCCATATGCTTCCCAACTAAAGGGATTCCCAAAGTGGGTAACTTCTAACTGAGGGGGTTAGGAAGAAATGTTCCCTGTTGGTGTGTGCTTCCTTTCTACAGCAGAGTTTCTTATGCCTTCCTCTGGAGCAGCTGGTACTGAGTATTCTAGGGGCAGCATACTGAGCTAGGTGTATCAGCTCTGAAATGGTATGGCAATTCTTGAGAGTCAGTTGGCCACCTTTTGCCCAATGGGATAAACTGGCGTTTAAAAAGTAGACTTAACTGAAAAGAAATTGCTGCATCTGAAAGTAGTAGCCTGATATTGCTTAGGTATATTAATAATCAGTGACCGTATAGTACACACACATCAAGCAGTAATGAAGACTGGTAGCATGAATGTCTCTAATGTAATTTGTTTTGTTTTGTAGGCTTCAAACAGTGCTTCGTATATCCAAGATGCCTTCCAGCTACTCCTGCCTGTGCTACAGATCTCTCTTATCCAGACTCAAACTGAATTATCCCAGCAATGAATGAATCCTGCTAGTCAAGCAGAAACCACATCTGCCCACTTGATCATTCCCTTGCCTGGGAATGGGGTAGGGACAGAAAATAAACGAAACTTTAATCACTGGTACCAGAGTGGTGATGACAAAATGCTGACTGGCCAGGTCTTAGCTGTACAATTTGTCAAGAGGCATCTGGGCAATCTGGCAAGTGCAGGTTGTTTCTTTGGGTAAGTCTACACTTAAACCACTACAGCAGCGCAGCTGTGCCTCTGTAGTACTTGAGTGTAGACACTACCTATGCTGACTGAAGGAGTTCTCCCATCAGTGTAGGTAATCCACCTCCCCAAGACGCAGTAGCCAGGTTGATGAAGAATTCTTCTGTCGACATAGCTGTATCTCTCAGGGGTGTGGATTTTTCACACCCCTGAGAGACGTAGCTGTGCCGATGTAAATTCCCAGTGTAGACCAGTCCTTAGTTTTGGCTGACTGTTTATTACTCTTCTCTCTGCGCTCCCATAGCTGAGTTTGTTAACAAGCTCTTTCAGGAACGACTATTTTGAGGAAGACTGAAGCTAAATCACTCTAGAGGAAAGACTAGGGTAACTGGTTAATGAGAATTTAACCAAACTCTCCAGCTGAGTTTGAATTCCGAGGCACATACTTCTGTTCCTGCTAAGTGTGTGCTGGGTACAAGATACGGCAAGGTTCAGGGTCTCAGGAATGACTTCAGCTTTGAAAGAACAGAATCTAAGGTCCCTGATGCTCTGTATATACGAAAGCGGCAGCTTGCTGAAGGGTGCTGGTCTCTTACGTACATACTGAGTTCTTGGATGGGGCTTGGGGATTTTGACGAAGACTGTGTTTCTCTTTCCTGCAAGATGTTTGCTTCAAGAAGACAAGGGTTGCACACAGGGTTACAGGTGGCCCCATTAGTGAGAAGAAAGCTGTAACAGGCTGATTTGTTCAGAACAACAGGGTGCATGGCCCTGTAACAATAAATGAAAAGCAACCAGAAGGGATGTTCAAGTAACAGAGCAGAGAATTTCTCATTACCTTTCAGTACAACGTGACCCATCAGTCGCGGTCTGTGTGTACAGACGTTTGTCACGTACCACTGAAGGAGTTTCTTAGGCTACTGTATAAAAATGATGCAGTGTACTACTTCCTGTCCCAGTAGGAGGCGATTAGAATACGTCCGAGAGGAAACAGCTTGACAATGGCACTGGGACGCCTCATCTGCTCCACAAGCTGCTGTTCCACACAGGGCATCTTTTCCTTTGTGCTTTAAAACTTCCTTATTTTGTTACTTTTTGCACTCTGTACCTTTTGAGCTTCTTCACTGGAAGGGAACAGCCTCTGCTGCACCGACAGGGAAAGAAAGAGGTGGCTTAAAATGGAATAAAAAGGGAGTCCCGGCAGCTAATGAGAGTAGACTGTCATACCTGCGTTCCTCAGTACTGGCTCATCAGTAATGATGAATCTCTAGTCCCAGCCTTAGCCGTCTCCAGGTTTTAGCAGGTCTTGCAAATCTCTACTCTTGGGTTCCATGCTTCCCTGTGCTCTGCTCCATTGATACAGCTTGTTGCCAAGCAGAGAGAGTTGGTTTTTACTATAGAAACACCTTTTGGCTAATAGCTTCTCCTATTTTGTATAGCTGGAAAAATCCTTGCTTCAGTTTTGGTTGAATGATCAAATCTGTGGATGGATTGACTTTTCTATTAATAAAACCATACATGGAATAAGTGTTCAGGCATTGCTCTGAGAATTGTACATCATATGTGGGGAGAGGTGTGGGGGAGGATCAAAGGGATGGGGAGGAAAGAACAACCCCCCCCACCCCACCCCAACACACATACTCTATGCTCTTTTCTTTCACAGAGCTGTTCTATTCTGTATCGGTTCTTATACTGTGCTCATCACCATAATGTCTGAATACCTGTGAGTCATTTTTTCTGTGGCCAGAAGCTGAGTTAAATGCCAGTGCTGTTTCATGTATCATGAACTGGCAATAACTAATCTGGCAGAATTGCTCTGGGGTGCTAATGCAGTTGTGGCCCCACTCTTACCTTCCTTCTCCCCTGCCCTATGGCTGAGCAGTGTTTTTATATATGTATATAGGAGGGAGGCCAGAGCTCCATTCTCAACCTGGAGCGACAGTTGCCACAGATGCTATCAAGGAAAGTGCATTGATGCTTAAAGTATGCATTGTTTTCTCTTGAGCTCCCTGTCCCAGCCTCTGGCTGTGGTTTTGAGCCCCATATTTACCAGGTCTTATACTGGTACTGGGGTGTTTTATCCCCCACAGTTAGCGAGAGAGAGACAGGCTCCTTGGTGGATGTAAATTCTCTGAGATGTGCTACTGTTTCAATGATGTAGACTTTATAAGCTCATGATTAAAAGGAAGTTTCTGCACTAACTGACTGAACGCTATTTTTGTTCTGATGTCACTGTTCCAAAACCAAACACTGAGCCAGAATCTGGATTAGTACCATGAAGCTGACTGAGTAGTTCCTACAGCAATAAGAGAAATGCAAGAAGACAGTCAGAATTAGATGCGTCCGTCTTCACTTCCCTCTTCGACTGCTGCCGCTGGTCAGGTTCAGCTACCCCTGTTCACAGGGTATGGCATTTTAGCAAGTAGTCTGCATGTTTAATGCCATTCTACACAGGCAAGCCCATTGAAAGCAAACGGGTGGCAGAATCAATCTCTGTAGAGAAGCAGGATTAGCTGAACTCGGGCTGCTAGTACCAGCGTAATTGGGTGTGCTCGTCTAAATCCAGGATGTCAAGTGGGAAATAAGCAATGATGGCAAACGAGGTATTTAGAAACCACCCTTGAGTCTTTGCAAAATGCCAACCTCACTGATCAAGCCGACAGGTTGAGAAATGCAGAAAATGATAGACGAGCAGAGCGCATGAAGGAGAATGGGTTTGGATGGGGCAGCAGCAGCTGCTTTTCAAATCCATAGGGGTCTAATCAGAAACACTCCAAACAGCTACATTTCTTTAAGGCGTAAGATGGCAGGACTGTCGGGCTAGATATTCAACAGGGATGCACTACAGTAACAAATAGCCAACGCTAGAATAGCCTCATTCTTGCTCATCCAAATAGTCAATCAGGTTTACCAAAGAAAACAGCTATAGAGTCAATGCAAGTGTTTACTCAAAGGCTTTGTCTGGCTGCACTGTTTTCAAATGAATAGAGATCCTGTTACTCAGCCTTGGCTGGTGCCTGAACTTGATGAGAGCTGGAAGTAATGTGAGAGCTCCTGGTGCTGGTTCTTTGAGGAGGTGAGAGGCTTTCTAGACTGGATAAGGGTCAGATAAGATGGAGGCAATGTAGTGGGCAGTGGGAAAAATGTAATTATTTTCTTTCATTCAATGAGATTCTGTTACACGTGGACTTAGAAAACAGCCTTCCACCAGCTGCTGTGCTAATGTAAAAAAAAAACAAAAAAACAAATCTTTATTCGGTACTGGATGGAATTATGGATATTTCCTCCCAGGGCTTGCCTGGCTATATCCCTGCTTGTTAATTTTTTTTATTATTAAGATATAAATGTGGATAATCAGAAAAATGTTTTATGCGCCTGGGGAGCGCAGTCAATTTCCAGCTGGCTTGCAAAGGAAGAAACAAAGGTCTGCTATCAGCACGTGGTGGCAGAAGGATTGCCAGCCAGGCGACCAAAACCTCGAGTGAGTAAGGAGCTGGGCTGTCCTGAGTGGCTCAGATAAACACTTAAATGACATGACTCAGAACTAAAGAGAGAAGATGTGGGGGATAGTGACGCTGAAATCTTTCTCGAAGGTGCCCGAGTGCTAAATAAATCAGCTTGTCTACACAACATGGCAATGTCTTGGTTTTGGCAGTAGCTTTGTCCATGGAAGGATGGGCTCAAGAGTGAACAACTGTACCCTGTTTATGGACATGACTGAAAAGAGTCTCTCAGATCTAGATGGGAAAAGTTTTTGTTTGGAATAAATTTAGGTTTTTGGGGGGAGGGGTGTGTGGGAAAACTACCTTGAATCCACACACTGAAAGTTCCTTTTTTGAACTATCTGGCATCTTACTCTGCGTTAATTAAGCTCCTTTGGAAATGTTAACAGACTGCTTTAATCAACACATCCATGCTCCAACTTATCCTGGCAGAGGCTCAATGCAACAGACTGTAACAAGGTGCACCTGTCATTTGGGAGCTGGCCAGCTGTTTGTACACATCTCCCATGGCACTGCTCCAAGTCAACAATCTCAGTCTCCCAGCAGGAAAGGTGGGTAGTTGCATGCATGCTAATAGCCAAACTAGACATTCCACCTGGCTGAAATGTCTCAAAACTAACTTTATAGGCGATATTTCACTCCTGCTAGGGATAAGTACTTTGGCTGCGTGGCTACCTTCCCCTCCTGCTTTGCTTGGTCTTCAATGCTCTGTTAAGTTCAGCACACATGAAAGTGATGAGTATCATGCTGAGCAGAGTCACGCATAGTTCAACCCCGGGAGCAAACCAACAAGAGTGTTTCAGCCAACTGTACTGCTACAGTCTGGCCTAGATAGAGAGGCGGCCTCTGACATAGTCGGCTCGTGGGCCTTTTACAGCTTCCTGGGCAATCACTGTCACATTAAATTATATCCAGATGATGTGAGAAATGTGATGGGCTCACATTGACCCACGCGGTTTAAACAGCGGCGACTGATATTCTGCGCTAGCTGAAGCTTCTGAGTGGACATCAAGCGTAACCCCAAGTTGAACAGTTTTAGATTTAATTGGGTATGGGTCCTGCTTTTGAGCAGGGGGTTGGACTAGATGACCTCCTGAGGTCCCTTCCAACCCTGATATTCTATGATTCTAGAGTCCAGCCTGGAGCCGGCAAAGGTATGGATCACCATGATGAGGTCACCAGCAGAAAGGAAAAGCTGCGATCTCTACGTCAGAAGGCATGTTAAGCCACTGCTGTCACCTGAGAATTGCAACAAATGGGGTTGGATCCCGTTGGATGCTGAGATTGCAGACTGAGTCCCCAGGCTCTCTTCTTTCAGCTGAGAAATTTTAGGTGCACCTCAAACCCACCAACTCCATGCCATAAATGCTCACAGCAGATCACATAATTTCCCTGTAGCCTTCTTTGTCCTCTTCTAGAGATTCAAGTTTGTTGTGCTTACAACACTTCAAGCTCCCTGGGCCTAGGTCTTGGATTCAAGCCTGGTCTTGTGCCATAGCAGGATGGGCTTTTTTATATTTCATCTTTAAACTGTACTGGTAGTTATAAGAGATGCTCCGGGTCAATGGCCAGGAATAACAACATGCAAAGCAGAGTTAATTACATTATAGCAATGCGTTCTTTATGATGCCTTCTAGAGTGATTCCTGCTGAGCGGAAAGTGTTTGAAGGCGTTTGCCTGAAGGGAGAACAGTTCAATTCCGGAGGCATATCTGGTGTAGCTGGGCTTGATTATTAGGAGAATAAACTTTGCAAATTAGAGCTGAGCTCTGCAGGGGCAGCCCAGCTAGCCAGCTCGGGGAATCTCCTCAGCAGAAAGGCAATGCCCATGAAGTTAAAGGCCAGCTGAATGGTTCCACTCTGACCACCCCATGTAGGGACATGCTGGAGATGGATTGGGCTAGCGTGCAATGTGATCTGGCTATAGGGTGTCCTGCTGCCTGCAGAATCCAGGAGGCACAAGGACATGCCCTTGCTGCCTGTACTCAACTCAGAACTGGGGCCACAACTTGCAATGAATTATTTACTTTGTGAACTGAATCCTGTGTGTGTGAATTCTAGGGCAGCAGTGGGGGCAAAGAAACCTAATGTTTTAAGACTGAGCTTGATAAATTTATAGAGGGGATGGTATGATGAGATTGACTACAATGGCTTATGGCCCATCCGCGACTGCTATTAGCAAATATCTCCAATAGCTGGAGTTCTGACCCTCGACGGGAGGGCTCTGAGTCACTACAGAGAATTCTTTCCCATGTGTCTGTCTGGCGGGTCTTGCCTACATACTCAGGGTCCAACTGATCACCATATCTGGAGTCAGGAAGGAATTTTCTCCTAGGTCAGATTGGCAGAGTCTCTGGTGTTTTTTGCCTTCCTCTGCAGTGTGGGGCATGGGTCATTTGCTTGTTTGAACTAGATTAAATGGTGGATTTTCTGTAACTTGAAGTCTTTAAATCAAGCCAGAGGTTATAGGCCTATGACAGGAGTGGGTGGGCGAGGTTCTGTGGCCTGCGATGTGCGGGAGGCCAGACTAGATGATTATGATTGTCCCTTCTGGCCTTAAAGTCTATGAGTCTATGAATTTTCCCCAACCAATTTTACTCATTCAAAGTGGCAAAGGTAATTCCCACTTCCGGGGGTGCTGCAAGGCAGAATTCATTAATTCTTGTAAAGGGCTTTGCAGTTCCACAGCCCTTAAAGTATTGTCACCGTTCTTCCATTGTATCAATATTGTTGGAAATGAGGACGTTGCTTGGAAGAGGAAGAGCAGGGAGGAGCATATCCAGGCAATGTTTAGAACTAATACTTTAAGATTATTGGCTAACTACTGTCGTTAGGTATTTAGCTAGTTAGAACGTGGAATGAAAGATTGCTGCAGGGGCAGACATTAGAGGGTGCCGTACATGAAAGGGAACTGTCCACTCTAAGATATTCATCTGTCTGTCATAGTGTTTCACGTGTCAAGTACACAGCCTTCCTGGAGTAGCTGTCAGCCTGATTGCATATGTGAGAGCGAATATGACATAAGTAGGAGAGAGAGATTACTTGTGAGATGTGTCTTAATGGCTCTTCAGACATCCTGGTTGACCAGCTGCTGCCATAGCATTCCAAGCCAGGGGGTTTGGATTGAGTCTTGGAAGCCTGTTCCTGCTTCCTCTGAAGTCAATGGCTCAGCTCCCATTGTGCTCAGCATGGCAGGATCAAACACTCAATGTCCAGGTGGTGGGTGTTTTCCAACCAACCAACATAGCAGCCGTGACCTGCCTAGTGTGGGTCAGAAGTTCTTGAATGAGTCAGTGTAAGGCAGGCAGACAGGTTACTGTGCACCTGGGCTGGGTCACCTGTGTTTCCTGGGATACTGTGATGCCAGAGGAGGATGGTGGAACCAGTTTTTCTGCTCTGGCAGTGGAACTGGGGAGGAGACAGTGCAAAATGACAAGACAGGAACTGCAGAGCTACGGCTACCAACTGAAAACTTGGGAGGCCACTTGCCTTTTCCCCCGCCAGGTAAGGCCACTTTCTTCTCCTCCTTGGTGTCTTTCTGGGGATTTACAGCCTGGCTTTGTTACGTGGGAACTCTGAGCAGTGGGGAAATGCGGGGTGTGATTTTGTTTGATTTCAGGCACTGAGACACACACATTTTTGCTTTGAATCCTGTTCTGCAGTACTTCTGGAGTGGGGAAATTGCTGTTCAGAAAGCAGTCCACCTGGACAAGGCTATAGCAGGGGTGGCTGTTATCATTTGTAAATTCTTTGTGCCCACAGGAAATAAGTAAATACAAATTAACATATTTGCATAGGCTTTATGAATATGCAGCTTTGTTTTATTTGGTCTATAGGGCATTCTGGTTTGACCTTTTACTTTGGTTCATTCAGCCTCAAGGCAAAACTGCAATTTGCCAATTACATGTTTATTGTCGCTGTCAGCTCACCCACTGTATAATCCAATAGTCTGGCAATGTGACTGCAGCCTTTTTAAAAATTATTTTGCAGAAAGTGGGGTGAGCATGAGAATGAGCGCAGGCTAGAACTGGCCAAACCAGATCTGGCTTTGGAAATGAATTAGAATATCTATTGCTTTCATCTCAGCCTCCACCCACACAGTCAAATGCATTGTAATCGAGCATTAAAGCAAACAAGCCTGGCTAAATGCGTGACACTGAGATTGGATCATGTTCGCCAGGGCGAGGGGGGTTCTGCCCTGCTCCCGGAGATCTAGCAGGACTGACTTTTCCCAAGCGAGTGGAGACTTATGAGATGCGATATGGGTGACTCCCAGTTGTACATGCTCAGCACGGCAGCTTTTGGCCTTTCCTATTTGCTCACCAATAGCGGTTTCCATTCTCTGCTGATACAGATATGCAGCTGTATGGGAGGTTTGAGAAAGGGAGGACTCTGTGACTGGCTCAGTCTGCTCGCTGCACCCACTTCCCAGGCAACGGATATGACCGTAACTCACTCCGAGTGACACTGTAATGCCGTAGCCCTTGGGGAGCTCCAAACAACTAGTCTCACCTTAACACTCAGAGACTCGTTGATTTTAAGGCCAGAAGGGACTGTTGTGATCACCTAGTCTGACATCCTGCATAACACGGGCCAGAGAACCTCCCCCGAGTGCTAATTCCTGCGTTAAGGCCATGACTGCTGGCTGGGCTGGAGTAGATCTTTTAAAAGGCCATCCAGACGTGATTTAAAGACTGTCAGTGATGGAGAATCTGCCACAGCCCTAGGTGAGTTGTTCCACTAGTTAATTTACGCTCATTTTTGAAACAGGAATGGTCTCATTAAGAGGGTTTCCATTAACCCAGGAAACTAACCATTCTGGAAGGTGTTAAAACATTCAGCGCTCATCCTTAACCTGCAGGTTAAAGGAAAGCAGAAAGGTGAGTGTTGGGGACCCAGAAACAGTCGTTTTAATGCTGCAAAGCTCAGATCAATCCTGAAAATCACATAGTATTGTAACTTCTCTCTCTATCCCTATCCTTGTCTGGGGATGTCTCTTTTCTAGGTGTTCTGAATCAACGTGCGAGAGCCAGGTAGCTGCTGCAGAATGTCTTCAATCTTAAAGAGTGAGTGGCTTTGCATCCGGGCAGGGAAACCACAGCAGAATTGAGTCGTGAGCATGATGTGGGATAAAGGGGTGTTGTGGAAGCGAACTCTCCCTCCATCCTACCTGCTTCAGGCCCACAGGGCCATCAATCCTCACAATCACACGTCGCAAGTCACTTGTCACATTGCTAACTGCACGTAACCCTATGCGGTAGTCACTAAAGGGAGCAGCTAGGCGTCTATCTGAAATCTCATTTGGGAAGACCCACTGCCAGTTCCTCTTTCCACCCCCACAAGCTCTCCCCTTGTCCTGCTCCTGGAAATATTCCACTCTGCTCCCTGTTGCCCAAGCTTGGAACATTTCACCTACATCTCTACTCTCATGTTGGCCTCCCACTCCCTATGCTCTTCCCAACCCTCTTACCGTAGAATTATGTGGGGACGGCGAGAGGAACATCTTGCTCCTCTGAGAGTTCATGCACTGCAGAGGGGATCATGTTCTGGTGCAAATGGAGGTGTTGCAGAAGGAGCTCAAGTGCTAGGCATTGACCTCTGTGGTAAATGGCTACAAGACTCAGGTCTCTGCTTGTCCTCTCCCTCCTTTGTGAATACACTAGGTGGAAAAGGGGAGGGTGTGCACAGACAACGGGCGTGTGTGAGGTTGTTGGGATGGTGGGGTGCAGGGCTCACTTCCAGTTTATGTCTTATGGTCCTCAAAGCTCATGCTTCCGGGTTTCAGACAGCCACCTCAGGGGTCAGGAAGGGATTTTTTTAAACCTCTTAGCGTATTCTGGAAGGGTTGCTTTTGGGTTTTTTAAATCTTTTTCCTCTGAAGCAGCAGGAAGATGGAGATGGGACATTGGTAAGGTGGACCAAGGCTCTAAGATGGTACCAGGCATTCTGTCTCTCAGGAGCTTGGCTGGCTGGTTCTTGCTCACATGCCCAGGGTTCTAACTGATCGCCCCACGTGTGGGATCGGGAAGGAATTTTCCCCCAGGTCAGATTGTCAGTAACTTTGGAGGATTTTCACCTTGCTCTGCAGCGTGTAGATGTGGGTCACTTGCCAGGATTATCTGCGTTTATCTCACTTAATCATTTCCCTGCCATTGCAGAGGCCTTGAACACTGGTGCACCTCGGTCCCTCCTGTTCTCTGACTGCAGCATGCCATAGCCTCGTCTCCTGCTAGCTGTAATACTATGGCCTCATTCTGGTTGTTGGGTTTAGTGTGAGGGTGGTGGGTCATGTTGGTGGCCTGTGCTATACTGATCAACTCGATGCATTCTTAAACACAGTCCCTCCCTCATGGAAATGAGGCCCATGTCCCCTCTTGACCTTTGCTGAGCTGGAATCACCTGGAGGCCATGCACCGTGTTGTCAGTGGTGCAGGATTGGGGGTCCCTTGCGCTCCTTGTCCTTTCACTCCTTTCTGCCTTGTGCTTTGATATGTAACACTCGGCACACAGGCTGCGTGGGATGAGCTCCCTCTGGAGCTGGTGGGGAGTGCCAACTGACCTGTCCACTCATTCTCCTCCTCAGTGTTCGGAAGAGAAGACCAGAAGGATCAGGGAAAAGAGAAGGAGAAAGACAAGAAGGAAGAGAAGGAGAAAGACAAGAAAGAGGGAGACAAGAAAGACAAGAAAAAGAAGAAGAAGGATAAAAAGGTGAGGAACTGGTGGAGAATTCCCACATTCCGTGTGTTGTCTGGGCATTTTGGATTCCCCATTGGAGCAGCGTGACTAAAGCTGCCATTTCAGTACCTCAGAAACCTTAAGGAATAACAAATTCCAACCTCTTTTTGACTCAATTTCAGAAAGTTTTCCTCCCCCAGCATCGCCTCCAAACACAGCCGAGTGCCATTGTGTGTTGGATTCGTGCATGACAGAGGTTCCGGCAGCTCAGCGCTCAGGCGGGTTGCACATCCCTGGTGCTCTTTGGGCAATTGGATGCTGTGATAGTCCCGGGTGCAATTCTGTGAGCAGACTGCGTGGTCCTAAGAGTCCCTTTGGGCCTTATATGCTCTGAATCTCTGTGCATGTTTGATTTCCCACCTCCTAGGATGGTGGCACTGTGTGTGTTACAGCTAGTAATGAGCATGAAAACCATTTCTCAGGGCAGGGAGGGGAGAGTCAGACAGGCTGTCTGATCGTTGCCCCATCTCCTCCCTGCCGAGGCGCTCACCGGGAACAGAGGAAGTGAGAGTTAACATTGGCCTTTGTTGTAAAAGCAACAAAACAAAATGCAAGTGATCACTCTTCCTCCGCCCAACCTGCAAGCAGGAGATGAGCCAGGATGCCTCTGGATAGACACGGACCCCGGCTGGGAAGCTCTGTTCCCTGTGCAGTGGTGCTATCAGCAGGGTAGTCATGAACCCTTTCTTCTGTGCCCCTTAGGGAGAGGGAGATGAAGATGATAGCGGCAGCAGCAGCAGCTCCGACAGTGATTCTGACAAGGTAACTAGGAACTGATCAGTGCCTGGCAGATCTACTGGGCGGGTTTTCCCCTTGCTTTAGATTAGAATGTCCTTGTCCGGCCTGGGTCTGGTCACTGCTGTGGCAGTGTAAATTCCTTCCTTTCCTCCTCGCTCCTTCTGAGAGACAAGCATCTGCTGGCCCCTGCCAGTCTAGGGAAGAAGGGACGAAATCACATGGGTGCACCGTAAGGAAGCCCTGCGGCTACCATGTTAGTGCTACAGCTGGAGTTTGCAGGTGGTTCTGGGGACTCTTCTTCTTCCGTTTCCTGGAGGTGCGGTGTGCATGGGGTGGCCACCAAAGAGCATGAGAAGAGTTCAGAGTGGGGCGACTTTGAAAATACCCCCATGGGTAAGTCAGATCTGCTATGGGAGCTGCTGAGAATCAGCTCAGAGCATAAGCCTAGAGCTTGCAAGCCCCATTCTGCCTCTGGTACCCAGTGTGAATGCTCACAACACATCCGCAATCTCGGAATCTTGTGAGCCGCTGGAAAAGAGGCTCCACCCCTGAGGTTTTCTGACTGGCTGCCAGATCCACTTCCCCCACAATGCACCAGACAGTCTCCTGAATTGTGTAATGTTTTTGCTCTTAGAAGTCCTGGCGAATGTCATCCCCCAAAGCCTCCGGTTATAAAGGATGCCTGAATGACAGCTAGCCATGTCATGTAAACAGCTATCCACTGGTCTCAGAGGCCCATCCAACCTCACAGGAAACCTTGTGGTCTGGGTAACACAGCCATCAAAAGATGATGTGCCACAATCACTCTTCCCGTCATAACTGCAGTGGGCTCAGTTCTGCCATTGGATTCATCCATGCTACTCCCATCGAAGTTCTGTGTCCATGGGAGCCGTGTGTCTGTATCAGGGTAAAATTTGGCTAGTGGGTGATGCAAGCCCATTGGTTCTAGCTGAGGATCACTGTAGTTCCGTGTTTATCCATCCAGATGCCATGAGAGTGAGCAAGAGAGAGGGACGAGGAAACACACATCAGCTGCCCAGGCTCTGACACACCCTCTTGTTTCTCTTTGACTGATCCCCTAGGGTCACCATGGTGACAAGAAGGAAAAGGAGAAGGATAACGAATGACTTCTGAGGCACCAATGGAGGCCACATTTGTATTTCCTGCCTTCGCCCAGGTGCTGGGTAGAGTGAAGGAGAAGGGGATCAATCGTGAAAAGATGTACCTGGTGCTGAGGTTTTTTCATCCAAATAAAGTTGTCTGAGTACTAAAAAGACAGACTCTGTTTATTGACCAGTCAAACTCCCCCCTTTCCCCCCATCAGTACTGAGCTGTCACTTCCCTCCTTTTACTAATAATTACCTGGTAACATTTTCAAAGCTATGTACCAATATTGGAGCAAATTTAATGCGGGCCATTGGAATGGGCACTGGACTGGGAGCCAGGTGATCTGTGTTCTGTCCCTGGCTCTTACCTACTGTGTCTCCTTGGTCATGTCACCTCACCTTCCTGAGCCTCTGGTTCCCCTCCCACTCTTTGTCTGCTTGATAGCTCTTCAGGGCTGGGATTGGCTATTGCTATGTGCATGTATAGCACCTTGCACAATGGGGCCCTGATTTCAGCCAGGACCTCTACCATAATACAAATAATAATGGTGTAAGCTCCATCAGAGCTAAGCGGAGGTATCACCAATTACACCACAACTGAATTTAGCCTATGGACTTCTGCAGCGCAGACTTTCCCTGGGTTCCTATGCAGATGGCGTGACTGTGCACTGTCCCTGAAAGGTTATGGGATGGGTGAATATTGTTATCCCCAATTTATAGCTGGATGCTCTCCTGAGACCAAGGATGGATCCAGGGATTCACCCAAGCGATCCTGCTGCCCAGTCCTGTGCTTAGTCCACTGGATTAGGCAGCCTTTGGCTTTGCATGTGTTCCCTTTCCCTCTGTTCAGTTACTGGTTCCTCCCCCTTCTGGCACTCACACAGCTCCTAAGGAAACAATCAGCATGGGCAGCTCCTTTGGAAATCCAGACCTCCTGGTCTGTGATGGATCTGTCAGTCAGAGATGCCCAAACACAAGCCAGATATTTCAAAAGGGCTCAGAACATTCAGGGCTACCAGGCTGTTAAAACCAAATCTGCTTTGAAATTCGCTCTTTTATGTTAAAGTGAAAAACGGGTAAGTTTTGAATGTTTTGCTCTTTGAAAACTTAAACATGGCCTCAGCACTGAGGTGATTAACCGGGTTCTAGGGCACTCTTCAGCCCACGGTGACACACACAGCTGACTTACACCGCCCTGCATCTGACAGTGACTGATTTATTTATTAACCAATTTATTTGAGCATAAGCTTTCGTGAGCTACACTATATTGCATCCGATGAAGTGAGCTGTAGCTCACGAAAGCTCATGCTCAAATAAATTGGTTAGTCTCTAAGGTGCCACAAGTCCTCCTTTTCTTTTTGCAAATACAGACTAACACGGCTGTTACTCTGAAACCTGATTTATTTATGGCAATCGAGCCATATTCTTATAACCACCATCCAAGGTGAGGGAGCTGCCCTTAACAATGAGGCATCACCTCCATCTACTGGTGAAATGGGTTTCTTGCAGCTAATCTAAATGTTCCATAACCATTACCCCACATCTGTTTTATAAGGCTTCCCTGGCAAACCACGTGGGCGCACCCTCTCTGAGAGACCATAAAAAACCATTAAAGATTCCAAGCAGGCTGCTGGCACTTGTTTTTTCTGTGCTCTAATTGTTTACATTTTGAGAGTGTATCTTCACGCAGTTCGTAAATTATATATGTATGTACAGTCGTTAGTACATTACATAAATACTGTATAATTAATATGTGGTATGAAACACTGCAAAGATCTTACCTAACACACCACAGACCATTTCAAATGGGGAACGCTGCCACAGATCTCTCCTGGCTTTGTAATTTGGCAGCTGGCATGTTTAAACACCACCAGCAGCAGAAGCAGCCTGAGCTAGGCTCCTTGCCCACCCAGGCAACCCCTCTATATTAAGGCCCCGATGCTACAAAGTCTTATGCACCTGCTTAGCTGACACTGCACTGACTACAGGCTTGTCTACCTGGGGAAACTGACCGGAAAGCTAACCCCGAATAGCCACTGCACTTTAACTTCACAACCTACCTTACTTCCTTGTGTCGATAAGCCCCTACTTTAGGGCTGGCCACAGCCCTTTATAGGTGATCGGCATCCAGGAGCAGCTGGGGTGTCAAATGCTCCAGATCCCCTCCTTCCCCCACCTCCATTCCCAGTACAGCCTATACTGAGGGGTTTCAGTGTAGCATCATTGGGCCATCGCCATGCCAGGCAGGGATATTTTCCACGAAGAGCCTTTCTGGTGTTGTAAAGAGGCCTTCGAGTAAGAGAACTGGGCCCTAGGTTTTAATCCCGATTGCAGTTTTTAGACTGTAAAGTCTTAAGGGAAGAGATCATATTTTTGTCATGTATTTGTATAGCTGCTAGCACAATGGGGGGGGGGGGCTGATTCATTATCGGTGTCCATCGGCACGACTGCAATACAAATAAATAGTACTAATAATCATGAACTGAAGAAATACCATTTGTACAAAATAAAGCGAGTGCTCTCCAAATTTGGACGATCGGTTTGCTTGTTTTACAATGAAAAGTATATTTTACATTGACTTTGCTCAGCAAAAGGGGAAAAAAGAATTTGTTGCTAAAATGGATTTCAGACAAACAAGTGTTTAAAAGCCAGGATCACTGAGGTTTTATTTAAACCAAAGAACACAACTGCAAATATTGTTTCCACGTAACATATACAGCAGGCTCTGAAACAGTCACAACAAACAGCAGAAAATAAGTTATGAAATACTGCACTAATTATAGACTTTGGTGAAAAAAATTATAGAACGGGGGCAGGGGGAAGAAAAGGGGGAGGAGCTGAATTGCTTTCTCAATGCACTGCAAGCAGTTGTGGTTTACTAAGCAAACACCAAATCGAAACTTTGTGCTTTAGTTATATTTAGGCTTGGATGGATTCGATTTCTAATTGGTAAATGTCAATTTCACCATACACACACAAAGGGATGGAAAAATATTTCCACTGATGATAATCAAAAGATACGGAGAGGCAAAGTAAATGAAATGCTGCTTGAGAATGTAGTGTTTGATTTAAAGATACGTACTGTGTATAGTTTTGACGTGTGATGCTGACAATTTGTGGTTTACTGGTTATAAAAGCTTTTAACGTTCTGACCTGCAGCAGCTACTGTCAGTGAATGATTATTGTATGCCCCCACCCCCACTGTCTGATCCTTCCCTAATTCTGCACAACTGTGAACATGTAGATCACTACAAATAAAAACAAACGCTGAAAAATAAACTGATGTTAGTTGTCAATATTATTACGAAAACGACCGCCTTCTCCCAAGCCCAGTTTGATTAACATGGAGCCCTTAATAGAAAAGACCGTTACTCAGCATTCTCTGCTTCCACTTCAGCTTTCACTTCCTAACGTGCAGGACACGTGGCAGAGATTTGGCCTAAAGCCAAATATTTGATACCTCAGAGCATTTTACGCTCAGCTGAGGCCTTACTCAAGGTCAATGGGCTTCTGCGGGAATACTTTCTGTGCAGCCTACAAAATTAAGGGCTTCCGTGTGCCTTTGCTTCACGCAACCACGAGGATTCCCCTTCACCACTGAGTAGCTGGTGATGGATTCTCCAGAATTACAGACCCTTTGTTCCAGAGAGTGCAGGGGCTGTTCCTCTGATAAGTCCCTCTGGGGCCAACTGGGTGGGGAGTGGGCAGCAGGTTGCAGCACAGCTTTGCACCCCCATCTCCCAGCCAGCAGCGGGTCTAGCTGCAAATTATTCTCCCCTGCCACACTGTGCAACATGGGTAAGGATTTAGGAGGCAGAGTCCCCCTTCCCCACGGGGCTGTGCAGCTTCTCCGCCCTCCCCTCCCCTTTATTCCAGCTGTGCCTAAATTCTGCCAAAATCCATGGTTACATGTGTACGAACATCACTGTTGTGGGGAAAGCAGGACCGGGCGCTTAATTTGTTTTGCTCTGACAAACCCAGCACATTTCAAAGGCCTCTCATGCTCGGCACGCTGTATAATTTCTATGACTAAAGGCTTTTGCTGTGGCAAGCAGTGTAAGGTTTCCTGGCGCGAGGCACTGTCGTGTGAGTGATGACTTTCTCCAGGCACCATTTCTGTACATGTTGGTCTTCCTCAGGAGCTGAACCTGTCCCAAATCCCCAGCATCCCGATGGCCTTGGGTAGATCATGGCACGTACAGAATACCGTCCACATTGTATTACCATTCATTATTTGCACCTCCGACCCTCTGTTACAGACCAGGCCCCCATTGTGGTGGGTGCTGTACAGACACGGCATGTGCAGCCCAGATTATCATTGCACAAGGAAGGCGCAAAATCATTCACTAGCTTTGCTCTCATTCAGAAAAAGTCTCTACGGGTAATGACAGATTCCCTCTCCCCACATAGTCCAAGGATTATTGTGGAAGGAGCCAGTGCCATTATTTCCATGGCCCTGGATTATTGGGGCATGACTCATGCAATTGGTTCAAATCAGAATGATTCCTTCAGTGATTTGCAAACAAGAGGGATAATATTTAAAATTAATTGACGTCCCAGTTCACCCAGGCGAATAAACCCGTGCTGGATTCTGGCTGAAGCCAATGGAATTTAAACACTTGCTTAAGTTAACAATGCACATCAGAGTTTTGCTGGATAAAGAGACTTAACTGAACTGGGGCCTGAATATGCAAAAACCAGGCAAAACGTTTTGCTCTTGCAAAACCTCACTTGCCTCAATGATTTTATGAATGGTACCAAGTCGTGCATGCAGTTTTGTACTATCAGACTGCAGTGCGTGGATAGCTCAGCTCATGCCCTGTAGATCTCTGATCAAGAAAGGTTAGTCCTATTGAAACCCTCATTTAACACCCAGCTCTTATATAGTGCTTTGCAAAGAAGGTCAGTATCATTATTCCCTTTTTACAGATGGGGAAACTGAGGCAGAGAGAGGGAAGTGGCTCCCACAGCAGACCAAGGAATTGAACCCATGACTCCTGAGTCCCAGTCCTGGGCTCCATCCGCTCGGCCATACTGCCTCATTCATCAATGCACTTAATCAGGTGTTGAAGTGCCTAAGTGGTCCCCCTGGGATGCCTCAAAGTGCTCTGCTGAATCCGGACCTTATAGAGAAGGAATGTTGCGAAAAAGAATGACTCTAGCAACCGAAATGCCACATTATGAAAGGCTCCTGGGTGGGGTGTAGGAAGGAGAACAACAAGAGAAACCGGCAGAGTCATAGTTTCTTAAGTCCCATCTTGTTTACATATGTTTACTCATATTTATATAACACTAGTGTTATCGCATTAGGTGCTCTTGAGGAGTGATACGTGGGATATGGTCCTTTCACCGGGCTAGGCCTCAATGCATGTGCTGTCGCACCCAGGCTCAGCCAAGGAGGTTTATCTCTTTAACCAAGTTTCTCACACAAATAGAAAACAGTCTGAACTCTGTCCTCGGCCCCAGGCTTCACAGCCACCCTTCCCAGTCCCTAGGGTCTCTGGCACGCCAGCTCCTGGCAGCTTTCCGGAGCCCCAGCTCCAGGGACTCACCACAGAAGCTAGCTCCCCGCAGTGGAGTGGGAGAGAGGCTGTGTCCCCTCTACCTTCTCTGGCAGCCGATTCTAAGAGTTCTTTTCTATGTGGACTAACCCATTACAGGGAGGGAAGCCTCTGTTTTTTTTGCTAAACACAGTAAAATCTCAGCCACTGCAGGTATTTGCATCCGTGAACATAAAGCACATGGTTAGTTCACCTCAGCCACCATACACACAGTCCGTTATTTCCTCTCCCCTGTAATAAAAAGCTCTGAGTTTTACAAGGGAGCAGAGAGAGATGCCACCGAATCTGCCAGCTCAGTGAGAAAAGACAGCTGTGGATCTCTGGATAGGATGTAGATGATGGAGTCTTCCCCAACTACAGAACAAAACCAAGTTGGAGAGGACTGACTGCTGCAGGACCTGTGGATGGTGGATCAAGGAGCAGGACCTGTGGATGGTGGAACAAATGACCTATCTAATTAAACAGAGTTTATAGGTGGGGGGATCTCCCGGGACATGGATAATTTAGGATGAGCATCTAAATTAGAGACTAACATGGCTGCTACTCTGAAACCTAAATTTTGGAATGTTTATCTGAGCCACATTTCAACTCTGCAAGGGTGTCCCATGGTACCATCTTCCTAGTGCGCAGAGTGCTCCAGGAGAATTTGCTGTGTCATTTGACTGCTTGGTGTTTAGAAGGAGAGGACGCTTGTTTGATGTGTCCTCCTCTCCATAGCCTTGCAATACCAGCGCGGGGGATTGGATACATTTTACAGCCCTTGTGATTCTAGAAGCAGGGGCAGGGTTATTTCAAGGGGGAAAGGAGAGGTCAGCCTGGGAGTCCCGATCTTTGAAGGTGTGAAATACGTCAAATTAACTCAACAGCAAAAGCACCTGGCCTGGCTCCCTGCTCCAGATTTTATGCAGCTGAAAAACTGCTGAGTTTGGCTCCCTCTTTCTGTACACAGACTGTCTTTGCTTGGCTGGGAGAGAGCGAGGTCATTTTGCTTTAGTGTTCCCATTACTCACACACCTCAACGGCACCACTGAAACCTGCTGCTCATCTGCCGGATTCAACTCTCATTCACTCACCGCCAGCATGCTGGCTGTTCTCCGCTTGCAGTGACCAGCCAGCGCAAGGTTCCATTCAGGGATGCTTTGGCCATACGCTGGAAACATCGAGAACTGAGGTCGGCCTAAGTCTGCCCCTACATCACAGGAGCGTGAACCTTCCAGCACCTTTTCTGGCGTCCCTCTCTGCTTGATAGAACCCAGGACTAGGCCCCCCGGTGAATGGCTGTGTGGGGTGCAAGGGAGGGTCTGCCTCATGGTATTCAAATGTGGGGTATTTGAAGATTTGGTACTATTGAGGGTCTCCCAGCTCACGGTTCATCCTTTCTTGCTTCACTGATGGCAGCTGATCCTCCTCTACTGCAAGCGTATTACTAAGCCTCAAAGCAAGCCCCCATGTGGCTAAATACTTCCAGTTCCATCAGAACTGTTACAGTCACCTTGACAAAGATCAGCCCATGAGTGAGGTCTGCCAACGAAAAGGTACATTGCAGTTTGGCAAAAAGAAATGTCAATTTTTTTCTGCACTCCCTAAAGCAGGGGTTTTCAACCTTTTTTCATTTGCAGACCCGTAAAGAATTTGAGTGCAGGTGCGGACCCCTTTGGAAATCTTAGACGTAGTCTGCGGACCCCCAGGGGGCTGCGGACCACAGATTGAGAAATCACTGTTCTAAAGTAACTCTTAGCAGAAGCAGCAAATGATCCATGTTATCATCAGAATTCTTTGCTCTGAGAGTCCCAACCTCTGTGTTATTACCCATTATAAACTCTGTTTAATTAGATAGGTCATTTGTTCCCTCTTGCTATGAAACACCCAACGTCTTTTTCATTGTCTGAGCTAAACAATAAGAGAAAACAGAACTCATTTCTTGTAGCTGAAGACCCTGAAATTTCTAGGCCTTTTTAGCTCCCTGAATGCCAATCATACCTTGTGGTGCTCTCCTGTCCCGCCCATAATATATCTTTCTAAGGTTTTTGCATATGGTTATAACAAGAATCCCTAACTTACACTCTTTTTTTTTTGTTAAATACCAACAATAAGATGCTCCCTAGTTTTTCTCCACTTAACTGTGCTCATTTTTGTCAACTTTTCTAGGAGAATCTGATATACTGTTGAACAAATTGTCTTTTCCCTACAGTTCTTTATTAGCTTCCTGAATTTGGCTTTTCGGAAGAATGGAGACATCTCATGATTTCTAAAGCTGAATACCACAGTTTTAAAATCCACAAAGGAATGGCGGCAGGTTTATCCCCTTTGCTGAAACATCCAAGAAGATTCGTGTTTTGTTCCAGGGGATTTGCTGGGACAAGTTTCACTACAACAAGATCCTGATGGAGTCACCTCAGTGGAAAAAAAACAACCAGGTCCCCTTTAAAAGGTGACTCTTTGGTGTGTTATGAAAGCGGCACGCTGGTTAGCAATCTGATGGAAGAGAGCCATGAGTCACTTATACAAGCATGATTCACCTGAAGTCTAAAGTACAGGAAGAGGAACATGCAAATAAAATAGACAAAAAAGGAAAACCACAAAGGGAAAAGGACCAGAACCCAGGGCTGCAGAAGCTGCAGTGTGCTGCTAATGTACATCCAGGCTTCAGAAGTCTGAGGACTCTGCACTGGCCACCTCCAACATTCCTAACCACAGACTCTGCAAGTGAGTATTTATGTTTTGAGCAGGGACAAAGAGGCAGCCTGGCTTGTCCACATTTTGGGCCTCAAGTGAGGTCTGATGTAGTTCACTATCACTCTGGTGTGTATGTTAATACTAGAGCTGGGAGAAAGTCAAGGGCTTGGGGTTTTTTTTTCATGCCATCTCAAGCAAATCATGTCTCCAGTCTCCACCTGGAAATGTTGCTTTTCCATGAAATTTCAGTCCAACTAATATGTTCTTCGCCTCCCAATCCCCACTGAATCGTGCAAAAGCACAAGAAGCCACCTGCGCGTGGAATTCTGCACAGATGCAATAGTGGGGCCGCAGCTATCACTGGAATATTTCCTTTGCACAGAGATGGGAGGCTGCGGGACAGCGTGAGCAAAACTGCAGGGCAGGACTGTGCGACACTCACACTGGAGAGCATTTCCTCACCCAGCGGGCTTGGATGAAGTCAGTGAGGCCTCTGGGGTGAGTAAGGGACCACCAACGGGAGTAAGGCTTGGGCAATCTAGCTCTTCCTGGGCCAAATTCGCCACAGTGACGCCGTTGACTTCAATAGGCTACTGCAAATTTACACCTGAGTGAACTAAGAGCCACGTTTGGTCCATTATGTATACATACCTCTGACCACACACATACATTTGGCATGTGATGGAGATGAATGGGATGCTCCACCTTATGCTGGGGACCAGGCTGCTCTTGTCAGCTCCTGGCTCATCCATCCTGCCCTGTGCATAGCTCAGCAGGAGAAAAGTCACTGGCCCTTTGTATTTAACGGCTCACCTGGTAAATGAGCTGTTCCTTGGCAATCGAAGCAGGTTGTTTTAATGGAGACATCACTCCAGACAAAGACTTGGCCATCTGTTCAGTCTCCCAGCTACACGCTCCACCCGCCCACTGTTCACAATTTCACTACACAAAGCCAAAGGCGTGTGGGGAGGGAGCCCATGTGCTAGCTGCCGACGTGTACCCTGCTGGGAATCATGAGGCCTTTGATGGCTGAGTGGGAGCCCAGCAGAAACAGCTAGCGGGGTGCGGGTTCTGTAGGGTGTGTTAGGATATAGATATTCAGGCCTGCCTGTAAAGGCCTAAATTTTAAGAATGTAGGTATATGTTTATCATTTAGCTAGTAGTAGAGGTATACAAGAAAGAATCTGTGTAAGGGCCTTTTCTCACTGTGACAGTCTGAGGCCCTGTTCTTAGGCCAAGGCCTTTGGCTAAGCAGCAGAGGCAGCCATAAGCTGGGAAGCGACCGGTCACCTCCTCACATTCCAAACTAGTCAATCTGGGGCTGTTAGGAAGGGGATCCGATCTATCACCTCCAGAGAAAGGGAAGAGCTTAGAAGATGTAAAAGGAAATTTAGGTTGATAGTTTTCTGTCTGGTAAGAACTCATTTATCAATAGACACAGCTGGGAAACCCTCATGTCTTTATAGATGTAGTTGTGAAATCCTCACTTCTGTATTGTTTTGTCATTATAGTTCCCACTTTGCTATTGTTTATTGGCATGGTCTCTGTCTGGTTCTGTGATTGTTTCTGTCTGCTGTATAATTAATTTTGCTGGGTGTAAACTAATTAAGGTGGTGGGATATAATTGGTTAGCTAATTATGTTAAAATATGTTGGGATTGGTTAGGTAAATTTCAGTAGAATGATTGGTTAAGGTATAGCTAAGAATATTACTATATAAATTAGGGGCAAACAGGAAGTAAATTGGGATTCGAAAATAAGGAAAAAGGAACTTGGATTTAAGCTTGCTGGAAGTTCACCCCAATAAGCATTGAATTGTTTGCAAGAATGCATCCGATGAAGTGAGCTGTACCTCATGAAAGCTTATGCTCAAATAATTTTGTTAGTCTCTAAGGTGCCACAAGTACTCCTTTTCTTTTTGCGAATACAGACTAACACAGCTGCTACTCTGAAACCTTTGGACTTCGGGTACTGTTGCTCTCTGTTCATGCGAGAAGGACCAGGGAAGTGGGAGAGTGAAGGAATAAGCTCTCTAACAGGGTGAGGGATGAGTTTGTTGACCATTTGCTGAGTCACGGACCAAAGACATTAAGGATCACTGGATTTGATGCCTAAGGCAGCCCTCTGTTTATTCAGTCAGCTGTGGTAAGATTGTCATCCAGCCAAACCCACATCTAGCATACGAGTGCTACTCAAGAGGCATTGCTGGGCATCAGTGTTCAGCACACACCCTTCCCTGGACTTCCCATGCAGATTAGTGCTGCTAGGGCAATCTGTGCAGGTAGGGGGTGTCGTTGCCTTTGTTTGCCCTGGGGGCATATACGTTCAACCAGATTTACCTCGTCCTCATCCCCAGGGCCTCCCCTGGGATGCTCCATAATCTCTCTGGGTTCTTACACAGATCCCATGACTGCAGCTAGAAGTAAGTCTGCTGCGAAAAGTGATATTTGTATGTCTGTTAATATCACTTTTCACAGCAGACCTACAGCAGACCTGGCAAGCTCGGGGACAAATTAAGCCCTGGATGGGGAGGTAGGTATGGAGCCAGTGGGGGCATGGGCGATGGGGCACTGGGGGAGACAGTGGGGACCAGAGGGGATGGTGGGGGTGGGCTTGGGCCAGAGCCGGCCACCGAGCAGCCAGGGAATGGAGCCTAAAGTCCCACACCCCGGGGACAGAGTCTGAAGCCCCATGGCTGGAGCCTGCCATCTGCCACCCCAGGGCTGAAATGCAATCCCACCACCCCCAGGAAGGTGGGGAACTCACTGGCTGCCTGCTCCTGCAGGTGGAGTCTCTCCAGAGGAGGGTGGGGCCCAACCACTGCTGGTGGCTCCTGGGGAGGGGGCTGCTGTTTTTCCACCCCTGCCCCCATCACTGCCCAGGAAGCTGTGGCGGCCAGAAAAGCTCCTGGTGGCTGCATACGGCCACGGTGGCCGCATCTGAGAAACACTGCTCTAATCACTGTATCCAATTACAAAGAATAAAGAACCACGAGAAGCATTTGAAGTGTCTGTATGTGTCAGAGCAGGGCAAATACTGCAAATACATTTCATAACAATCTTCCTGAACTGACTAATGAGTCAGCTCTGGCCATGCCTGTAGCCTGGCTGTGTTCACTTTCCAGGAACTCTCAAGAGGTCACATTTTTATTCACATGAATGCCTGCGGAGAGCGTGCGCTAAGCTTGCAAGCTGGAGTATTCACACCCAGAGAGGTATGTTTAATAATAGATGGGAAGCTGCTTCAAAGAGCAGGGGGACGGAATTCCTTCAAGCCCTTCACCAGATCCCTGGCACAGAGGCATCTGAGCCATGTCCCTCATAGCCAGGACCTTAGATGAACGCATAGTTCCTCTGTGTGGCTGGGAGGAGAAGAAATTAAATTTGAGCTTGGGTCGGCAACCAATAAATCTGATGGTTTTTCTAGGAATGATGTCACTTCAGGCAAAGTCGGTTTGATTTAGCAAGGAAAAAGATTAACATTTTCTTTAATTCCCTAATCCTGTTTATCCGATCCCTCTTACTGAGGAGATCAGCGCTGCGGTGGCTTCTTTGAGTTCTTCTCCAGATGATAAGACATTCATGGACTTGAAACAATGCCACTGAACATACGTGACTATTCATAACTAAGCAACAGCTCAAATTTGGAATATCAAATACCAGCCCCTTGCAGCAAACTGTCGACGATCAGCCCAAGAGAGAATAACTGTCCCGTCAAAATTCAAGTGCTTTCAAATGGTCATGACACATAGAATGCCAGCCTGTCGCAAAGAGGAGGCATTTATTAAAGAAAACTGCTGCAGCTGTAGACACAAGCAAACAGGCTTCCACCCAGCTGGTCTTTGTTTACCAGGGCTTGTCTAGCTCTCTGCATGGCAATCAGAGAAATCTAGTGGTTGAATTATCTACTGCAAGTAAATGTATCGTTACACAAAGAACAGATACATTCCATGGACATACGATCCCCTGGCAGGCACCCTGGCAGTGGAGGAAAGGGCTAAATGAATCATGCCAATTATTTACTGCCAATTATTTGGATGTATGGGGATTAAAATAATTGGTTTCACCACCTGTTACATTAACCCTTAAAAAACAATGGCTACAGAAACTGCAGTTTTCTGATTTCCACTGCCTTCAATATGGGGAAGACAGTTCTTTCCATAGCTGCACCATATCTTCAATCCAGCTTACTCCAAGGAAATGTAATAGACAAAATAGATGCCATGAGGTACTCAGATATGATGGTGATGAGGATCACACAAGATGACAGGTAAATAGATAGGGGTGGTGTGGGGGGATAGCTAGATATTTAGCGAGATAGGTAGGGGTGGGTGTGTGGATAGATAGATCGATCCTATAGTTTATTTGCTGAATAGAGATACAGAAATAGGGATCTGCTTTCCTAAAAAGTGACTGAAAATTTATTTCTATATTACGTATTCCAGTTTAGTATACACCTATTTAGCAGTCCAAGGTGCTCACTGCAGACGTCCTATGACATCTACCTTCACAGGCAGTGCCTTTAGCTTTGTGCTGCTAAATTCACCTCTGCCCTCATTCCTCTTAATCATGAGCTTGTTAAATATCTACAGCCAGTTGTGATATCAGATTTCACGTACACACATAGGGGCCAAATTCCTCCCTGGTGTCACTCCGTTGACTCCAATGCCGCACCAGTGAACAATGTGGAACATGAGGACTTGTGGCACCTTAGAGACTAACCAATTTCTTTGAGCATAAGCTTTCCTGAGCTACAGCTCACTTCATCGGATGCACATGAAAGCTTATGCTCAAATAAATTGGTTAGTCTCTAAGGGGCCACATGTCCTCCTTTTCTTTTTGTGAATACAGACTAACATGGCTGCTACTCTGAAAAATGTGGAGCATGTTATCCAGGATAATAGCCTGTGCACATACTGATTGGGTGGACAACATCTGGGGGGAAAGGAGTCAGTTAAGATGGTTGGTAATGATCACGCAGAGTTCTCTACCCTAAACTGGCTCTGGGCTGTGCACCATATTAAAATTCCTACCGTGCTTTGCAAGTATCACCTAGTAAATCAATGTAATTTGTATTGTGTAACCCACTGTGCAAAACAGGAAGTTCTCACTCAGTTGGTTAATGACAACATGATCACTGCTGGGTATTTAAGGTGGCTTTTAAACTTTCAGGCCAAAAAAGTCAATGAAAGGAACAGGAATTTGATGTCAGGAAAGTGGCTGCATTTGGCTTTCTATGGTATGAAGAAAAAACCATCCAGTGTGGGGTTAGGGGAAATGGAAACAAAACTTCTCAGCAGCAATGAATGGTGTGAGTTCTGGGTAATTGGCCTGCTGTCCAATCCTCGACCAGCAGGAAGAAATCAGCTGTGAAGGAAACTGGGCCAGATGCAGAAATTTTTAAAGGGACCCTTTCCACATGGAGAAGATCTCCCTGAGAGAGGATGTATTACTGACTGCACAGGGTACAAGCCAAACATGATGGGTCCAGCTAAACTATGGTTTTGGTGGTTTTTATGCATATGACCCTATTTATTAGGTTGTAATCAACAGCAAAAATGAGCCCAAATCATCCCGCAGGCCTGCTTCAAAGCCATGACTAGCCCCACACCTGCGGCTTCGCTCAGGGTTGAATGACAAACAGTTAACCAAAGGAACTCCCCTTCCCTCTTTCTCCAGTCCATCACTAGTTATTTCAGCAATGGGCACAGTATTCCCATACCCCATAGATCACTCTCAATTCAACCCCCACTCCGAGCATGTGCTGACAACTCCTGAAATAAGGTCCCTCTTGCTAAATGAAGGAGTGAGCAGAAGGGGAGGTTCTTTAGTAACAGATCTTCCATTCAAACCCTGGGCACAGCCTTAGGTGTGGGACTACCGCTGACATCGCCAGCAACAGCAGTGTCATGAGAGATGGGGCTAAGTAGCCCTGGATCCAGAGAGCAGGACCTGCCATTCTTGGTGATCAGGGAAATATTTCCTGATGCATTCAAAGGTGGGGACTATTGACCGGGGCAGGTCAATATTAGGGAAGACAGTTCCTTTGCTCTGCATGAATTTCCCACCCCACATGCGGTCCCCAAACATGCCTAGTGGGGGGAACAAATGCAGTTGAAAAAATACCTTGAGCTTAAGGTTCTTATATTCTCAGTAGTTACCCCTGCTCTTAGGACTAGCCGATAGATGGAGCAGCATGGGTCGCCGATACCGAATATCTGACCTTTACCGAAAGGCTTTGCTTTTCTAGCGCTGTTTGCTGTTCTAGCCCCCGACCAGCGTAAAGGACCCGTGTGCGGCTGTCTGTTGCCAGGGGGACTGAATACTGTCCCCACTCTTCGGGTTGAAATTATAACAACGTCTCCTCGCCCCTTTGTGCTCCACGCGAAGTGTAACTTGAAATGCCGAAGGGCACAGTCCACCCAGGTATAAAACACGTGCATCGCACACATCCAGACAGGAGATCTGGTGAGCAAGTTCCATGCCCTTGCAACCCATTACCCAGCCGCTCTGGTCTGGTCCGCAATGGCTGCATCTAATTCAGCCAATGCCTAGAGCCCCCCTTTTTCTGCCTTGGGAACAGGTGGAGGCTTCCGCACCTTTACTCATGCTTTCTATTCATTTGCTTAGTCTTTTTTTTTTTTTAACTCAGGGAGCCCGCAAGGAACAGACAAACCTCCTCCTCCAAGCAGGTTGGATATGCAAACATACTTTATATAATGTACGACTTGCCGAGCCGCAGAGAGTACAATAAAGTTAATAGGGTGCCCTCATTTCCCCAGGAATGCATTATATAAAACGGCCTTTGCCACGTCATTGTACTGCGGAATGACAGAAGACTAGATTAATAGTTCTCCGGGCTAGCCAGAATACCATATCGCCTTCATGCCCCACACAAAGACGCATGAATGTATATGAAAAAATGTCATGTGACTATGGATCTATACATTTCCAATTGCATTCCAGTGGAGGGGAAGGGTGGTTTTATGACTACAGAACTGGACTGGTATGATCTGGATTCAATTCCCAGCTGTGGTGTGGACTCGTGTGTGGCCTGGAGGAAATCTCTTGATCTCCCTGGGTGTCACTTTCCCACCGGGCTAACAGGGATAATAGAAAGCATATTTTCTCCCACCCTCTGTCTGTCGTGTCTCTTTAAACTGCCGACTTTGGAGCAGGTTATGAAACGCCGCCTGCAAGGTTCGTTTCACAACAGGGGCGGGCCTGAGCCGGTCGCCAATGGGCAGGCGCCGGAGCCGCATCACATGGGGGCTGCTCTAGATTTTACGTAATGTAGTTTTGTGCAAGCAACAAAAGCGTTTGCAAGCCGCAAGGGGGGCGGCAACACCCCCTTCCCCCCCGACAAATCGCTCCTCGGGGATGGAGCCGGGCTGCTCCAGCCCCGGGGAAGTGGCTGCACCCACCTGGCCCCCCTCTGCCTTCCTGCCGGGGAAGAGGAGGGTGGGAGGAGCAGCCTCCTCCCCCAGGCAGGGCAGCACAAGGGATGCGAAAGGGGAGATCCGGGGAAACCTGCTGCTTGGTCAGAGCGGGTCGGAGACGGGGACCCCGGCACGCAGGAAGGGGGAAGGAAAAGCGCGGAGGGGGTGTCACCCGCGGGGAGCCCGAGCGAGCCCCGCTGCCCCCAGGGGGTGCACGCCAGCCAGGCGCGGCGGGCGGGGATGGGGTAAGGGGCGTGGGAGGGTCCTTGGGTGCATCCGGATGGGTCCCGCAGCAGCAGCCCCCCCGGCGCGGCGCTGAGCCTGGGCAGGGGCTGGGCGGCCGGCGAGCCCGAGAAGGAGGCAGGCGTCGGAGGAAAGCGCTGGGGGCAGGAGACAGGGGCCACCCCGAGCAACCTGCGCGGGTCCCGGGCAGGCAGGGGAAGGAGAAGCCAGGACAGAGCTGCGCCCCTCGCCTTGTTTAGGGGCGCAGCCCCGCTCCCCGTCTCCCCTGCTTGCCGGGGCGCAGTGTCCCCCGCTCCAGGGGCGCATCCCCCGGCGCCCGCCCATGCGGCGCGCCGCTGCCCCGGGAAGGTCGCGGTAGCTCCCCGCGATGGAAGTTTTCCTCTGCCCCGCTTGTCGGTTTGTCCTGTGGGACCCGGTGACCGTCTCCTGCGGCCACTCTTTCTGCAAGCGGTGCCTGGGCGACGCGCTGCCCTCCCGCTGCCTTCTGTGCCGGGGGAGGTTGAAACTCCTGGGCTTGAGGGCTGTTCAGGGCAACGTCCTGCTGGGCAGCCTGCTGGAGAAGTGCCTGGACCGGGACACCAAGCTGGCCCGGCTGCAAAGCCACCTGCAAGATCTGCTCAGGAGCCGCGACTACAGGGCCGCCCTGCGGGCAACCCAGAAGGGGCTCGAACTGGGTAAGCGTGGCGGGGGGTCAAGGGTCTGGGGGTGGTGGGGAGGGAGGCTGGTCAACGTCTGGATCCAGGCACCCAAACAAAGCGAACCCCCACCCGTTCCTGGTTATGTAACTTCTCGCCAGGCGCGCCTGCTTCTGAGGCGGCACCGTCTCTCTGGTTATCAGTTTCCTGTCAATAAAGAGCCGCTTTATTAGCTGAGATGGGAACCCCACCATCAGAGCTCCGCGCACGAAGCTGTGACTTCGCCCGGTGTCACCAACGGATGCAGCTGAAGCCAACCTCATTTTCACCAGGCTTGCGCAGATGAAGGGCTTAATTCCTCCCAACCCCACCCCGCAGGACTTTCAAAAGGGCACTTTTATTATCATCTGTACCAAAGCTCCAAAGTTCAGATAGCGACAGCCCTCTGCTTGTCATGCAGTTGCCGATATTTTCTTTTGCAAGCCCTGCGCCCTGTTTACGTTATTCACCTGCACGTATGTAGCTTCCCTCCAGGCGTGTGAGCAGTCATTGCTCTTCCTTCAGGGGCAACTTCTTCAGCAGGGCGAGGGGTACAGTTGCTGGGGCAAATCCTGCTGTCAGCCACTAGTCCAAAGGGTTTCATGTGTGTAATTGGCAGCGGAATCGGAGCCATTATTTACAGGGGGGGCTGTGAGTTTATGAGAGGATGGGAGGGGAACAGCTGGTTTAGAAGTTGGAAGACCAGTAGCTGCAGAGTGCTCACATCCAGCGGTGTGTCAGTCCCAGAGGAAGTTCTTTGCCCAACTTTGCTGGTCACAGGGGCTGGAGCCATTTGGAAAAAGGCTATGAAGATGGAAAATCATCAGCAGGGTTGTGAGACCATCACCCTGTATCCACCCACAGTTACACCTGTCTGAGTCACCGCTGCCTCTTGGGAGAGTACAGCCATGGCAAAGACTCTTAGCCAAGGTTTGACTAATTCTCTACTCTCCCAGGTCTCCAAGGGCCAGGGCTGGATCCTGCAGTCTTCTTTTAGGATTGACCTCTAGGGGAAATTTGCGGGCAGGATCAGGCCCTGTATTTTCTGAACATAGGAGGGAATGTGGATTGCTCCTAGGACAGGAACAATACTGAGTACCACTTAGCATTTAGCTAGAGTTTTGCATTTCCAGTGCATGGCACAAACATTGATTCATTAATCACCATAGTACCAGCACCTGGGAATGCAGTGTTTCTATGTAACTAATTTGCTGATGGCTAATAAATCCTCACTGTGTCCTGAGCAGATCCTTTCATCCAACATATTAACAAAAGGCATGCATCACTTTTCAGCATCACCATTGCTTGATCAACAGTCTTGAAGCAAATGCGTGCCTGTGTGTTAATTAACATTTTCATTACTGTTTTATTTTACATCATGGGATTCCTGCAAAAGAAATGTAAGCAAAATGTTCAAAGTTCCAAATCCTTGTTACACTATATGTGTGCTCCAAAGGTTCTTGGTTCTATGCTTACCATCTCCCCAACTTGTCTTTATTCTTATCATTTGAATTGCTGTTGCACCAGTCTCCTGGTGCTCGGTGTTGTACAAACATAGAGAAAATATTCAATCCCTGCCCAGAAGAACTTCCCATCTTGGTCATGGATACTGCCTGTCTATAAACAACATTTTAAAAAATTGTATTATTTTCAAGGGAAATGAAAAAGCACTTTGCAGTTAACTAAAGGCAGTGCTTTGTTAATCCATCAGTTGCCTTATGTCACTTTTGCCAATGAGCTAGTGTATCAGTGGGAATCGTGGACCTCTCCTTAACTTATAGTGGCAATCAAGATTATGAAATACCATTAGGCAACAGCCACAGACGTAAAACAGAACATTCACAAAAAGAACATCTAGCCAGATCTTGAACTTTCCCCCGCAAGCTCAAGTTCACATGTGTCTCGGTGCGCGTGGCAAATAAACACGATCTGTAGGCATCATTAAACCTGTGAATACTAATGGCCATGGCATTCTGTCTTTACACACACATGAAGGGGACAGGTGAAGTAGTGCAAAATAGTTACACCCTAGCTCTTCCCCTCTGGATTCTGAGCTCCGCTCAGGCCCCAAATGAAAAATGAGTTGTGATTTCACCGTGGTTTCCATTTCTCCTCTTAACAAAACACACTGCACAGCTCAGTTTGGTTGGCAGTCCTGGCTCAAAGACTAGCATTGGGAGGAGGGGCTGCATCTCCTTCTATTATATATATATAGTACTATCACCCGGGAGAGGAGACCCAGTCAGAGATCATAGCCCTGTT
This sequence comes from Eretmochelys imbricata, assembly GCF_965152235.1. Classification (NCBI taxonomy): domain Eukaryota; kingdom Metazoa; phylum Chordata; order Testudines; family Cheloniidae; genus Eretmochelys; species Eretmochelys imbricata. The sequence continues at coordinate 5,116,433 of NC_135579.1, forward strand.
GTGCTAGGCACTGAGCAGATAAGTAAGGAAAGGCAACTGCTACTCCAGAGAGCTCATTCTCCAGGATTATGACAAGACACAACAGGTGCATCCGATGAAGTGAGCTGTAGCTCACGAAAGCTTATGCTCAAATAAATTGGTTAGTCTCTAAGGTGCCACAAGTCCTCCTTTTCTTTTTGCGAATACAGACTAACACGGCTGTTACTCTGAAACAGGTGGATAAAGAGACACATGGGGATGTGGGCAAGGTTACAGTAAAGACAGGTATGTTTGCATGAATAAATAGTCTCATTGGCCATCACAGTCACAGCTGTCTGCCCGCCAGGACTGCGGCTCATTGGCAGAACTGTATCAGAGCCTAGGCCTGGAACGGCAGAGGATTCAGGTACACTGGCAGTGTTGTGTGCTTGGGAAACGTACCTAGCAAACCAAGCCCAAATCCGCTGCACACCCCAAACACCCTCAGGCTTCTACAGAGCAATCCACCAGAGCATATGTTCAGAGCGCTTACGATTGTTTTATTATGGAGAAGAGAGCGCTGCTAACATTTCAGCAGCGTGTCTTCTTCAGAGCGGTTTTGCTAGAATCTCTTATCTGTAGTTAAATTACTATAACTGCTTGGAAAGCGTTTCCAGTTTGTTGCTCAATTTTAGCCCAAGGCCCTTTTCCTCTTTGGCTACAGAGCAGTCCTTGGCTGAGTTTTCTTAGAGCTTAGAGTGGGAGTTTAACACTCACATCAAGCAGCAGATTTTTGCCCCCCTTAGTCATAAAATCATAGAATCACCAAAATGTAGGACTGGAAGGGACCTCAAGAAGTCGTCAAGTCCAGCTTCCTGTACTAAGGCAGGGCCAAATAAACCCAGGCCGTCCCTCTCTAACCTATTCTTAAAAGCTTGCCATGATGGGGATTTTACAACCTCTCGTGGATGCCTATTCCAGAACTTAACTACCTTTATAGTTAGAGAGTTTTCCTAATACCTAACCTGAAGCTGCAGATTAACATCACTTCTTATCCTGCCTTCAGTGGACATGGAGAACATTTGATCACCATCCTCCTTAGAACAGCCCTTCACACATATGAAGACTGTCATCAGTTCCCTCCTCTGTCTTCTTTTCTCAAGACTATTCTTTGTCCACAAATGAATTTCCAGAGGTGGATGCCTGGCCACTGCGTTTCTGTTCACTCAGAAGGATGCGTCTGCCCTTGTTATAGCTTGGTTCTGGGTCGCTGTTGTCAAGCTCTCACTTTAACGCACCAGGGCAGCCCAAACGAAACCCACCTGAGTAAACCCCCTGCAGGGTGACGGCTTCCCCAGCACAAACACGGAGGCGATGTTATCGAGCTGGCCTTTCCTCACATTCCGAAGTTAGCATCTGGAGTGCTCGGGGAGATGAGCCTTCCTGGGAGTGCTGGAGAGCCAGCAGTATAATTAGTGCAGGGGTATTTTCTCTCTCTAATCTGCTGTGCATCGCCAGCTGTGGATTACAGAGACGGGCAGGGGGTTCACAGCCAGGCTTTCTCATTGATTAAGCTTGTACCCATCAGCAGTCATGTAACATTCTCACGAGGAGTGACTGAAAGAGAGAAAAAGAAAAGGAGGACTTGTGGCACCCTAGAGACTAACCAATTTATTTGAGCATAAGCTTTCGTGAGCTACAGCCCACTTCATCGGATGCATTCAGCTGTAGCTCACGAAAGCTTATGCTCAAATAAATTGGTTAGTCTCTAAGGTGCCACAAGTCCTCCTTTTCTTTTTGCAAATACAGACTAACACGGCTGCTACTCCGAAACCTGAAAGAGAGAAAATATTCATAGACAGACTGGTTGGCCAGGAAAATTACCAGCACACTGGGGGATAGGTGGCCCCCTCTGCAAATTAATATATGGTATGACCAGTTGACCCAGGGAGCCTTTTAGCTACAAGTCATCGGCTGAAATCCAGCCTAGGTCAGTAGGGTCTGAAAGTAATATCATCTTATGCTTATCCGGTAACCTCTATGAAATTAGAATTGGGGGTGTTAGTGAACAAGTGGCCATGTGACATCAGCAGTCCCCCTGGAATCCACAGTGGAAGTGCTGGAAGAAAGGCAAACCTTAGAGGTGATCCCACCAGGTCAGTGGATGAGGCCCAGTGTAAGCGTCTGTCCAGGAGCTAGCAGAGGTCTGTAGAATGGGCACTATGGCACCTTTCGTTGGTGCTAAAGCGGGGAACTTCGAAGGTGCCCAACTGCTATTAATCTGTCATTGAGAACTGAATTCCTCGCTCCCGTAGGCTGCTTTGGGGAATCTCAGTCTAAATTTATACTTGAAAACATAGAGCCAGAACCTCAGCAGGTGTAAATTGGTGTAGATGCATTGAATTTATGCTGATTTACACCAGCTGGGAATCTGGCCAATAAGGGATACAGATTCCCTCTCTTTGTTCCATATTCCTCCTCCATCCATCTTCCTTGACATGGAAATCGCAAACACTTGGTCAGACGGACCTAGTGGCTGTCTAGTGTCCCTGCAGCCTATGGGTCCTCAGCCAAAATGTTGTTTTGGAATGTCTCACAGCAGCATCACTCAGTGACTCACAGCAGACGCCCCTGGGCCTTCTATGGCAACAGCCCACCACAGGGACTATTTATATTCTTTCTCCAGCCACAGAAGCACAGCTGTGTCCCAAAAGACTGCTCCTGGATGTGTGGAGAACAGCCCCTTTCCCCACCTCACCCCCCCAACCTTGAACCAATAGGTCCTGTTCTTGAAAGGCAGCTCTAATATGCATGGTCAGATTCCACTCAGTTGAGGTCTTGCTAAGAGATTGGGTACATCAGGATAAATTGGAATGAAGGGAAATTGAAGGCTGGATATTTGGGGTGGGAAAGGGGAATCCCTAGGTTTCGTAGATTGTTGAATAGTCTCTGAAGGGATGCTGGCTGTGATTCAGCCTTATTACACCAAGCACCTGAGATTAAAAACCAGGGAGCAGTTCAGCATTAGCAAGGAAAGGGACTAGATGAAATGGAAGCTCTGATTTCCTGTCTCTAAGCAGTCTGATTTGTAACTGATTGCTCTGCTTGTTATTCTGTCCTTTTCCCATAGCCTGTGTCTGGCTCATCTATTCGGGAGAGAGATTGTCTCTTACTCTGTGTTTTTACAGCACCAAGCACAGTGGGGCCCCAATCTTTGCTGGTCCTTAGGCATTACGATAATATACATGATTCATTATTCTAAGGGTGGGTAGTTTACTTGGGATACCCTAAGTAAGTAGAACTGGTCAAAACCTTTCAGTTGAAAAACAGTTTTCTTCATGTTTTATGTATCATTTTCATTTTTTACTGATCAGTTTTCAGTTTGTTTTCTTTTGTTTTTGACGCTTGTACCACTCTGGATCGGACCAATTCACCACGCGCCAGGCTTCTGCAAAAAATCAGAAGTACACCCTAAATGAAAAGTGTCTATTTCAAAATTGAAAAAAAAAATCATTTTTGAGAAATTTCCAAACCATGGGAATATAGTAATGCAGATAAAAGAAATCCTTGTAAATATTTGTGGATCAAAAATGAAAAACTGGGCCCATTTTGAAACCCAGCAGAATTAAAACAGCTTTGAAAATTTCAGAGTTTTCATGAATTAAGGTCTGGAATTATAGAGTCTTTAGCTTTGTTGACCAACTCTAGTTTAATCGTAGCCTGCTTTTGCATTACCAGTTCCTGTTATAAAATATTGACATCTGTGACTCACGTCAGACTGGATCATCTAGTTAGCTGGATAAGATCTCTTAGTCATGTGTCTGATGTGAATATTCTACTCTGAGAGTGCTAACCTGCATATTCATTGCCTTATGGACTCTTCTGCATCCTGGCCTGAAATTAAGTCATTAACAAAAAATAATTAGGGCCAACAGTGTGAATTTAGTGGTGACAGAATCATGGCGTAAGTTGATCAGAATGCAAATGCACGTGTATGTGATAACATAGCGCAAGTCTCACCGATTTGGCATACAATGAGTGTGCAAAACAGTTGTCACAACTGTTTTATCCTGTTGGCTGGCTTTCCTTCTACACCCTCTCCTCCGCGCTCCGATGTGCAAGCTGTGCTTATTTTGCCTTGTTCATCCAATGCCAAGTCAGTGCAAGTTACACTACTTACCCCTGACACCTGTTTTCTGATGTTGTACACCCCCCTTCCTCCCAGCTGCATTTGTCCAGGAGATTTCCGTAGGACTTGCACCTGTTTGCACTAGGTCAGAATGTGGCTTGCCGTGTGTAGGAGATCCTGAGTGCAGACCTTGTATTAACGGCACCGAGGGCTTCTGCCTGCAGCTCCTGATGATGTTTCGCTGAGGCTGTGCCGGTCGGAGGTGTATGTGGCCCTGCAGCAGTATTCAGAGGCGCTGGAGGATTTGGAGGTGGTGTGCCGGAGTGAGCCAGAAGAGTTTGAGGTGCGTCAGTGCATGGCTAGTGGGTTTGTTCTGCTACAAGAAGGTGGATGGGGCACTTGCTGTGGGCTACAACGGCTCCTTGAAACAAAATGTGGTGCAAAATGTTGAGCTTGAGCTTGGGGCTGTAGCCATCTGCTCACAGGGACAGGGGGATTTCATTCCTGGGACGGTTAGAACTCTAAATAGGGGGTTAAAAATGCTGGCGAGCTCTCCCTCCCCGCTTCTCCAGAGGGCTTCATTTGGCCCCACGCATCTCCCTGATCTTGTTTTGCCACACTTCTATGAACCCCTGCCCTGCCCCGGAGAGAGTTAGAGCTGTCCAAAGGAGATGGGGAGGGGGTCCTACAAATATTTAAGAGCAAAATTTGAATCTGTTATCAAACAGGATGCACCTAGCAACTTATCTGCTGGTGCATGAGGATTCAGCACTGGGACTCAGAACTCACAGAATATCAGGGTTGGAATGGACCTCAAGAGGTCTTCTAGTCCAACCGCTGCTCAAAGCGGGACCAATCCCCAATTTTTGCCCCAAATCGCCCCCTCAAGGATTGAACTCACAGCCCTGGGTTTAGCAGGCCAATGCTCAAACCACTGAGCGATCCCTCCCCTTCTCCAGCTGTTGCAGTTTTAGAGGGTCTTCTCCATTAAGCCTCTTCTCCCCTCCAGCTCCAGGGTGCTTTGCCTTTTGGCCGCTCTTTCTGAAATTCATGGGCAGATCAGCATCCCATGAGTCTTAGGGCCTGATCCCATGCCTGTTATAAAAATTGAGACTCTTTCCATTGACTCTAATGGGCATTGGATCAAGCATTAACTTGCTAGACTATAAAGCGCACACCATTTGTTTTGTGCATTGCAATGCTCCACCACGATGCGACACCTGTGTGTTGTCATGTGATGCTGTAAACTATCGAGCCTTTGAGGACAGACGCTCACAGGTGGGAACACTTCCCTCATCCCTTCTCTTGGGAAATCAGATGGCGTTTTCCAAGGTGCTTTTGGCAGGAAGTTCATCCCTTATATAGTTAGTGTTGCAAAGGCATAAGGGGACCAGGCCATTTTTTGTTACCGCTGGCACAGCTGTTGTTCCCTTGTATGTTGCCAGGCAAAATAGAGTTGTTTTCTCTATGGTGAGATCTCCTGTGGCTCACTAAATGCTGGAAGTAGGTGCTTTCTTCTTGGCTTTCCCCCCACAGGCCAGGTACAACAGGACATTTGCTAGACAAGCCCAGTATAAAAGGAGTTATATGCATGGCTCCCTCCCACCTCCAGCGCCCTGCTAGAGATTTCAGGCCAGACCTTGAAGGGGAAAGGCAGCTCGGTCTCCAGCCTGCCTGCTTAAACTGAGCTGGCTGATTATGCCAGACTATGGGCCCATGGTTTCTTTATGACACAGGCTCTTGTTCACCACGGGTGGAGCTGACCTCTTTTTCTTTGGCCCTCGTTCAGCGTCTGTGAGCAAGGGAGTAGCGTGGCCTTTTGCATAATATGACAGTGACAAATGTTCATGCCGTTTGATTTTTCTGAGCTCACTTGCCCAGGTTTTGGAGAGATCTGGTTTCTCTGTGTGTGTTTGCTCAGTGTGGGCTGGATTCTCTGTGGCGTTGTGGCCCCTTTATACTTCTCCAGCTACACAAGGGCAGCCAGATCTCCCCATGAGGGAGTACTCTCAGCATAAGTGGGTCCCCATGGGAAGAGCGGGCATGGCTGGCTCTGTGCTGTCTTCCCTTGCAGCCCACTGTGTACCAGGGGTACATCAAGGAAAAGAGAGAGCATGGCTGGAGTGAACTGGAGGTTTGGGGGCTGTGGGCAATCGGATGTAAATTAGAGCAGCCTTGAGGTTGCTCTAATTTACACTGGGGACTGAGCACAAAGGTGTCTTTGTCCCCTCATTTTCTGCACTGAGCATTGCTTGGCTGGAGTGCACCATGTGGTGCTATGTCTTTAATGGCTGTACTAATACAAATTATACAGAAAGATGAGAGGATTTTTCTTTTCAGTGTCACAAATTTTCTTTGGACTCCAAAACTGCCAAATTTCCACCCAGATGCAAATATCTTACCCTCAGCTCAGCTTAATTTGGAGCCAGGTCCCGGCAGTGCAGGGGAAATGCAATAGCCACTAAGGGGTTTCTTCTAGCCTCCCTTGGCCTATAGTTTGGAAAACTTTCATGGTGGCCCTTCCCTGTGTCCCTGGGGGATGTCTGGGAAAGGGACAGCTTGCAGAGAGCAGCAACAGAGATCTAGAGAGTGGATGGGAAAATGTGCTCATTGTGCAGAGGATCCAACCTTTGAATGCCACCACCTTCCAGCAGCCCTGGTGCAGCTGGTTACCAAGCCGAGCTCATGGTCCATTGCTAATGCTGAACTCACGCGTTTGCTCTCTACACAGTCATCGGGTGTGTCTTGCTTGGAAGCACATTAACCAAATTAAGTGACAAGTTGCAAATATTGAATGTTGAACCCCGCTGCCAGTCTGGGGCTCCGTCGGGGGCCCCTGTAAATGTAAGATTTACTCCTGGCATGTGAAACCTTAACTTAATGAAGACTTGGCCCGCCACTTCTCAAAGGTTGCTGACCCCTGTTTTAGCACCACAGAACAAACACTCGTGTGTGAGCTTAAAGAGTAAAGTTATGAGCCAGCAGCAGTAGTAGGTCGCTATCCTATAGAAAACCAGCCATATCATGCAGTACCCATGTTGGCAGTGTGTTAAAAACACAGCCTCCAAAACATTCCGTACTGCTCAGCGGGACTAGCTGCCTTCTTGTCTCTTCCATCTGTAATTTCTGTGATTCTTGGAGACAGCAGCAGTACGGAGTTCACATTTCACCACACACGGCTTTTTATGACATTCATGGGATTCATAGCTCAGTTCATGGGGCTTCTCAGAGGGAAGCCGAAGTGGCCATTTGGGGTTTCTTTTAGGGGGTTCCGCAAGGTCTGCGTTGGTAGGCAAACTTATATTAATGCTGCCTGTTGAGCTGATATAATGAGGACTTGGGTTCCTAGGGCTGCCAAGCTCGCGCCTCTCAGAGGAATGAGGTTCCCTTTAAAAGAAAACAACCAGCTGGTGACTAATCCGGACGGGGAATCTGTATGGCTCGGTCCTATTTGCTTTGCTCCTCTGCAGGGCTATTTCAGGAAAGGAAAGGTGCTGCTGGAGATGGGGCAGAAGTCCGACGCCTTGCTGCAGTTCCACCATTGCCTTGCACTGAATCCCAGCTTCCCTGCCGCTCAGCGCGAGATGGAAAAGGTGAGCGTGCCCCGGGGCCTTTCAGCCAAGAGCCAGGCCCCACTTTAAACCTGTCGACTTCCCCAGGAGGTAGAAATCTGGGCATGGATTTCAGTGCCCTTGAATAGAGCGATGAGGTGTTCCTTCCCTCCCGGAGACTGGGCATCCTGCTCCACCGAGTCGCTAACCCTGCCAGCGTGGGAGTGAGGAATAGTCTCTTCCTGAGGGCAACTATGAATAGGCTTCCTTCCCCTCACCCCCCACCTTCCCCAGGCAAAAGCCTTGCAGTTTTCCTGTCCAGAAAATTGCCTCTCGAGCCGCAGCTCCAAGTCTCTGGCCTTGGCAATGCTTAGTGGAGGCACTGCACCCAGGCTGGTTGAAAAAGAGCAGTCAAGCCAGCCCGGAGTGCGGGGATCTCAGTGCAGATCCTGTTTGGCCGGTGTCCCTCCCCTTACAGAAATCACCATGACCTTTGGCACCGCTTGCTACCCCTGGCATGCTTCCATGGGCACAGAGACGTTTCCTCCACCCGAGTCCAGGGCGAGGAACACGGTTGTGGGTGGAGCGGTTTGCACTGCACCTGCCCGTGTTGTACCAGTTTTGTTGGCAAAGTCCCCACGGCTGTTAATCATCACCGTCGTATTCGCTCTCTTCTACCGCCCTTTCTTCCCGGCTCACTGCGCTGCCCAGGCATTAGTGTGGCAATGGGTAGAACTGGTGTGTCACTGCACCAGGAAACCAGGATTCTGTCCAGAGGCTTTGAAGATAAGAAATTGGGCTTGGATCTTCATCTCTACCCTGTCCTATAGCCATCAGGCATGGCTGGAGTTTGGTCCTGCCTAGCTTCTAGAATATAGAGGGTTGTGTGGGGAGGAGGGACGACAGAGGGCGTTGAGGGCTTAGACTTTTCCACCCCAATCTAGAATCCACATTCCACCTTATGGTGTGCTTTCCCTGCACCAAACGTGTGACATGACTCCTCTGCCTGCAGCTCCTCACGCAGGATGACTCCCCGCTGCCCGGCACTGTTGTGGAACTACTGAGTGCTGCCAGCCTGGACTTTAAAAGCTCCAGCTCAGGGAAGGAAGGAGCAGGCCCTCTGCTAAGGCCCTCTGCGGCAGGAGAGTATGGGCAGGTGAGGAGGCCTGTTGGGCCCGCTATGGTTATGCATGCAGGTGCAAAGATCAGGTGAAGATAGTCACTCAGAGGGATGGGTGTGTGTAACCAAGAGCGCTGTCGTGTCTTTCTCTGGGATTGGGAAGGGGGTGAAGGAAAGACGGAGGGAGTTGCAGCTAGCAGAGATTCAGCACCGCAAAGGGGTGAACAGAGCGGGTTGAACACCGGGAAAGCGATACCCCCGCATCTAGTGAAGGGATTGGGCAGGTATGAGAACGCGCCCATTTTCCAGATATTTCCCCCCTGCCGTGTTTTTGGTAAGCAAAATATTTCCAAACTGATCTCAGGCAACAAAAGATGTGACAGCAAATTCCCCCCCCGTGTTTCGTTTTTCGAGGAAAAAAAGGGGGGGGGATTTTTTGATGAAAAGCTTTACGTGAGGAAAAATTCAGGCCAGCTCTCTTAATGAAAGCTCCTCTCCTATTGTTACTTTACCCTCTCTGGGAGACCCCGCCAGGTGAGGAGGGACGTGGAGACGGGGGAGTGTGGGTTCAGCCATACCCAGGGAGTGGGCGGAGCTTGGAGAGAGTTGGCCCATGTTTTAAGCACAACACTGGCCATCCTCTGCATGCATGATAGATGCCCCGGTTGGATAACGAGGGGACAGCATCTTTGTTCTCCTCTGTAATGTGTGTGTGTTTCTCCTCTGTAGTGTGGGTGTAAAATCCTTCCCTGGGAGCTCCCATGCCCAGCATGAGTGGAAAATCCTTCCCCCTTGTGACTCAGTAGTGCAGACGTGTCTATGGGGAACGCAGGAGAGGCAGGGGTATCAGGCTTGACTTTTTATTTTTTGTGATCCAGGATCCAGAGAGAGAGACGGAGGATGGGAAGGGGGAAGCTTTGTCTGAACTTAGCCAGTTGGAGCCTCGAATTCCCCAGCAGCCTGCCTGGTGGCTGAGGAGAAGGAAAGACTCAGGGACTTCGACAGAGAAGCAAGAGGGGAGATCATTAGGTAGGAGGCCTTGCAGACACCTGGAAGCCCATCGAAATGCCGCAAGTGCGTGTGTCACCCTGTCTTCCATTGCAGGGGAAGTTTGCAGCCTCTCTCTTGGCATTGGGACCTACGGTGGATAGGGCTTAATATTCATGGAGAGTAGAAGAGTCTCAGTGGTTGTGGAAACCCAACATTTCTTAATGAGGCTTTGTCAGTCTCCTCTAGAGTGTGTCCCCTCACCAAGCCGGGTAGAGGAGTCTACTCCAGAGACTTCTGACTGTATGTGGTCAAACTCCACCCTAGAGTCACACCTTCTCAGACTCCTCATCATAGGAAGTACAGAGCAGAAGGCCATGATCTGAACTGGACAGTGTCTATCCCCCTCACCTGGTCTCGTAGGCTGGGGGGACTGGCTTGGGGTATTTGGATTCAGGTTGGAGTTGTATTTGGAAGTACAGCATCATGTGGTTGTGAATTCCATCCCATCCCATTTGTACTGTGAATTCCCTTCTTCCAGCAGATGTGCTTCCAGCATATTTAGCAGGGTGATTTCCCCATGCATACTCTCACTTAGAAAGGCAGCTGTTAATGCCTGCTCCAGTTACAGTGTGTCCTCCACATAGACAGGCTTAAAAGACAAGTGCAGTTACTTTGCTCTCAAACCAGAAGCCTACAGAAGTCTGTGGAAATATTCCCAATGTCTTCCAGGGGCTTTGGATCAGGTCCTCCATTCCGGAGTGAGAAACACTTCCTGTCCTGTACACACGGGGGGAAAATGTTTTTCCAAAGTATGAACTTGGCCTTAGCTTTGGGCATGATGACTGCCGCGACACACACACGCAATTAGATAACACTACCTAGCACTTTGGCTTTTCCTCTTCAAAGCATTGTCTGGGTAATAACGACTTACACCTCACACCACCCGTGGGAGGCAGAGAATTAGTTTCATTCTCCAAATGGGCAAACAGACCTAGAGGGATGAAATGACTCACTCAGGCCATGCAGAATGACTCACTCAGCGGCAGGGCAGAAATGATTGCTCCTGGTCTTACGCTTGCTTCACTAGACTTGAGATCCAGGCCACACTGCCTGCTAAAATGTTACATTTGAAATCCACCCGGCTGAAACCCTGTGGCTGATGCTGCAGGAGGGCAGATGAGGTGATCACAGAGGTTCCTTCTGTCCTTAAATCTATGAAAACCCCCAAGCGTTTCTCAGAGGGCATCACTCATTCCTCTGCTTCTAGGTATCGGGGAGGAAACAGCAGGAGCAAAATCTAGCCATCGCCACGAGCCAGAGCTAAGGGACCTACTGAGCGTGTCTGACCTGGAGTGCTCCCTCTGCATACGGTGAGTCACCAAACGGCTTTTGCCGAGCTGGGGGCACAGTTTGCTGGCCCAGATCTTTTGCTCACATCTTGCTGCTAAATTTTTCATGCCCAAGCGCAGGCAAAGCTAAACGAGGGACGCACGATAAAGCACGCAGGACACGGATAACAATGTGTGGTCGGTCCCTTTGATGTCGATAACAGAGTCCGTTACCACCAGCTCGTAAGTCAGCATTCCTAGTGCACTCTGTGTGATTCACTGTAATGAAAACACTAGGCACCCGTAGGCTGAGGCTCTGAAGTGAGGGGTGCCTTCTTTAACTGGGGACCATTGGGCCTCTCTGTTGGAGAGAAACTCCAGGACGGGAATAGCAGAGGGCAATGGCAGAGCTGAGTGTGCAGAGGGGAGGAAACTGGTGCAGAATACAGCACGCAGCCAGACTGGCTTGTTGGATAATATAGAGCAGGGAACGGGCTGGGGCCATGTGATTGAGTGAGTTGATAGCGAAACCAAGTGAAACTTGCCAAAGGGTGTGTTAAAATTAACTTCATTATCCACTTAACTCTTTGAGTACCTGAAACCGTTACACAGCTGTCCTCCTCCCCGCTCCTGAAGGCTCATGTGTGCTCAACAAGAAGACAAAGACGTTTGTACATTGCAGCCTGGGCCTGAGGCGGCTCCTAACCCTTTCCCTGCTCCTAGCAGCTACACGGGGGGGGGGGGGGGGGGGGGGGAGGGGGAAGGGGGGGTGGTTCAGCCAGCGAATGGGCAGCGTGGGAAATGTACCACCCACACTGTAAATGAACTGAGGAGGGTGGAGTTAAACTAGGGGTGAATTTGGCCCAATGTACCTGAAAATCGCCAGTCGTTTAATCCCAGGACTGTTTTTTGAGGAGGGGAACGAGGCATGTACAAGTGTCCAAAAGCCCAAACTGTAATGGAGAGAGAGAAGCCAGGAGAGAAATGTTAGCCCAATGATTGGCGCTTCCATTGGGCAGCACGTCCTGGCCTGTTAACATCTTCTCCAAGCAGCGGGCACTGGTCCAGGGCTCTCTGCTCTATGTCCCTCTTTGGTCCCTACTCTCTTGCTGGCCCATGACCTCTCTCCCTTCCCTGGGTTTGTCCCAAATAATCTGTTACTCTCCATGTCTGGGTGGACCCTCCCCTCCTCCGGGGGAAGGCTTTTGGGGCCATTTGGTGGGACCCTGCCGCCTGCTACGGAAAGTCACATAGGCCAGTCATTAGCGCTCTCTGGGCGAGGAGATCGCTGGGAACGCTCTGGAGGCAGCATGCTTGGCCTTCGTCGGTGCTGGTGGGATGGAGCGTCTTTCATTGCCTAATGCTGACCGCCCCGGTTGCCTCCAGAGGAAACCCCTGCCCTGCCTCTAGGCAGGTGCAGGGACGAGACAGCGTGTGTAGGATCACCAGGACTCCAGCAGGGATGCTGTGGGGCTGATCTCCGAGGTTTTAGTGGTTTAACTCCATCGATCGGAGCCCAGGCTGCCGATCAGGGGAAGTTTCAGAGTAGCAGCCGTGTTAGTCTGTATTCGCAAAAAGAAAAGGGGGACTTGTGGCACCTTAGAGACTAACCAATTTATCTGAGCATAAGCTTTCGGTGATTTATACTTCTGATTAAGCAGTAAGCCAGCATCACAGACAGGCTTCACACTGGAGCATTCAGCTAACTAAGCAGCAGGCCCAGGTGGGCATGTTCCCTCACAAACGGCTGGCCTCTCCCAGCCGCGAGAAAGGAGATCTGGGACATGGCTTGCCCCTGCAACAAGGAGAAGTGGTACATGCGGCCTTTTCTCCGAGTTGGGTCTGACTGTGTTCTGGCTCGGTGGAGCTACCCTTAATGCCCACCAGCAGGGACGGGAGGAGAACTAGGCCTTGTGCTTGGGTATGTTGGCCAGCAGCAGACAGGACCTGAACAAACAGCTCTGCCAGGGCTCCTCAGTCCTGACCTTAAACCTGCTGCTCCCTCCTCAGGCCTCTGTTTAGCAGAGACCTATGGCCGCACTGCGCTCAGGCAACTTGTCCCTGAGCCATGGCCCCCGTGACCACCCTGGGACTTCAGATCAGCCTCTGAACCCAGGAGCAGTGGCTTGAAGCGCTAATCCCTCTGGATGACCCAGTCCTGGTCTGCAGCTCGAGGGCTGGTTATTTTTTAAGCCTGAGTTCCCTCGATTAAAAATAATACTGCGACTAATCCATTAGGGTAGACGTCAGTTCGATGAGAGGAAATGGTCTGTGCGAGCCAAGATGCTGCACAGAGCTGGGGCCTCCTGGCAAATTGACTGGCAAGTGCTGGCAAGTTCTGGGAATAACTTGCTAGGCTGGCTGCTCCTGGCGAAGGGGAGATGGCCATGTGAGCGGAGATGTTCAGTGATGTGTGAGGCTCTGGGGCAAAGTCACTGAGTGTCATGGGGTCAGGTGTCTTCCAGACACTGGTCATACTCAGCTGCACATTTCCTTTACAGTCAGTTGCCTGCCAGGAGGCTTGGCTGTTAGGGGAGTGAGCACCAGGTGCAGGAGAGCTGACTTGCATTGTAAGATGGAGGTGCTGGGCAGGTGTCAGAGGGTGAATTCTCTGTCTATGGTAATTCTATGGTTCCATTTGCCATAGCCTCCGGCTGCCTGACCCTCTTAAAGCTATGTATCCTCCCAGCACCCCTGTGAGGGAGGGAGGGGCTGTTAGTCCTGTTTTACAGATGGGCACCTGAAGCAGATAGACTGACTGTGAGTCTGTGCTTCCCCCTGTTCAGCCCCTTCCTTCATGGACCATGGAGGGAATGGGATTGTCTGCATTGCCTTCAGCATGCTCATAACACGTGTAGCTCTACAGTATGATAATGACTGTTGCCTAACCTCATGCTTCAGGGCTTCAGCCAGTCACTTGCTGGGGTCAGGAAGGAATCCCCACCCCCAACATACACTTTGAATCTTTTCCCCCCCAACTTCCTCTGAAGCATCAGAGATGAGCCACAGCTAGAGACATGATACTGGTTGGGGTGGACCAGTGCTCTGAGCTGGTACAGAGAATCGTCTGTCTTAGATGCCTGGCTGGTGGGTCTAGCTCATATGCTCAAGGTCTAACTGGTCGCTATAGTCAGGGTCAGGATGGAATCTGCCCCCACTGGCTGGCTGGGACCTTGGGAGTTTTTCACTTTCTTCCGCAAATGAGGCCTGGCTCCCCTCCTGGGATCACAAAGCTCTGTCTCACCTACTCAGTTCCCTGCCATTGTAGGGCATCAGTGGGATCTCTGTCTCACTTGTACTTGATACCTGTGGTACACAGCAGTTTAGTCTCCTGAGGTTTGAAATGCTTGAGTTTAAGTGAAGTCACTGGGCTCGACATAGCGGGATTTGGGTGCAGGTTAATAGCCTGTGATACAGGGGCGGTCAGACTAGATCTAATGGTCCCTTCTGGGTTTATGAGACTCACCCAAGAGGTCTATGGCAGGGCAGTGCTTGAACCCAGGTATCCGCTAGTGCTCTAACCAGTGGCCATCCTTCTGCTCTAGCTCTAAGAGCTCCCCCCTGCCCCCCAGCAGTGAGAGTAATTCATAGAACAAACTAACAAGCAGATCCCCAGTAAAGTGCTCGTCCCCTTTCTGGGGTGTAAGCACGGCAACACAGTCTCCTCTCCTGTTGGCTCCGGCCTCTGCCAGGTCCCCAGTAAAGCATCCTGACAGGTCACATAGCCGGTGAGTCCTAGGTGCCATAGGGCACAGCTGGAGCTGTTAAGAGCGCGGTGGGTCCTTCGTGAGCTCTGGCCACAGAGAGACATGTGTCAGTGGCGGGCAAGATGCACCCTGCCCCCTAACACCCTGGTCACGTGGCAGCCAGAGCGTGGTAACTCCATCTGCCACGGGCTGCCCGCAAAGCAGTGCCCTCGCTTTGGTTCAGACTGCAGCAGCTCAAAGTGTGCGTCCGCGAGCCTCCCACACGTCCTTCGCACTGGCTGCCCAGAGAGCACACATGCTTTGCTGGCTTACGAAACCTTAACTAGGCTGGGACCCAGCTACCTGGGGGGCCTGCTCTCTGCTTCTCTCCGTCCTGGGCTTTCGGCTCTTCTAAGGCCAAATCATGGCCTGTAACTCCACGCACCCCTCTTCCACCCTCCTGCCTTCGGTTTGCTCAACCTTGTGCCTGTGGTTCTGCAGGATGTTTTTTGAGCCAGTGACCACGCCCTGCGGCCACACCTTCTGCAAGGAGTGCCTGGAGCGCTGTCTGGACCACAGGCCCAACTGCCCGCTGTGCAAACAGAGCCTGAGAGAGGTAAGAGGAAGCCTCTGGTGACTCTGTGGGTTGGAGCAGAAGGGAGATCGGAGCACTGCTGCTAACACGCTCCAGCTGTAAAAGCAGCAGGCCTGGAAGCAATATTGGCCAAACTAGGAGGGTATAAGACTAGGACTGTGCTGTACATTGGCAAGCACTGTTCTCTACCAGATGGGGTACTGGGTCTTCTCATGTATGTGTGATCGTATAATGCTTTTTCACACAACATGCAATTAGACTGTGGAACTCATTGCCACAAGACTAGTTGAGGCCAAGAATTTAGCTAGATTCACAGAGGAACTGCACATTTATATACATCTAGGGTTATAATAGTGAAGGCTAACAAAAATGGAAGGGGATTAAACCCTCATGCCTCGGGGATTAAGGGAATCTCTAACTAACAGGGATTAAGAGGAGACCATCACAAAGCAGATTATCTCAGGGGTTTCTTGAAGCTTCCTCTGAAGCATCTGATATTGGCCACTGTCAGAGACAGGATACTAGACTAAATGGACCATAGGTCTGATCCAGTCTGGCAATTCCTTTCCTATAACACCTAATCCTATTACACCTGTGGGAAACCCTCCTATAGCTGGGATGGGAGGGGCCTACATCACTGGGAGAAGAAGATTGTGGGCTCTCTCCTTCCCATTCTTTGATCTGAAATGGCCTTTGGCTCCATGAGGGGTGGGGATAGTTCCCAGCTTCAGCTGGGCCCCTGCACTACCCTGAATGTTTTTGCCCAAGGTTGTACTTCTTTCTCTTTCCCTCTCTTCCAGTATTTGAAGGCTGGGAAGTACAACCCCACCGTGCTGCTGGTGGAGATCATGGCGGCCACCTTTCCCTCGCAGCTGGCAGACAGGAAACGGGTGCATGAGGCTGAGATGGCAGAGCTCTCAAAGTAAACAAAGAACATCTTCAATATATGTGTGTGGGTGTGTTTGTGGGGAGAGGGGCGGGAGAGCAAGTGTACGTGCCTGTACCATAATGTGGACAGGGGAGACCTTCAGTCTCAAAGGGCCCTTCAGAGAACAGAGAGGATCCCACTGAGAAGCTGCTACCTGGTGGGTTGGTGGGGTTCTCTCCACTGGGCCTCCATATCAGATCAGCTGGATGGCTTCATTGGCAGAGTTATAGCCCCCTGGATGATCTGAGGCGATGATTTATTATTCTGCAAGGCCAGAGCATTGTTTCTTCATGCATCCCTTGCCTCTTGGTGGAATGCAGTATTAAAGAGCAGGTTTGTGAGACTGGCCAGGTCCTGCTAAGTATAAATTGACTCCTTGAGACTGATGAGACTTAGTGTCCTGTGCTTTTCCATGTGCTGCTCTTGCCACGTCCACACGGAAAAGGGGTGAAGTTTCAAAGCAGTGACCAAGAATTTCTTTCCTGTCATCCCCTTCCCTGCAGCCTGACCAAGAACATCCCCATCTTTGTGTGCACCATGTCTTTCCCGGGCATCTCGTGCCCGCTGCACGTCTTCGAACCTCGCTACCGTCTCATGATGCGGAGGTGCCAGGAGACCGGCACGAAGATGTTTGGCATGTGTATGTATGAGAGTGGGAAGAGGTGAGCCATGGACCAAGGCACCAACTGCAGCTGCATTCTCATCTCTCCATCTGTGACCCCCTCCTCCCACTACCTATGCTTCATCCTCTCAGACCTATCGACTGCCCCATTTTTTGCTGTAAACATGTCAATTCCTGTGTCTTTATCTTCCAAAATAGTAGCTGTCAGTCTAGGGGCCCTGTGACGTCCACAGGGGGCCACTGTCAATGCTGGAAGAAAGATGGTCCAGTGGTTAGGGCCAGGTACAGCAGTGCTGTGGTCTACAGCTCTTCCAGCATTTCTGTTGGAAACCCCTGTTAGGAGAATGATCCACATGAAGGGAGTTTGGAGGGTGGGGAAAGGAAGCTGCACAGATCCTCCAAGAGGCACCCCTCTAGTTCCTTTCAGAACAGCACTGACAGGCTCCAAAAGGCAAAACCCCTCTCCCCTGGTGGGAAGATGGTGGGCTGCCCACCTGGGTCACAAGGGTCAAAGATGCTCAGGGCTTCGGCAATGATATGCAAGAGCCCTGAGTAAAATATATCCATAGTTACCGGTTGCGTAGCTTGGACATAATTCAGTGTCCTGGACACTGGAGGAATCACTCCCTTGCAGATGTATGTGGCTTAGTGGAGGGTTTTACAGATTGACAGGGAACTTCTCTGTGTGTAGGGCCTTCATCCAGCCAGTTACTGGGGCTTTATCTTCCTTTTTTTGTGGAAAGATGCTCTCGCATTGCTCTCACGCCTAAGCTCCTTCCCTCTCCTCCTCATACTCCCCTCTCATCTGCTCTAGTTTTGCGGACTACGGCTGCATGTTGGAGATTCAGCACATGGAGTTCTTGGCCGACGGGCGATCCCTGGTGGACACGATAGGAAGGCGTCGGTTCCGGGTGCTGAGGCGGGGACACAGGGACGGTTACAACACTGCTGATATCGAGTACCTGGAGGACGAGAAGGTGAGAGCAGCCCGTAGGGCTGCTGTATAAATGCACAGCAGGGGCAGTAGCAGTCATTCAGCAGGGCAGACCACTGGCTGAAATGGGGCTACCCCAGAACGGTGAATTCTGGCGCATGGGAACGTTCTCTCCAGGCGCGTTTCTGGGGCTCAGAATTTCCGTTTGCTCCAGCCATCTGCTGCGGGCTCATCCCTTGCTGCTTTATAATCTCTACTTCCCAGGCTTAGAGCGTGCGGGGGTTTCCAAGAACGGACTTCAGCCGTTTCACCCATGTTGACCTCCTTGCACCCAACGCCTAACTGGCTGCCCCCACCTCTGTGCTGCAGGCCAGGTTCGTCATGGAGGGCATCCCTTCCCCCCGCTGGCTGTATAGCTCACCATACATGGTGCTGAACGAGGAACCGGTGCTGTGCACATGGGATTGGCCCCCTCCGCGAGTGAGCTGACCCAGGCCAACTTCTGCTGGTCGCAGCCTTTTGAGGAGCCACTAAATGGACACAGTGCTGTGGGGGCGGGTGGCTGGGATGACAGCAGTGTCATGCTGGGTTGGCACTTCCTGCTGCAGAGAGGAACCTCACCCGTGCTCGCACTGCTCCTGCATGTACTATGTTACTGAACCAGTTTATCTAAAATCCCTGTATTGCTTTCTTCTCTTCTCCTGTCTTCACCACTCCTGCACTGTCTCCTTCCAACTCCCTTCCCCTGATCTCTCACCCCCTCACCGGGTGCTCCCCATCACTCTTCCTTTCATTCTGCTTTCATCTCCCCACCGGCCAGGTGGAAGGGGAAGAGCTGGCCGAGCTGCACCGTCTGCACGAGTGCACCTACCAGCAGGCGCAGAAGTTTTGTGAACACGGGGATGCTGCCTTGAGGCAGATTCTGATGCACCGCGGCCCCCTGCCTGAGAAGGAAGAGGACATCCAGGTAATGAGGGAGTTGCTGGTGAGGCGCCTCTGGGATGGCTGCCTTCTTAGAAATAAACTTACAGATTCCACAGATGCAATGGTCAGAAAGGGTCCTTGTGAGCTCTAACCTGAGCTCCTGCATCACCTGGAGCCCCGTGGTGGAAGTAGAGCATGCATTTAGAAAGACATCCAGGCTTGATCTCCAAGCGGAGGAGGATCCGTCGTGTCCCTTGAGGAGCTGGTGCAGTCGTTCATTACCCTCACTGTTAAAAATTTGCATCTGATTTCCAGCTTGAATGTAGCTGACTTCAGCTTGCAGCCACTGGATCCCACGATGCCTCTGTCTGCTAGATTAAAGACCTCTCATAGCGGAGAGATTCCTGTGTAGGCACTTAGAGACTCTCATGAAATTGCTCCTGGGTGAGCTCCTTTACTCTCTCATCATGAGGGGTTCTCCCAAACTTGAATCACTCTTGCAGATCAACTCTGTACCCTCTCTGATTTTTCAAAATCGAACAGGCACCAAGCAGAAGTCCATCATGACAAAATAAAAGGCCCGGATGTCCAGGGTAGAAGCAGCAAAAGGCACTGCAGGTCGAGAGTGAGGTGCCTTGGTGGAGCAGTGTGTGGGGAGCCCAGGACTGGACCATCAGGGCTTTCTGCAGGCCACACCATCGTACATTAGCAGACCTGGGGGGAAAAGGGGGCGGAGTTTGCACTCCACGCTACTGAGCAACTGGGCTGGCTATTTTCTGCCCAAATGTATGTTTGTTTGTTTGTAAAAGTGCCAATTGGGGATCAAAGCCCCATTGTGCTAGGTGCTGCAGCTTGTCCCTGCCCCAAAGAGCAATGTATTACTCTCTCCTTTTTAAAACAAGAACAGGTTTGAGGACAGTGATATGGTCACAGGGGAAACTGAGGTATTCTGCATGCCAAGATGAATTGCTAGGGGAACCTACTATGATCTCATGGCTAAACCCTGCAAGGGGTCTGAGCTGGAGCAGGGAGGGCAGGGGGAGGTCCTTTCAGCGGATATATCTCAATCCCAGGTGCACGACCATCAGTTTTCACGGGCACTGTCCTGGTGAATATGTCAACCGTGAGACCCATTTGCCTGGTTTTAGAGTATATGCTGTGGGACGAACCAGTCCCCACAAAGCTCTTGCTGTTTGGCGGGGACCCTAGAGGGGACAAATAAGGCAACGTGGTCTGCCTCGCGTAGTAGTTGCTCCTATTGCTATTTTGAGAGGGTTTCCCTTGCTCAGCATCATTTTTAGTGCCGGTTTGTGACCCTCTGCTATCTAACAGGCGGCCCACAGATATTTTTAAACTGTTCCTGGAATCAAAATAAAAAAGGTAAATATTTGCGGCTCCTTCAAGGAAATGGCATTTCTGGCTAGGGACGAGGTGCCCAAAGGGCTGGATCCGACTCGCTTGTCACATTCTTCTGATGGATTCAGACTCTGCAGACAGAAGCTTTCCTTTTCTTAAACAAGTACATTTCTACTGGTTGCAAAGATTCTCTTCTGAATGTGACTGGACTTTACGCTGCTTTAGACAGCCTGAAACTAGAGGCAAGCCCTGTCCTCATTCCCCCGAGTGGGGTATTTTCTCTTAAACCTGGTTACATTTTAAAGAGCATTTTTTTCAGATTACTTAGGTGCCCAACTGCGCACCTAAATGGCATGAATAGGTGCTGCAGTTCTGCATTCAGATCCAGGAGCTGCATGTGCCCAAACAAAGGGCAAACAAAGGGTCCTAAAGATACCCTGGGTAAGGCTTTCCCCACTGAGAACTGCCGTAGGCCAGTGGTTCTCTAAGCCGGCCCGCTGCTTGTTCAGGGAAAGCCCCTGGCGGGCCGGGTCGGTTTGTTTACCTGCCGCGTCCACAGGTTCGGCCGATTGCGGCTCCCACTGGCCGCCGTTCGCTGCTCCAGGCCAATGGGGGCTGTGAGAAGCGGCGGGGGCCAAGGGATGTGCTGGCCGCCCTTCCCGCAGCCCCCATTGGCCTGGAGCGGCGAACTGCGGCCAGTGGGAGCCGTGATCGGCTGAACCTGCGAACGCGGCAGGTAAACAAACCGACCCGGCCCGCCAGGGGCTTTCCCTGAACAAGCAGCGGGCCGGCTTTGAGAACCACTGCTGTAGGCAACACTCTCCTTTCTGCAAAAGCCACTGGACACAGTGCACACTGCTGTGGGGTAGCCCCAGTGGGGCTGTGTGGATATAACAGAGGAGAGGATCTGGCCCCCTGGTCAGCAAAGCAAGGAGCCATCTGAAGACCCAGAAAGCGGTGTTTTGAGTAAGGAATTGCCATGTTTGCAGCCCCTTTTCTGGCCATAGCTGCACTCTGGAGCACCGTGTGGTATATATGTCTGAGTCTTTCAATTCTGGAGCCTGGATTCTGTTCTGCAATGGGCCTGGCCCTTGACGGGTAACTAAGATGTCCAAGTGGACATCTGACTAACAATGGTCTGACGGGGCGATCCTGTCCACTAGGGGCATAATGCCTCCTACAGGATATCCCACAGGTCCCAGGCCCTACTGCCTGGGCTTGTGTCAAGCTCCCATCCTCTTTCTGAACTGCAGCTTTCTTCTCTCTCTTCTAGGCCACCAAAGATGGACCAGCTTGGTGTTGGTGGCTTATTTCCATCTTGCCCCTGGACCCATCTGACCAGCTCCGGCTCTTTGCCACTACCTCGCTGCGGGCCCGCCTCACTCAGCTGAAGCACATCCTGACCGGCATCCTGCAGCACCGTGATTATGGCCACCAACTCGCAGACGTCCGCCCGAGAGGCAGAATCTAAAATCTGGGGCGTTGCCGGTGCCTTGGCCAATTTGCTCAGCACTTTCTTTGGGAGGGCCGGGGATGGAGATGTCACCGGTTTTATTTCTGTGTTTGGCCTCCATGTTTTTATTGTCTTTTCATCCGCACACCGACCTTAGCAACCGGCCGCGCGCAAGCCTCTCCGGCAAACAGAGCTGGCAATGGCATGCAGAGGCAGCTAGAGTCCTTGATCCATTAGTGATACCACGCCGTCCATGCAGTCTTGATAAGCTGCTTAGGGGATTTAGGAGCATCTCAGTAGGTCTAAGGAAGGCAGCAAGTCTGAAGGTGGGGCCAGGCTAAGGACACTGGCTTGCCTCTATGAGCCAAAGCCACATGCCAAGCTATTTTGGTATCGAGAAATCTTTCTCGAGGGCAACCAGAAATAAATGCCAGGTGTCGCATCGTTTTGGGCTTTTCCACGATCAGGGTCACTAGTGTTTGCTAGTTTGTCCCAGTCTCTGCACGCTAGGTGAGGAAAAGGGGTTTTAAATGAGTGGAAGAGTTGTAACGGGAGGGGGGAGGTTTCAGTAGCTTCCCGTGAGTTAGAGTTGCTGTCTTTAATCATGAGTTTGATCTGATAGTCCATAAAAAAAAGAGTTAAGTTAAATTAATTAAATTAAATGAAATAATCTGATCTTCTCAGGTCAGCTTCTAACAGCTGCTTATGTCCAAAAATCCCGAAAGAGAAGTTGCTATTTTAATATATCCAGTTCAGTATGTTTCCGTCTTTCAGGTTTGCTTCCTTCTCTGCTTTTGTTTGGGTGTCTGAATTTGCAGGAAGCTTCTGCCCCATATTCAGTCTGGCAATGCTAAGAGATGTTGCTGCGTTGCTCTCCTAATGGTCAGCCACCTGCTTCTCATGGACTCAGAGACTTTAAGACCAGATGGGACCATTGTGATCATCTAGTCTGACCTCCTGCACATTGCAGGCCATAGACCCTCAACCGCCCACTCCTGTCACACATAACCTCTGGCTGAGTTATTGACGTCCTCAAATCATGGTTTAAAGGCTTCAAGTTTCAGAGAATCCACCATTTACAGTAGGTTAAACCTGCAAGTGATCCCTGCCCCATGCTGCAGAGGAAGGCAAAAAACCTCCTGGGGTCTCTGCCAATCTGACCTGGGGGAAAATTCTTTTCCGACCGCAACTATGGCGATCAGTTAGACCCTGAACATGTGGGTGAGACCCACCAGTAGACACGTGGGAAAGAATTCTTTATAGTAACTCAGAGACCTTCCCATGTAGTTTATATCTGCTGCAAGAGGAATGCCATGGAATGAGGAAGGCAGGGAGAGTTTGCTCAGATTAGAGATGTGCCAAAGAGGCCGCGGTTGGATCTGGATTGAGTTTAAAATGGGATTCTGCTTCTGGGCCAGCTCATTAAGCTTTGGGTTTGAAGGCACCAAAATCTCAGGCAATTTGGCCCACAAATGATTTTATGAGATTTCCGTCATCTTGGGCGATGGAAATCTTGTGAGATCAGCATTTCTCGTGATATTTCTGCCATTTTGGGCTGAAAGCTTTTGTCCTTAGATTTTGGCTGCAGTTTGAACCGAGATCAGAAGATGAGGTCCTTCCAGTTTTGGATGCAACCTTCAGGTGAAACTGTTAGAGACAGGTTTGGGGCTGGGGCTTCAAATCTAAATGTCCATAAATTCAGAATGGTTCGGATGAGTGGATCTGGGATTCTTCTGGCTAATGATGGGCCTGTGATGCTAAGGTTGAGCTGGATCTAAACTTCTCCGTAGCAGGAGAGCAAGAGTCTGAGTGCCTCTAACTAGTTTCGCCTTGTCACTGAATACAATGGAATGAGATGAAAGGTGGAGGAAATGAGGGTGAGCTAGGACTTTGTGGCTGCTTTTCTGCAGATTATCTAGACTTGGTAGTTTTCTCTCCCAACAAGAAGATTATTTCTATGGGGCTGGGTTTAATTTTATTTAGTTCTTTATTTAAAAAATAATCAGTTAGTCGCTGGGTTACAGATTTGCCAGGATCGTAGCCCTGCCTGTCCCATCTCTCCCAACTACTATCGGGGGACTCCATGTGCTATCAGGAGAGGCCAGTCCAGGCCATGCTGGAGCAAGGTGGAGGAGCTCTTCCTCTCGTTTCTTTTCGTCTCTTTTTGCACCACATCCTCAGCTACTCCCATTTACACCAGCAGAGTATCTGGCGTATGAGCTTGGATCTAGAATGGTTCAGGTGATCATCTCTCACTGTGTTCGGTATTATTTGTACCATGTAGGAAAGGATTGAGAATCTCCAGCCCCCCTGCCTGCTCCACCCCGATCCCCTCAGCTAGTTCAAGCACCTCTGCTCACCCCCACCACCCTTCCTCCCCCACCCTCCAACGTTGGAGGTTCGATTCCCTACTTCCCGACAAAGTGCCTTGCTTGGGGGATGACAATCCAGGTTAACTGAGGCCTGCAGTTCCTGAGAAGCTAAAGACAGAATGGGGTGGCTGGTAAGGATGGGTCAAAGCTGGATTTTTGTCTTCACCCCTGGACTTGGCCTTTCCCTCTCCTGCTTTGCACCTGTTACTACAGCACTGGGCCCATGGTGATCCCCAAAGGCGACCGTAGTGGTGGGACAACTGGGGGTGAGGGGCTCTGGCTGCCTGGCCTGTGTGGGAACCCCCGCAGTTTTGGGTAGAACGACAGCAGGGGTGTCCATACAGAGGGGCTGCAGTGTATTACAGAAGGGATTGGCTGCTGCTAGGAATGGAAATATGAAAGGGGTTTGAAAGCCAATGACAAACACACAGTTTTCTCTCCACTGAACTTTGGGAAGTGCCTTTATTTTATTTGTGGTGGGCGCAACCAGTTCGCCAAGCTGATCAGAAGGCCTGCAGATTCGACTGGCTGCAGATTCGACTGGCCAGCATTGTTCACCCTACACCTTGTTCATCCCCCGGGACCCACCCGGTTTGCTGTCATGCCTATTCT
Organism: Eretmochelys imbricata; assembly: GCF_965152235.1. NCBI lineage: Eukaryota > Metazoa > Chordata > Testudines > Cheloniidae > Eretmochelys > Eretmochelys imbricata. Next base: position 5,140,991 of record NC_135579.1, read on the forward strand.
GGCAGCACAGATAAGATGTGATGGGGGCAGTGTCTGGAAGTTGCTGCTAAGACTTTCCCATTTAGCAGTAGTGATCTAGCTTAGCAGTTGGCAAGCCCCAGGGAGGGTGACCACCGGAGCCACTTCTCCTTCCATGTCCGTGTCTGGTAGAGACTCATCGGAATCGCTCCAGTTTGCTTGGAGTCCATTTGGATTTTTATGAGCAGATTTTTCCTCTTTGAACAAAACTCTCCGTATTTTCAAAGAAATAAAGGAGAGTGTTTTGTGTTGTGCCTGTTTGAACACTGACTGGGTTGGTTTGATTCCTTCCCGTGAGTCCCGCTCAACCAAAGCTTGAGCAGAAGCCCTCATGCGGCAACCGGGCCTTGGCAGACACGTGGAGCGGTAATGCCCCTGCCCTAAGACATTCACAGTCAGGGTTAGACACAGCACTGGCAGGAGAGAGGATCGGGGTGGAAGGCTGAGTGAGGAAGACCTGGGAGGAGGCTAGGGAGTGAGGTTGGTGCAGTGGAGGAGGTGTGAAGACTTGTACACAGGGAGAGCTATAAACACTCTGGGACCTGATTGTATCTTGGGCTCCGTTCAGCTGCAGCTCCTCTGTGGGAGGTGGCTGCTCGGAAATGGGGGGCGTTCCACTGATTCCAACCAAGGTGTTATGAAATGCACCCATGTTGGGCAGCCCTGTTCCCACAGCATCCCCATTGCTTCCCAAGCCAGAGCTGCAGTTGCAAATAGCTGCCCCAGCTTTTGTGCCACGAATGCAGGAGGGAGTGTGTGCAAGGAGCTTCCCTGCACCTTAGGTGCCCTGCATAAGAGCCAGAGACAATGGTAGTCCATGCATGTTGGGGCACATGGCGGGCAGAGAGGAGTGGGAGGGAGACGGCATCATCCAGATCCACCAGCTCACAGAACTTGGCAATCCTGCCTGCACCCACCCTCTGTGCTCTCTCCTGTGGCGGGAGTGAGCTCCTTCGGGGGGCTTAGGTGCCACAGCGCCCTCTATGGGACCAAGGGTCACCACCTAGCCCAGTGCGATCACTGATAAGGTGCTAAGAAGTGGCTTGATAAAGAGCCACCCCCCAACCTCCCCCTTAGTAAAGCTCCAGGAGAAATGCCATCTCCAGGGAATGCCACTCTGGCTGTTATGGCATGTGGTGGCCTGGTGCCCACCTGTTCCGCAAGGGTGATGTTCTTAGAATCCTCCACCCACAAAATCCAACAACAAAAAAGGGAAAGAAAACCTATTCCTGTCTTGCCTGTTGCAGAGAGCAGCACCAGCCCAGGGTTCACCTCCTGCTCAGCAACTGGGGAGAGCGGAAAACTGGGGTGGGCTTTTCAGTTAAAGGCTTAAAAAGAAACTCCACAAAGGGTAGGAGAATCCACCGTGCTGCAGCAAGTTTCTAAGGAAATGTCCCCTGGGGCACGTACTCCAGCCCCAAACCTGGCCTGTGTCAGGCTCATCGCTGCAGGAGGCTCTCTGCAATCTTCATCAAAGGGCTTGAGGGCTGGGGAATCCCTTTGGGACAGAGCAGGAGGGGCAAAGGCAGCTAACCACATGCTCACTCAGGCCTCGACTCAGCAAGGCCTAGCACGAATAGCCTCCACATTGACTTTGAACTTCAGTACATTGTGGAGTTAGGGTCTTTGGCTTTAGTTAAATAATGAAATGGTTTGAACCTTTAAATGCCCACAGCCATGTGGTGATGGTCCCGCCGTGGGAGAGGAGTGGGGCAGTTCCCAGGAGCTGGCCAATCACTGAATGCTCTGGGCGAAGAGGAACAAGAAGGTGGATGCTTTGGGAGCAGAATGCCAGGTTAGCTTCACTTGGCAGCATTCCCTGTGCTGTAGAGGAAGGAGGGGAGGCCGGTTAAAGGTTGTTCGCAAGGAATTGCCGTGGAAAGGGGCAGCCACAGGATGACGCAAAGGCAACCGATGGGGAAGTTCTCTTCCCGCACAAGGACACTGTGCCTTGGATACTCCACCCGCTGTGAAAATCTAACCACAATCAGTTCTGAGGCTGAGGTAGCACAAGTGTGCCCAGCCACCCCTTCTCCCTCAGTCTATTGAGGGAGGATGGAGACTCAGCGACGGATGATTCACAATAATATTAAAGATTTTGCAAGTTCGCTTCTCTGTACAGCAGCGTGTCTGTCCCTCTGCCCCCTATGGGGTGGAATGTCTGACTTGCTCACGGCCTGCGACTCTGCCGCCCTCTAGGGGCTGCAACCTACAAAGAGGATCTGTGCCCTGGTGCGCGATGATGGGGATTTTCCTTTAGCACAAGTGGGTGGGGGCTCCATCTTTTGGAGCAGGGCCTGAGTTCAAGTCTCACTCCTGCATTGGGAAGGTAGACAGGGGGTGCTTGTAGTTTCATGCACCACTTCCCCAGCTGCAGCCAGTCCTTGCTGGCATGAGTGGCTGTACATTCCACCATGTTCTGCCAGGTTTCCCCTCAAAAACAGCACTGAAACCGTGAGTGTCAGCAAACCTGATACAAGTTTCAGGGTTCCTGTTTCCCTACAGTGCTGCCTTGTTTCCACTAGGTGGCACGAGGGAGCTGAAGACAGGCCAAAGGGAAGGGTGGGAGAGAAAAGAAGTGATACACTAGGTCACTGGAGGGTATGCCTGCTCCTTTCCTTCTTAGGGTGACCAGACAGCAAGGGTGAAAAATCGGGATGGGGCTGGGGGGTAATAGCCCCAAATATTGAGACTGTCCCTATAAAATCAGGACATCTGGTCACCCTATTTTCTGCACCCTGTCCCCCTAAAACATCAGTGCCCCCCAGCCCCCAAATCAATGGTACAGTCACAGTAAGCATGAAGGAGTCCCCCATATGTCTATGCATATACTCATCACTATATATGCAGTTCAATATATTTGGGTGTATAGATATGCATGTTGATATGTTTACACAACAGACACACACACGTCAGCTCTTTACATGTCATTAATCGTCCTTGCTGGCTCAATTTCTTATGTGATCCGGAAATGAATCTCCCCGTTCCTGCCAGGGGTGTAGTACTGAACAATTGTTTTTGTCAGCCAACGAAGCCGGTATGGTTGGGAAGGCAATGGGGGGGCAGTAACAACACGGAGCCAGGTTACCGCGCTCTAATCTGACTTGAAGGTAAGTCTGTCCCTGCACCGATCAGCCCATCTGGTGCATAGGGCTCAGATGTGGTGGTGTTGGGGCGGGTACACATACCTAGGCAGAGACTGCAGTGAGGAAAGGGGTAACTCACATGCCAACCTCCCCGTGCTGTCTATGCTTCGCTAAAGATAGCAGTGGCTATGTTGGCCCCCAGGGCCAGATTAAGACCTTTAGAGGCCCTAAGCACTGAAAAGATTATGGTGCCCCCCCATATGTAACTCAAATAAAAACAATACTATACCATAAAATAAAATTTTATTTTTTGAAATGACACAAAACTTACATGTATGCTGAAATGAAAATAGCTTCTTTCTAGATTTTCTGATTGCAAAATTCTGGATAAGCTCATCGAAGCTGACTCGACGAAGCATGTCCGCTTCCATACACAATAGGGAAAGTGAATCAAGTCTGTCCTGACACACTGTTGTTCTCTGAGGGTTTTTTGTTCTTTTCAGCTGAGAAAAAGAGCGTTCTGCAGAGCAGTTAGTAATCATCAATGGTAGAAAAACACGTCGTGTGATCTCTACATTTGGAAATACACTTTGTATTCCCTCTTTCAGTATTGTGTCATGAAGATGAATGTGACTGAATTTCATTTTTTCTGTTTCATTAAACATTGCGCGCATATAACAGTGGAACTGCCGGACTTCTCCACAGAGATTCATGTTCAAGTCAACAGGGTCTGAGTCAACGAGCTTTTGGGAACCTTGTGAATATTGTTTGTCAGATAAGTCCATATCATTTAGAAAAGAAAATCTACTTGATACTTCGTTGTACACTTCACCTCTCCTCTTCATCTGAACTTCACGTGTATCAATTATAGCGTAGTAAGTAGGTACGAGAAATTTGTCTCTAGGATTCAATGCTGTTTCTGATACACTGCTATCATTTGCTTGTTTTTTCCTGATTCGCTTGCAGGACTGGGCTTCTTTTTAGTTAGTATCAGGCAAGATATCTTGATATGTCTTCAAATCTTTCGACATCATTCCTCAAAGTGTATAATTGGTCTGCTAATGATTGACAGAGGTCTGCACACGTTTTCAAATCCAATTCTTTCTCTGGGAGAGCTTGACTTGTGTGGTCAAAGTGTTGTAAAATTTCATTCCACATGGTCAACGTGAATACAAACTCTAGTTCTTGCATCTTGTTTGCAATGTTTTCTGCCTCTTGGTCTTCAGCTGTACTTTCTAATGCATCCACAATCTTTGAGTAGGACTCCAGAATTGCACTTGTTGCCACTGCGCGTGCCTCCCAGCGAGTATTAGAAAGAGATTTCAACACACAATCATTGCCCAAGTATGTTTTAAGGACTGCCCATCGGTGTGTTGAGGCAGAGAAAATGTATAAAGTAACCGGACTGTTGAGAAAAAACTTACTGCCGCTGGACAATGATCAACAGCGCCGCGGCCAGCAAGATTGAGAGAGAGCAGCACATGGTATGAGTATGGTGCATTTGTTCTGTTCTAAAAGCTTCTTCTGCATTCCTTGATAACGTCCTGACGTGTTGGCAGCTTTGGCATTAGACTGACCTCTGCACTTTAAGAAATCTATTTTGCAAACTTGGCACAGATAAGGCAATACTTGATTTGCCATTTCATCACCAGTGTGGCTTTTCAAATTGAGGAATGTTATAAATCGTTCAACTGGTTTTCCATCTGTAGGGGAGACACATCTTAGTACACTACTCAATTGATCAATAGGTGTAGAGTCGACAGACAAACTGAAGTACCCAGCAGCACTTATTTCATCCACAATAGCTGAACGAACTTTGTCACTCATTAGACCAATGAGTTCATCACATATTGTCTTGGATAAGTATGATGGGTTACCTTTGCCAGCATTCCCATATTTTGAGATCTGGCCTGCTAAAAATGGGTCAAACTGAGCCACAAGCTCCAACAATTCCAAGAAATTTCCATTCTGCAATGATCCAAATGTGTCATTTGATCCCCGGAAAGGCAGACCATGTTGAGCTAATGTTTGAACATCAGCTATAACACGCTGCAAGCCATTTTGTCAGTATTCACGCTCCCCTTTAATTTGTTCTTCCAATTTTTGTGCCAATCCAAAGCCCTGTCTTCGATTTAAATACGTCAACATTGAGTCTCTGTGAGTAGTGCTATTTTCATGTTGGTCAATTAAAACAGTATTCTGCCAGTCACTAAATCCATCTGCAGCAAACCGGGATGTTGAAGGTTTATACGCAAAAAGTTTGCAAACAAAACAGTACACAGACTTTGTTGATGGTGAATACAGTAACCATTCTCAAGTGTATTTCTCACCATTCGCTTTCATGCCAAAAAATATTTTTTGTGGACAATATCTTGTTTGTTTTCCATTGGTAAAAGTCTGACGTGGTTTCTCAAGTGGCCCAGTGTCGTGCTGACAGTCATTTGGTCCATGATCTATCCAGTAAGTTACATCATCGGTACTGAAATCAACCCACATATCAGGATCTTTTCTCCTATTATTTACAGCATGAGCAGGTTCAGTCTCTGACACATCCACACCTTCTAGAACAATGTCTGGTTTACCACCAGGAATAGGATGATCAGTTACAGTCTCTGACACATCCACATGTTCTGGAATGGTGTTTGTTTCACCAGTAGAAGAAGCGTCAGCCTCTGAGTGTGTAGTGAAGTGTAAGGAAGTCTAACAAAGTTCTGATTTTTCCCATGATGACTACTTCGATGCTTTTTTAAAAAAATCAAAATTTTTTTTAAAAAAATCTCATTTTTTTTGGTGCCCCCTGCTTTGCTGGTGCCCTAAGCATGTACTTAGTCTGCCTATTGGGAATCCAGCCCTGCTCACCCCCCTGTATCAGGAGCCATGGATGGGCGTGGGGCACACACTGCAGCACCAAGGACTTGGAGGTGTGGTCATTGGGGAGGTGGGTTTGAAAGAGAAAGAGGGCACAGCTACGTGATCCATCCCAGTTCAATGTGCTCCCCACACATTAGCAGAAGGCCTACAGGGGCCATGGGCAGCACCAGCCACTTTGCCCCACAGCTCTGTGCCGGCCGCTATGTGTGTCCCAGGCTCTTTTCAGGAAAGACAAGCTCCCTGCCCCAACGAGCTGACAGTGCAGATCTGGACACCCTTCACTTTCCACGTTGGTTGAGTGGCAGTGACTCAGCTCAGCCATGTTACGATTTTTAATGTGTTCGGGAGCCCTGGTCCCTGCTTAGGACCCCATTGTGCCAGGCACTGTAAAACAGAGAACACAGAGATGGTCCCTCACCCAAAGAGTTTATAATCCAAATAAGATTAATTAGTGTGGTGAGGATTGGCACTCTGGGCCTCTTCTCCTGCCTTACTCCCAACTTCTCCAGCCTTTTTCCTTCCCCTATGTTTCCTTCTAAGTCTTTTCCTTGTAGTGATTTTAGGCTCCCCTTTAATCCTCAAAACAAATAGTCCTAATAATCCCTAGCTCCTAGGTAGCACTTTTCTTCAGTAGATCTCAAAGAGCTTCACAAAGGAGGTCAGTGTCAGTCTCCCCATTTCGGAGATGGGGAAACTGAGGCACAGAAGTGCCCTACATTGCCCAGCAGGCCAGGGGCAGCGCTGATTAGAACCCAGATCTCCTGAGTCCTTTTGCCTGCCTCCAGCACTGCACCCAATTCCTTTCCTCCTCTAATCTTGGTTGGAGATGTTCCTTCTGCAGCCTGCGTTTTACATCTGATAAAAGTCCCCCACTGCATCGCCTTACTGCCAGACCGCATGTGAATTGCAACACCCTTGCAGACAAAACTCTGGAACACTCCCACCGTGTGGCAATTTGTCGGTACAACACTATTGCTATGAGCGGCCAGGCCAGTAGAGGTCTCTTGCTCACTCTGGAATAATAAAGAGATTAGAAAAACCCCAAACTGGATTTCTCCATCTCACCTAAACTGGGACTTTTATCTCTGTTCCATCAGCTGCTTTCACGAAGAAACCTCAATAGCAGCTTCCCCAGTCTAGAGGCTGGGCGAAAACTAAGCGAAGCAGGCGAGTAATTAATACAGCAGGTGTCTGGCTGGGCCTTGTGTTTCGTTAGCATTTGGCTTGGCTCCCAACTAATTGGACTGGCCAGTTCTTGAGAGAGAGAAAAATAAACAGATAATGGTTCAAGTTAAGGTCCGCAGCTTGTTAAAGACAAGCTTTTGCCTCAAGTGAACCAGATTGCATTTTAAGGTTAACAGAGGCAACCAGAGGGGAAAAACAAAAACAAACCACCACCTAGTTTCCTATGTACCAGAGGGAAAAAAATGAGTATAACTCAAGACTGAGCGTACCACTCTTGTCCCTCTGTGGTGAGATTTAGCTTGGCCTCCAGTGCTCTGAAATACCTTATGTAAGCAAAAGGAGGATGCTTGAAGAAATAACATCAACTGGATGTGTCTTCGCTTTCAAGCAGGCCCACCCCTGGAATAGACTCAGACCCAAGCCACGTAAGCCCCTGCTGGAACAGTTTGAATGGAAGCGGCCAGCACCCTCTGGAGAAATGGTTCCCATTATTTCCTCCAAGCGGACTGTACTGAAGCACTCAGTGAGTCACGGCCTTTTCCTGCCCAGGACCACTCACAGGTCTGCGTCCGGGGGGCCTTGGTGCTGCAGTCCAGCGGGAGCATCCCGCATCACGACGCAGCCCAGGCAGTGAAGTGAAGGGGCTCTCTGTCCTCTGGGGCTGGGGTCCTGGGAGTCCCGCAGTGAGGTATCCCTCCTCCAGCTTCGATTGGGTTTTATTAAGGCTTGCTTTATCTCTGCCACTGCCTTAACATTTCAGGAAGGAACCCCCAAGAAGCAAACACAGAGCTCAGCGGAGGCACCCTGAGTATGGCAGCGGCTGCCGCGAGGCGGCTTGCGGGTTGCATGAAGCTCTGCGGCGTGGCAGTTTGAAATCTGGGCCATGGAGACGTATGCAGCGGGAGCTCTGAAGTCAGCACAGTCTGGCTATGTCCCAGAGCTCACACACATCCATCTAGCGAGTGTGGCTGAAATGTGCTGGGGGCCCTTCGCTGGTCAGAGCCTGACCTTGCAGGCCCTTATGGACGTGAGCAGGCTTCACTCAATGGGACCGTTTGCCTGAGCGCTCCTGGCCTTCACTGGGTCTGGCCGTGTGAGTGGTTACAGCCTCGGGTCCTTGCTTAGTATTATGAGGGATTCCAAGCTGAAGGGATCTTCCCGCTCCTTAGGGCATGTCCAGCAATGCCGTCTCCTGGGAGTGATGCCAGGATGGTCCAGGGCTGATGGAGTGAGGTGGGATTCCTGGACACCCACAGCACCCTGAGCTCACAGGTCAACAGCTAACATTTGCTCTGTGATATCCTGGCAATACGGCCACACAATATAGTAACACAGTGGCCTTGTCCTTGAGGGCAACACTCCCCGCCCCTCCTTCCCAGGGCTACTGTCTGCCAGTGCCAGAGAGAAAAAACGGCTCCCTTTTGTCCCGGGGTATTAAAATGCTGGCACTGCCTGGGTGCAACAGGCCTCACTCCCTGATCCTGATTCACCTCACTTACACTCAGTGTAAATGGGGAGTAACTCTGCTGATGGACACACCAGTCATCAGGGCAACAAAAATGATTAGGGGTCTAGAACACATGACTTATGAGGAGAGGCTGAGGGAGCTGGGATTGTTTAGCCTGCAGAAGAGAAGAATGAGGGGGGATTTGATAGCTGCTTTCAACTACCTGAAAGGGGGTTCCAAAGAGGATGGCTCTAGACTGTTCTCAATGGTAGCAGATGACAGAACGAGGAGTAATGGCCTCAAGTTGCAGTGGGGGAGGTTTAGATTGGATATTAGGAAAAACTTTTTCACTAAGAGGGTGGTGAAACACTGGAATGCGTTGCCTAGGGAGGTGGTGGAATCTCCTTCCTTGGAAGTTTTTAAGGTCAGGCTTGACAAAGCCCTGGCTGGGATGATTTAACTGGGAATTGGTCCTGCTTCGAGCAGGGGGTTGGACTAGATGACCTTCAGGGGTCCCTTCCAACCCTGATATTCTATGATTCTATGATTCTATCCCAGGGCAGCGGTAACAGCTCTGGCTTTATTCTGATGCTAATGTCAATGAAGATGTGTGTTAGAGAGAGCGGGTGCAGGAATGTGCCTATGGCATGTCAGCCTAGATCCCCACCAGCCACTGACGAAACCTCCCTTTTCTGAAAATGACGTATGCTTCTGAGCCTGCACTTCTAGTGTCCTTTGCAGGGCAGACCTCCTCCTCCGGGGTGGGCTTCCTACATACTACAACAGGCACCAGTTCGTCCATAGGCAGCCGCCATGTCAGGTGATTCACAGATGTTCACCTTGGCCAAGCCAGCAGGAGCCGGACTAAGTTCTTTTAAGCCACAAGTCACCCCTTGTGCATCACACCGTGTTGATGTCTGTGGGAGTTAGGCGCTTTTGAAAACCCCACCAGGTTCCTGTCTGTTTATTTAGCTGCCTAAATACCTTAGAATCATAGAATATCAGGGTTGGAAGGCACCTCAGGAGGTCATCTAGTCCAACCCCCTGCTCAAAGCAGGACCAATCCCCAACTAAATCATCCCAGCCAGGGCTTTGTCAAGCCCAACCTTAAAAACCTCTAAGGAAGGAGATTCCACCATCTCCCTAGGTAACCCATTCCGGTGCTTCACCACCCTCCTAGTGAAAAAGTTTTTCCTTATATCCAGTCTAAACCTCTACCACTGCAACTTGAGATCATTACTCCATATTCTGTCATCTGCTACCACTGAGAACAGTCTAGATCCATCCTCTTTGAAATCCTGCGTTCAGGTAGTTGAAAGCAGCTATCAAATCCCCCCCTCATTCTTCTCTTCCACAGACTAAATAATCCTAGTTCCCTCAGCCTCTCCTCATAAGTCATGTGCCCCAGCCCCCTAATCATTTTTGTGGCCCTCCGCTGGACTCTTTTCAATTTTTCCACATCCTTCTTGTCGTGTGGGGCCCAAACTGGACACAGTACTCCAGATGAGGCCTCACCAATGCCGAATAGAGGGGAACGATCACATCCCTTGATCTGCTAGCAATGATCCTACTTATACAGCCCAAAAATCTTTCAAAAAAACCTTTCAAAATCTGGCTTCACATGACTTCCCCTAGGTCTCACAATCAGCCTGTGCCCGCGCCGAGATGTGAACCGACATCTCCTGGTTCTCAGTGTCTTCACCATAAGATCATTCTTCGTCTCTAGCTTCTTTCTATCAGTCGGCTTTCTGGCTTGCCCAGCGTGGAGGTACCAAAGCACTGCACTGGGCACACCCCACCAGCTGCCTAAGTCACAGGACCAAAATGAAAGTCTTGTATTGCCCGAAGGGGGCTGAAGAAAGGAGGAGCCTATTTGCAGCAGAGCCATGAAGATGGTGGAAAGCAAACAAACAATCTCAGAAGGTTACATCACTGAGGCCAGTTGGTGCTACCCCTGGGTGGCCGAGAGAGCAGAATTTGGCTCATTCCACATAGTGTTCTATGGCACTTGCTGTTTTGTATTTAAAGCATACACGTGAGACTCAAGGCATGAGGGCAATTCCATACAACGGGCTCACTGCAGCAGACCAGGTCTCGGCCCAGTTCCCACGTTCGCTGGGAGTGCTTTCTGGCCAGAGTGACGCGATGCCATTGTTTGCGTGGCCTCAGTGCTCCGGTTCGCATGAGGAGGTGTCCGTACGTAGCCCTCCTTTCAGACTCGAGCCACTGCCTCTGTCATCAGAGGCCCACGTCTCTGTGCCAGCTCTCCAGTTGGGGCGCTTTCCTTCATGTGAGAAAGGGGCAGCAGCTCGCTGGGTGAAAGCCCTGGGCAGAGGGAACGTGAAAGACTGAACTTGAGGGCTGCCACTTTGCTCTTCTGCTTCAGCTTCCCACAACTTCTTGCACAAAGTGCTCCCCTGGTCGCTGAGGTCACCACAGACTGGAGAAAGGCTGATGTAAAAAAACCCGAAAACACAGGCCTGAGAAGTGCCTGTAAGAGGCATTAAAAAAAACCAGCCTCTCATTCCCTCCCCATATTAGAGCCAGGCAGCCGTTAATAGCATGGCACGCTCGGCTGCTTATCTATAATTACAGAGCAGCCTCCTTCTCCTCCCTGTGCTTACACACCAATGAATTACCTCGGTTGGGCATTTCAGATGGAAAGGGAACAGCTAGGGGCTTCTGAGGTGACAGCAAAAACACGGGGAGTTGGAGAGGGCAGGAAGAGGCTCCTGATCAGGTGATTTTTCTCAGCGGGAGTGCAGAGATCATCCCATTTCCTCCTGTTTTCTCATGTCCTGGGGCAGGGAAGCAGTTCTACAAGATGCCAGGCTGGGAACCCTCAGACACAAGGGTGATAGGCACAATATCAGACCCCTGAGAGCACAGAAAGGAATGAACGCCCTGAGTGACATGCATGAAGAATGAAGGTCTGACTAAGCTACTTGGTGCGGGTGTATGGACAGCACCTCACACAGAGGGACCCAGATGACTGGGTCCTTCGGGTGCTATGGCAATACAAATAATAAATAGCAATAATAACTGATTTGAAGCCTATCAGGGAGCTGCCAGCTTTGGTATTGGAACAGGTTTTATAGTGGGAGGTGCTAAGAGCCATTGAACAAAACTGTGAACCTTGTAGATGATGGAAACCACTTCAAGCCAAGGGGTGTTGCCACACCCCCAGCACCTTCAGTGCCAGGACCCCTGGCTGCCAGTGACTGATCTAAGGGAGTAGGATGTATCAGAGCGGAGTTTCTGGTCCTCTCAACTAGTTCACACTCCTCTCTTGCATCATGGGGCCTTCCAATGACAGAAGCTGCAGCCCAAGGCACCTACACAATAACAAGCCAGCCTCAGGATCAAAGAAATGCCAACGAGCCGAAGCTGCTGTACTACTAGTCATCCCTTTGCAGAGACACGTGGCTCGTCAGAGGGTGCCGAGAACAAAATGGACGAGAAGGGGTGTGCAGCGGGACGGCTTTACAGATCGGTCTCATTGTTCTCGTGATGCTCGAGTGCTTCTGCACCCAGATGCAGCAGTACGTGGGAACCATGACCGCTATGGCTGCTTACATCAGGTTTTGACTGAGATAAGTGGTGCATAGAGGCAAGGCAGACAGCAGAATGACGTGACCTTAGGGCCCAGGATTGGATAGTTCTATGGCACTCGTTTCTATCCGGGCTGGTAACTGAGAACTCATGGCCCAACTCCACAATTGGTGTCAATCTCCATGCATTTACACCAGCTGAGGGTCTGGTCCCGTAACTTGAATGGTCATGGCTCCCTTGGACAAAGCAAAACTTAGATGGGGTGGGATCTGAGTTACTACAGAGAAGTCTTTCCTGGGTATCCGGCTGGTGAATCTTGCCCATATGCTCAGGGTTTAGCTGATTGCCATAGTTGGGGTCAGGAAGGAATTTTCCTCCAGGGCAGATTGGAAGAGGCCCTGAAGGTTTTTCACCTTCCTCTGTAGCATAGGGCACGGGTCATTTGCTGGAGGATTCTCTGCTCACTGATGTCTTTACACCACTAAACAATAGCGCAGTGCAATAGCTGACAGTATTGTTATTCTGGGGGTTGGGTGAAACCTTGTTGAAGGGGGTAGTTGTAATCACCACCCTTCATTCTCAATAAAAGTAAAACATAGTTAAACTCCTTTAGGAGTGGGATAGCTGAAACAATGAGAGCCACCTCCCAAAACGCATGCAAGCCCCGTCAGAAACTGAGCTATGTGGGCAGAGGGGTTTCACTGGGGACTGAATGCAAATGCAGAGGGTTGTGTATTGTTTTGGAGGAACTGTATGTATGAGGAGAGGCAGCCAAACACACGGGAGAGGCAGCCAGAGAAGGCAAGCAGAAAGCCAAAGGCAGCCAGATAAGCACTTGTAGTGACACCCTGAGAGAAAGCTAAGAGAGAGAAAGCTTTTTGGGCATAGTGCTGGCTGGAAAAAGAGGCTTGGAGGATTGACCAAGGAAACGGTTTCCTGTTTGATTCATACGATGTTCAGGGAAACAGAACTTTGTGAACATTCTTTGTAGAGAAAGGATTTCATCAAAGAAATACCTGTTTCCATCATCAATTTCTTCCCCTAACAGAAACAACGTGCAAGGCACCAAATACTACCTAACTGCTTGGGTCAAAGAGCGTGCCAATACAATGAAAACTTGGACTCAGGTTTCTGCTGCCGGGGACTTTACCAATACTGAGCAATGAGGTTTGCTGGTCTGCACTGAAGATTCTCCAAGCACCTAGCTTTTCCATACGAATTTCCATACGAATTGCAGACAAGGGTTTCGAAGCGCGAGATGGCCAAGCAGCTGCGTGACCTGCAGAGGAACCAGCTCGCTTCCCATCAGCAGTGGCACAGCTAGGACAGCTGCAGGCTAGAACACTGCTTGCAATAAAATACCAGCTTTCCTTTCTTCATAGCCTCTTCGAGGCAAGAGGAACCCAGCAGTTTACGTGGAGCTGCTTGCATGCACAGGGAGACCATTAACCGTTTAGCCACATATCTAATCCTATCTCAGCTCCTGGCCGTTTATTCCTTCAGTGAGCAACTAGGCCCCTTGCCTGCAAATTGTCACATGGCTGTGCCACAAGGGGGAGGCTACTTGTGAGTGCAATTAAGTGTTAATTACGGCTAATTTTGTAGTAAAGAGGAGCCCAAAGAGGTTAGTGACTTGCCCCAGGAAATCAACTGGAGTAGAATCCAGGAGGGCCGATTGCCAGGACTCTGCTCTAACCATTGTCTAACGCAGCCTCTTTCTGAGTCCCTAACCCGCAGCTCATATACCATTAGGCACCCATCAACTGTTCATTCCTTCTCCCACAGAGCTCCCTTTCTGATGATTTATGATTTCATTAGACCGTTCAGCTGAAGCAAAACATTTACAAGATGATTAAATGGCGAGAAGATGGGAAACTCGTTAAAAGTGGGGGACTTATATAAATATAATGTTATTAAAATCAAATGTGACTTTTCACAAGGACAGCTCTCTAAGCTGCTCTCTGTTTACCTTAATTGTTGTCCCCCATCAATTTGAGAGCGAGACTTGTACAAATTGAAATCCACAGAAGCCAGCGCACAAAAGCCTAAATAAATTTGATTAATTTCTTTCAATTACGCCGGCATGTTTGGGGTAGTTAATTATGTTTCCTAGATTTACCGCCTCCCTTTGCGGGAGGGCTGGGAAGGCAAACATGCCGGAATCAGTGACAATTAGACGGCAAAAGAGCTCTCTGAACAATCATCATTTTCAGTTCCTTTCTGCGGGAACAACGCACCATTGAGGGGCAATAGGCGAAGTGATGCCTTTCAACGCTGGGCAGGGAAAACTAAGGAAAGGCAGCTGAGGAGCTGGTGAAAGGTATCTGGTGAAGTACCTCTGCATTGCGTCACTGAGTCCGTTCCCCTCTGTGACATGCACCCAGCATCCTTCATTACCCATTGCTTCCCCTTCAGCAACACTGACAAGGGGAAAAGAAGCTGCATTTTCATGCCTCCTCCCCACCCTGCCTGTGAAAAATGGGGCACCCCAAAGTTAGTGGGGTGTGGAAGTACAGATAGGGGTTAAAACCCTCATGATTATGTATGAACCCCAGGGGGCATCAGCGTAACACCTTATCAAAAGGCATAACCTGGCCTGTAGGCCATGCGAGACTCCAAAATGTCAAGCACTCGTGAGGATGACGACAATGAAGATGATAAGGGAGACAATAGCTGACACACAGGAGATGGGAGTGATGCCACTCGGCGGGTTAAACCTTGTGTATTTTCTCTGTATCTGCTGTTGTATTTCAGTGTTCGCGGGACTGTTTATCTCCTTAATGGATTTGTTAATAAAGGACTTTGTGAAATTGCAATTGTTTCTCGTGTGCTCCTGGGGTCTCTCGTTCTCATAATATTGGTAATCATCTTCCTGATGCTGTAGCTGCCCTGAATTTCTTCCACCTTCCTCTTTCTTCATTATTGCTAACAAGGTGGAGGAATAGATCTGTTCAGCTTCTACCTACAGGGAGATGTCTGTTACACTCAAGTTCATCTGGGCAGGTTGCCTTCCATAAACCTCAATGTTAAGAAGAAGGAGAAAGTAACGGAAACTAAATTGTGTCATTACTGAAAGGCAGCAGGTGGACGCTGTCTCTCTCTCCATTCTCTGAGCTGCAGAGGAACACCTGTTTCTCCTATTCAGTTCTGGACCTGCTTTATCCCTCTTGTGGACTCCATGCCTTCGAGATATGAACACCCATTCTCCCCAACACGCCATTGATACTGTACTGCCAATCCCACGCATTCAAAACTCATGAGTCAGCCCCCCAACCCCCTAAACAAAACAATACATGGAGGGTTCTTTTTATTTGCCTTCAGGTTTCTGGGCCACTAGGATGAACTTGGATGACTTTTGTTCCAGCTTTTCTCAGCAATAATAAGGCATATATTCGTAACAGTCAGAGTGATTAAGCACTGGAGCAATTTCCCCAGGGTTGTGGTGGAGTCTCCATCACTGACAATTTTGAAATCAAGGTTGGTTGTTTTTTTTAAAAGATCTGCTCTGGGAATTATTCTGGGCTGTCCTCTGGCCTGTACTGTACTATACAGGAGGTCAGACTAGATGATCAAAATGGTCCCTTCTGGCCTGGAATCTGTGAATCTATGAAACAATGTGGGCTAGAAACTTACTTTTTTTAAAAATGAAAGCTGGAATCCCTATTTATTCATGGGACTCCAGGAGCTGGAGCTGTAAGAAACAAACCAAATGTCGTGAGACTGATGATCAAACCATGAGAGCCATTCCACTGGGAATGACTGACACTGTGGCTGTACCGGGAATGCTTTATGGTCCTCTGCGCATGGTCCTCTGTGTAGACACAGACCTCATGAATCCCATTTGACACGCAGGAGAGCTTGCATGGCATTTTCAAACATGGCCCAAGGGAGTTGGACACCCAGCTCCCAAGCTACTTTGAAAATCCCAGCCTTGGTTTTCATCTCCTGGCTCCAGTCATATCACATGGATCAGGGTTACAAAAGGACCCGTGTCTCACTGCGATGGCAGAAGTCAAGGTACTTGGATCCAGTGGCTATCGTGATGCTTCCTGACCCCTCAGCCTAGGAAAATGACCCATTGCTGACAATAGGTGCAGCGGACAGGTCTGACCCCAGTTTCTGACATGGAGCTGATTGTGGTTTGCCCTTGTCCTTGCCTGCAGTTAAACTCTGCTCAGCACTGGTTCGTCTACAGCTCTCATTAGCAACAGGCCATTTTCTTAGTGGAGACAAGGTTGCTTCTAGTACCGTGGGCCCAGTCCTGTCCCCACTGAAGCCAATGGCAAAAGTCTCACTAACCTCAGTAAGGACAGTTGGCACAGTCCCTTTGCATCTATCTGCGTTAAGTGCATCCCATTACATTTATTGTTCAGGCCGAGCCCTCGGGTAGTGTATTTTTAACAGCAAGTGGCTGATATGTTTGCTCAGGGGTCATCTCACGGTCAGCCAACATGGTTTGGGCCTCTGCCACTGTGGTCTATGAGGACGGGAATGTTGTCTCAGGGCCCTGAAGTCAGCCCGTCTGCAGATAGGACATTTAGGACACCCTAGAGGCTCCTTGGGGAGAGCAGCTTTCAGAAGCCGAATGATTTATTGTCTGCATGGAGTTTCACTTTGCTAATGTGTGCAGAAATTGGCAGTGTGGCAAAAGCTGCCCGAATGCTTTGCAAAAAGTGAGTGTGGCCAGGAGCCTTTGGGGGACTTCGATCACCAGCCCCATCTCCAGCTGGGGAGGCTATTGTCTGACACTCCTGACTTTCTCCTGCAGGCACTGAGCTGGATTTAATCCTGGAGTGGAATGAGCAGAAAACCTTGGTCAAGTGGGGGGAGGCGGGACGGGACATCCCTGGTGGGCTGCAGACACCCCCTCCCCCATGCAATGTCCCCTTTGTGTTTCAGCTCTCTGGTATATCCCCCCCTCAACACACAATACACCCCCCATTCAGCTGTGTGCCACCTCCATACTTGCCCTGCTGCAGAGGGCGCTGTAGGGCTGGACTGGGGCAAAGCAGGGCTGGGCCAGGGGAGGGAAGGGCACAGTGGGGTTAGAAGGCCTAGCCCAGGCAGTCTTGCACCCCTGCTATTCCCCATTGCCACAAGCTGCTTAGGGACTAAGGCAGTAGGAGTTACAAGTTAGGGCTGTCCAAGCCTGCATCTTTGCCCCCAGCAGCAGAATAGGGGAGGGATAAGCAGCCTGCCCCGGATGACTCCGACCTTATCAGGTCTAATTCTCTGCCACCTCCCACCGGTGTAATTTTGGAGCAACTCCATTGAAGGCAATGGAATCACACTGGTGCAAGCAAGAGGAGAGCCAACCCCAGATCCTCCCCCTCACCTGGGGGAGGCACAGGGCCAGATCCTCAGCTGGTGTAAACCATCATAGCGCTTTACTGGAGCCTTGACAGTCTACACCGGCTCTGGCTCTGCTCCACAGCTGACGTTAGTCACTCCAAGCACCTCATCTCAGGCCCGTGGCCTCAGCTCTTGGGTGAACTCTTCTCATTACAGGGCTTCTTTGGAACAGATTCCCAGGACTGCATTGGGCAAATGACAAGGGTGATTTCCTGGCCAATTCTGGAATCACCCGGCTTTCCGCTTTTTAAATGCAGAAGCTGGTTATAGCTTTTTTGGGGGATGGGTTGGAGAGTGGAGGGGGGGAGGAGGAGAAATCTATGCATAAAAGTAAAGGGCAACCCCTCCCTAGATAGTTTTTTTTTAACTCTTCCAAAAGTAGCCTGAGGTTCGAGCCAAAGGGACTGCAGCCAAAATTTCCATTGCAAGCATCCTTGTGGAGCATGGGTGAGGGATGGTAGTGTTCAAATAACCAACGTGGGAGAAACAGGGCTTGATTCACCTTTGCCCCACATCAAGGGCCACCCAACTAAGCACTGAAGCAAGTAGCCAGATTTTCAGAAGAGCTAGCCTGGCCAGTGCTCCTTGGGCATTGAGCTAAGGGCTGAGCGCTGAGCATTTGAAAACCTGGCCCTCGGTGAGCTGCCTAAATGGGAGCTGAGCTCTTAAGGAAACCCCAGCCTTAAATGTTGGGAGCTGGACACCTGGAAACATGGACCCTCAGTGCAAAGGGCTGCAATGAGCATGCCCCAAGCCCGCTATCTCAAACATAGGAGGGGGCAGAAGGCAGCCAGTGGAGGACAATGGGGAGAGGAGACAGAGGAGGAAGCAGGCAAGAACTGCACTGGAAAAAGCGGTGCCTGAAGACAGTTTTCACAGGCACGGAGTATCACGAATGACTCGGGCGGGAGCCCTTTCATACCATTCCAGTGCCAGCAGGGACCCTTTAAATACAGATCCACAGTCGGAGCCGGTGCTGCCTCCACTAAAGAGGGCATTGAAAACCCTACTTAAAGCAGCAGACGGGCTTCTCTCCCCTAAACGCATTGCTATGAAGATTACTAAGCAAGCACAAGCTTTTCAGCTCCCAAACAAATCCATAAGCTCCCATGAAGCCCTCCCTCCCACAGACATGCAACAAATCCAAAGGCCAAATATAGTGAGTCATTTTTTTTATAGGGCAGTTTGATTGAAGCCAGAATATTTACCCTGTTTGAGCTTTGGATTTGCAAGTTTAAATCTTTCACAGTCCCAGGTGCATCCAAAAAGATAAGGGAGTTAGCAGGGATATTTCCATGAGTTTTTAAAAAAATATTCTGAGATTGCTTTGAAGGAGCATCTTACTAGTTCAATATCTATACATTATCTCCTGTTATCATTATTCCTCCTTAATCAAATGAACTCCTGAAAATGGAAAACGACTTCACTTAAAACAAAAAGAATAAACACTCTCCAGTTTCCCAGCTCCTCCTGCTTTTTACTCCTTATGCTTGATAAGAGCTTATATAAGAGTGGGAAGCTGCTTCATAACCTTGCAGACTGAAGGTTCCCGTTAATGAACACAGTATTATAGCAGGTATAGAAGAGGCAGGGGGCGAGAGGCACAAGAGATAAGTGTAACAGCCGCTTGAGAACGCTGGTTATTTAGAAAAGCTTATGATGGGGGAATGAATCACTGAAAACCAGAAAGCAATGCACCCGGGAATGTCCAGGAGTGATTTGTTTTGGAGGCGAGGGACAGGGGGGAATTGCTTTCCATTCTCCCTGCTAATAACAGATTCACAGAAAGCCTAAAATTTGCTTACAGACAGGAGCTCGGCATGTCCAAAAGTGCTGACTTCCCCTGCTCAGCTGGGCTGAGTTTTCTCACCTCTCCCGGGTGCCAAGTGAACAGGAGTTTGCCTTGTTTATGGGTAGGTCTTCAGAACAGACTTAACTCGGGTGATTGGCTCCATGTCTGGGCCCTTGGGTGAGCATAGCCCGGGTGTGAGCACCTCCACCGCCAAGCCTTACCCAAGTTACTGTGTCCTGACTGGTGCAGTGCTCTCCCATGTGTGTTGCTAGGACTTCTAGGGCATATCCCCTGGTTCTTCACACTGCAGTAAGCTGAGCCGCTCTTTCATGCTTACCCAGTGAATTGTGGGAGGACTTGTCTGCGCTTCTGGGCACGGGGGCGGGGGGGAATTGTGGGAAGGCACTGGGGGGCTAGCCACACTTGAGTGATTTAACTGCCATTCCCACTCCAAAGTGGCTGGGTTACCAGCCCAAATAGAAGTCACACTCAGGCTTTAGCTTACAGACCCATCAAGAGAACCATGCCACTTACATACCCAGATCGTAAGCAACCTGGGGCAGGGACCATCTCTTTATTCTGTGTTAGCACAACATGGGGCCCAGAACCAAACCGGGTGGGCGAGGTGAAGATGATGACTGACTAACCTATGACCTGTTGAAAAATCAGTAACGGATATTCAGACCCAGCAATTGCTTGACACCAACGTGGTCTGCCAGAGAAGAAAGACTAGACACTGTCTGCTTTGACCATCAAAGCTGAGATTAGCCCTGGCATCACTATCCTGCAACCGGCAACTTGATAGACATGGATGGGGAGGACGGCTGCAGGCTTTATGGATTCCCAAGCCAGCTCTGCCTTTAGGGGAGTTCCATGTTAGCGTGGAGAGAGGAAATGGCCAAAGGGGTTAATATACTAGGGAGAGAGGTTTAAATAAATATCCGAAGCTCAAAGAAGAAAGAGAATCTGCTGGTCTTTCCCTTGCATCTATTTACAGATACTGCCAAAGCTTCCACGCAGTCAGCTGGTCTTTACACAGGAATAGTAGGAGGAAATGCTGCAGGTGGGCCCTGAGCATCACAGGGAGAGAGAGGAGGCTTGCATGGCACAAGACAGTATGCTGCCTTAGGGCTAGGCAGTGTGACCTTGTGGCTATGGCTTTGGGCTGGCAATCTAGGGGTCTGAGTTCCAGTCTTAATTCTGCCACAATTTTGAGCAAATCCCAGTGCACCATGTGTCTATTTAGGTGGTGATCTCTTTGGGGCTGGAACGGTCTCTTGCTGCATGGATGCCCAAAGCCTAGCACAAATGGGCCCTGATCTCACACGAGGCCTTTAGATGCTACTGTAATAAAGAATAATAATAAGTCACTCATTTTCAGCTGCTTTATTGCAAGATACTGCCCACTTATACAGAGTCCTGAAATGGGATGGGATGAAGCCTTTGATTACTTCTGAGGGCTTTTTCTCAGAGAAGCCTCATCTCCTGTTGTGCTGTCTTCTCGCACCAGGGGTAGCGATGGTATTCCCTAGCAGTCACTTAGCAAACGCTGCCTACAGCACCTTTGAGCGACAAAGCGAAGTGCCAAAGAGACGCTGAGTGCTGGTCCCGCGTTCGGAACATTAGGGAGTAATTAAAATAGTTTTTGAAAAAATTAAATTCATAAGCGAGATTCCCAAAGGCGTTCGTCAGGGACCAGGAAATGAAGGCCTTAAAACCAGTGATGAGACTGAGAACTACACTGGGAGTCGGGGGGATCGGCTGTTATGACTCAGCAGAAAGAAGAGAGTGAGAGTTTTGTGGAAAGAGCATCGGGAGAACAAGCAATTATTAACCATGCAGGATAATGGCTGCTCTTTTGGGGATATGAGCCTTCTATTGATTATTATTGATTATTATTTCCGTTGCTGCTAAAAGTGTCTCTGAGGAGCTGCACCCTGAAACAGGCTCTAAAATGGACGCCTCTTTGCTCACCAGTTCTGCTCCTGGTAGTACAGTGTGGCACACAGAAGTGTGTATCCTTGCAAGGACAGATATTACTCAGAGTCTGAAGAGCGGACGAGGAAGACTCCGTGCATGGTTGGGTTGAAGGGTTCTTTGCACATGCAGCAGACCAGGCGGGTGTACAGGAACACAGGGGGAAAAACCTGGCCTTTATTCCCGGTCACATGGCAATAGTCATGGCTGCAAATGGTTATAGGGGATAACTTATGCACCCTGTTATATGAAATGCGTCAACACCACTTCTCTTAGACTCCTTTTGTAAATATTCACACTCAGAACTGCTGACAAATCTACGTGGTTCCTGTTTTTTGCTCCTGTTAGCCCTTCTGAGCCAGCACACATGAGAATGGCTGGTCTGGAGTCTGGTCTTCCTTTTGCATCAACAACGGAATTATGTACTAAGTTCCAATCCCTGAGGCCTGTGCAACTGCAGTGAAAGCACTGGGGCTTCATAGGTGACCACGAGGACAAAACCAGTCTCTGGCTGTTCACCGTTTGTTATTCCTTGCGTGTGATTGGTCCCCGAGTCATCTGGTATTATTTCTGCTCCATGACTGGATGAGCAAAACATTGCAAACACATACCGTTTGCGCATAGAAAAGGATGTTCCCATGAAGAACAGCTATTCCCCCAGCATCCTGAGAACAAAACCTGATGCTCACGAATGTTTGTGCGGGAGCAAACAAAGAAAGGCCCAGACATGGCAGCACAATGGAGTTCCATGGAAGTTAAAGGAATATCCACACATACTTTTGGCAGTGCTCACTCACCTCTACACTGGAGTATGTTTGGCCACCTTTGCTCAAGAGACTGCCAGCCAGGGCTGGAAAGCAGGAAGCCAAGACTGAGGTGCATTGGCAGAACTGGGAGAAGGGTCCAGGGCTGGAAGTGGTGCAGGTGGGGACCAAGGAGCACCAGCAGAGACTGGGGGGAGGTATTTTGTAATGTTCCTTGCTGTAGCCAGTGCTGTGCGTCTGTTGCTTTAGGGACCAGTAAACCACACTAGGAAACCGAATCGCACCTCCCAGCTCATTTGCAGACATACCCTTAGGCTCAATGGCATGCACCGTGCTGGCTCTTAGTCAAATCCTCCTGCCCTTCGGGGAGATAGAAATGAATCAATGAAGAATATTAAATAACAAATAAACCCACAATGATTTAGCATTTCCCATAAAGGTCAGAGTCCTCTGTGGGCATCTCTTCGCTCTCTGCTTTGTCATTGCTCTGTGCCTCATTCGATGGAGTGCCGAGCTCTTTCTTGTTATTTCATTTCCTCCAAGGTCTTTGTGCTTTCTGCACAGGGGTGGAATAGAGCCTACTGCAGAGGAAAGGCAGGCTAGCATCACTGCTTTGGCTTTTCCAGGGCTGGCTGGATCTTCAATTGATCCTGCAGTGCAACTCAACTGATTCACTCAGGGGGAGCCAGATTCTCAGCTGGAACTATCATGATTTTGTCGCCTTGATCCACGTAGGGCTTTCTTAAGGCTCTTTGGGGCTGCACTGATGTTGTTAAGGATCATCCCGGGCACTTGGGGTAGACTTTTTCTCTTACTGGTATTTCAGAATCGGGCACCAGTTCAATACAGCTCAGCTTCAAACTCCTCAAAGTGTTTGACTCTGAGGATCTGATTTGGTCTATTACAAATTCAACTCCAGATCTGGGTTTGGATTCTGGTCTCCTGCCCCATCCCCTTTCTGCAGTTCAGGGATGATTCTACTTCTAATCTGATTCTTTTGGCTCAAGAAGCAACATGATTCTGGAGCTAGCAGCAGGCATTGGGAATCCAGCTGTTTATTAAAGCACACTTCCACATGACAGGCATAGCGCCAATCCAGCCAGACAAGGAAAATAGATGGGAAATGAGGCGTTTTCCTCCCTCCACTGTTTAGCCATCCCTCATGTGGCTGCTTGCACAATCACTGCTGGAGAGAAGACAGATGCCTGGTTTGTGAAGTGGGTGATTAATAGGAACACAATAGTGACCACAGGGGCATAAGGAGCACAGGAAATCAAGCACATCTGTCCAGCACTTGGTGCCTGGAATGTGTGGAAGAGGTGAGTGGCCATTTTGGAATGGGAGGGACATATGCCGCCTGCCCTTCCTCCATACCCTATTGGTTTGTGAAAGCAAACTTTTGTGAAGGGGCCTCTGCTCATTACAGATGAGGAACATACTTACAGGTGCATTTAAACCCAGCGATCATTCCTTTAAGGCACTAGCTGCAGGAGAATGAGAATGACTGTCCATCCATTCAGTCTGTCCCTCTCCCTCCATCCCATCACTGACCCCAATGCTTTGGTGGTCATTTAATCTCTGAAATGAGTGCATTCCAGAGGCAGCAGCCTTTAGCAGGAAAATCCTAGGTTTCTTCGTTCTGTTTCGCTGTCGGAGTGGGCTCCCTAATTTACATCACTATCAGTTACGTAATTTATCTGAAGCAGGGTTTTCTTTTCTTTAGCAATTTCTGGGATTATGAAGAACCGAGATGGTACCTAGATGCCATGGTGATGGATGCATCACAAATACACAAAGAGGTAGCAGCCTGTTACTCTGTACCCAAAGGGGCAATCATGTCCTTCCAGCCAGGATTAAAAGAACCAAAAAGGAAGAACAAAAGTAAAGTCTCCCTGAGAGAGCATGCTACGTGTGTCTTCTCTGTACTTCTGCACTGGCCTCAACACAAAGTGGCTGTCAGCGTCCGCAGACAGCAGAATCCTTGACTATCTAAAGGGGTAGGAAAGAACCAAGGAAAAGTTAGCTTTGTGGGTGTGCACACGGACAAAATCTCAGGCTCTCTCTTGTTTTTTATTTTCGCAGACACAGGTGACGAATTTAAGGCAGGACCCCACAGAATACTTACTGGTGTCTGCAGTTACTAAGTAGTCCATGAAGACAAAGTGAAACTCATTTCACAGGAGGGGCCACTGGACTGAGAGTCAGCAAATCTGAATTTTATCCCTGCCTCTGCCAATCGCTTCTTTGTCTCTCTGCTTCTCCTCCCATGCTTTTTCTGTTTTGCCTCTCCCCTTCATTGGTGGTTTTTAAGAACAGGTTACCTGTCACTTATCAAGGATGACCTAGGTATACTTAATCCTGCCTTGGTGAGGGGATGGACTAGGTGACTTCCTGAGGTCCCTTCCTGCCCTGCATTTCTATCATTCTATTTCGGTATACATTTTTCCAAGCAAAAGTCATGCCACAGCAGGCACCACCTGGTGCAACAATAGACTTGGTATCAGATTATAAGAATTTATCAGCTATGTGTCTTAGGCCCTAGACTGCAAACACCTAATGGAGATTCTCTTGTAGCTTGAGTAATAGGAGCCTGTGCTTTTGAGGCAGAATGATCTGAGCTTTGCCTCCTCTATCACCGTGAAATTCTGAATGGTCGTGGTGTCCAGTGGAGGTGGAATCTCAGGTAGGCTTCATTGCCCACTTGTTGAATTTTCAAACAAATATCTTCCTGCTTTCGCCCATTCTGTCCCTCTTGCTTACAAGGAACTTCCTGTGACCATCCTGCAAAGCTAACTCATTGTGCTCCTGCAAACTCTCCTTTGCCAAGTGACACCAGTTAGGTAGCTCATATACTGAGACCAATGCCTGTCATTCTGATCAGTACTTGTGCTCCTCCGTCTGTCTGTTGGTGTCCATCTGTTGTCTTTTGTCTCATGCTTAGACAGTAAGGTTTGTGGGGCAGAGACTGTCTTTCTGTTCTGTGTTTGTACAGTGCCTAGCACATGGGGTTCCGGTCCCTGACTGGGGCTTCTAGGCATTCCAGCAACAGAAACAATAGATAATAAGAAGAACAATAATTAATAAATACATAGGAGATCTGGTTCCATTCCTGATTCTGCAACTGACCTGTTGTGTGATCTTGGGCATATCCCTTGTCTCTGTGCCTAGACTTCCCATCTGTAAGGTGAGGATAATGATACTTAACTTCCTTTTGTAAAGCTATGGATGAGATGTGCCACATAAGAGCCAAGTATATTAACTGGTAGCTTTCAACTAAGTGATTCCAATAATCAGCTGGGCTTTGTCTCCATTCTAACAACAACTCTTCTTAAATCTAACTCCTTTATTTAAAGTGCCACTGGAAATGATGACAGTTGAAAAGTCACAGACACAATCGTGGGTCCAGCCAGCCTTCCTGGGACTCCTTCATCCTGAAATTTTAACAAGCATTCCTGGAAAGACACAGCAATTAGCACCAGAGAGAGAGAGAGAGAGAGAGAGAACAGAAGAAAACCTTTGAAGGGTGCCAAGTCGTTGAGAGGCAGATCCTGCTGCATAAGAACTCAGGAAGCACGGACATTCTGGGTATTGCTACAAATGACTGAACTGTGCATTCCAATTATTTTCCTCAAGTGCGTGGTTAACTGGCAAAAAGAAAAGGAGGACTTGTGGCACCTTAGAGACTAACCAATTTATTTGAGCATAAGCTTTCGTGAGCAACAGCTCACTTGCTGTTGCTCATGCTCAAATAAATTGGTTAGTCTCCTAACCAATTTATTTGAGCATAAGCTTTCGTGAGCAACAGCTCACTTGCTGTTGCTCACGAAAGCTTATGCTCAAATAAATTGGTTAGTCTCTAAGGTGCCACAAGTACTCCTTTTCTTTTTGGGAATACAGATTAACACGGCTGTTACTCTGAAACCGGTTAACTGACAATAGCTGGTCCCCACTGATTTTCTCTTCAAGTAATTTATTGTTAGCAAGGATGAAAAATCAGCACGTGTTAATTCCATCAGAAGGTCCTTCCCTTCTCTGCAAAACACTCCCCGACTCCTCATGCAAAGTTAAATGTAAGCAGGATACAAATCAACTCTCAGAGATTATAGAAACACTTGGAACTGGTTTTTTCCTTTAATTCTCCTGCCCTGCCCTCTCTCTCATACACACCTACATGCAAAGGCATGGAGCTCTTGGGGTCATTTAACTCTTTCCAGTTAACGGAGAGAGAGTTTATATCTACAGATTAGTGGGCTGACGCAACAGCCACGGCAGCTGCGTGGCTTAATTCAAAGGCAGGCACCCCGTCCCCAAACCAGAGAGCCCCATACATATAGAGAGGGAATGGAGCAGAAAGAATGCAGAACGCTCTAATCTAAATGAATTCATTTAGGATGAAATTCGGGGCCCATTGGAGTCTTGGACAAAACTCCTCTTGACTTCAGTGAGGCCAGGATTTCACCCTTCAGGCAGAATTACAGATGCGATCACTTACACTGGACTGAATTTGGCCCTTAACCTGTCCATGTCAGTGCTGCAGTTTTTGCTATAATTAGAGATCTTTGACTCTGAGGGCCAGATCCTCAGGTGATATATAGAACCTTTGTGGTTCTCCTTGATGTATCGCATGGTCTCAATCTGTGTTCATGGATTTAGGTTGTCAGTCTACCCACCCGTACAATATAGCCCTACTCCTGACACTCATGAGACAAAAGGGCGGGGGGAAGTCATACCACAAGGTAGACTGTACTCCGTTTGAGGCAGGGATCATCTCTTTGTTATGTGGTTGTACAATACCTAGCACAATATGATCCTGCTGCAATCCATGACTGGGGCCCCTAGATGCTACTTTAATACAAATAATTAATCAAAAACCAAAATTCATCCTACATGTCTTTATTTAGCTTAGAGGATGAGGCATTTCATGGTGGAAATTTCTGTCATCAGCATAATCCCTGTCAGAAAGTAATTGCTTGTGCACGCCTAGATCTAACTCCAAACGGTTCAGGCATATCTTCGATTGGCTTATTTACTGGTCAGTTTAAAATTCACCTGCCATGAAAAATCACCTGTGAGCTGTTAAAATGTGCTTTATGCAAGGATTTACCCAAACACAGCTGTCTCATGGAGGCCTGCAGAAGGCAAACAGGAGCAGACAAGAAGCCAATTCATTTTATATCCATGGGAACAGTTTTCACTAGTGCCTAGACAGTGAAACTTCAGCTCCATTGAGGTAGGCGCTGTACAAACACATTGCGAGAGACCGTCCCTGCCCCAAATCCGGCACCATTTACACAGACAAGACAAAGGGTGGGAAAAAGGAAACATTGTTGTTGCATTTTATAGATAGGGGTCTAAGATCCACAGGGTTTAAATGATTTCTCAGGGTCACAGAGTGGGTCCGTAGCAGACCCAAGAATGGGATCTTAATCTCCAGAGTTCCAGTCCAGTGCTTTACTCACAAGACCATCCTTCCTCTCAAAGGATGTGTCAACAGGTATATTGGCATTCTCCTAGCTCTCCAGGCAGAGCGCTGTTTGTCTCTCCTTCATTGCTGCTTTCATCAGTAAGCCATGTTCACAACACTAGATTATCCAAAGGGGACAACCAGACAGTCAATTTCCAAACTTGAAAAATAGCTATGCAAATTGGTGCACGGCGTTTGGGAAAGTATCATGTGTTTAAGAAGGCTGATCCCTTGTGTCTTGCTGGGAGAATCCGGCCCTCATTCAAAGCTTGCTTTCTTCCCGTTTCACGCATCTGGTAAATGCACTTCTGTCCAGAAGGAGAGGGCTGAGAAAGTCAGAAGCAGGTGAAAAAAGGGGCTGATACCGAAAGTTCGGATTTAACTGTAGTGCCTGCTGCCACTTGGTCATTTTGTGTGCACTGAAACCTGCACTGGAATGCAGACTGATGTGTAATTACACAATACTATTTCTGCAAACAGGCCTCAGGTTGTGTGGACACACCCACTGACGCCGCCTCTGGAAATGTGGCTTTAGTGTTTCTAGGTTTAGCGTCTGAATGACACTGTTTAGGAGCCTGATCCAAACCCCACTGAAGCCAATGGAGAGACTCCCCTCACCTCAGTCTGCATTGGAGCAGACCCTTAGAGACTAAGGCTAATTGGAAGGTCTGATTGCTCTGAGACACCGGAGTCCGTAAACCTTGGAAACTAGAGCAGAATTGACAGGTTTCAGAGTAACAGCCGTGTTAGTCTGTATTTGCAAAAAGAAAAGGAGGACTTATGCTCAAATAAATTGGTTAGTCTCTAAGGTGCCACAAGTCCTCCTTTTCTTAGAGCAGAATTATTCATTCAGATTTGGGGTGGGTTCATGTTTGGTTAAGAAGGCAGATGAAATAATGAGAGGAAAGGCCACAGTGAAATTTGAACACCAAAACCAGAGGCACTCGTTATCCCCTTAAGGAGGGCTGAAGGGAAGGTAGATGCCAGGAAACTGTTAGGAGAGGTTAGCAGGCTAGGTTAGAAGTGCTAGGGCCGAGGAACTGTACAGCTGGCTGCAGACACTCAGACTGCAGCTCACTTCACCAGTGGGTGTTCACACTGGCTATTAGAATTTAGCCCTATGCCAAAGCCCCGACCAGCTGCAAACAATAATGCTCTTGAGAAGTACCAGCCTGGCTGTCCTGGGGCGTGGTGCCCTCTGTGACTCCTCAGAACTAGTTCTCCAAATCCAGGAGCAATGCAAGCTTCCCCCACCCACACATGGGGGCAGCAAGCTTCTGCACCTCAGCCCTGGCTGAAGAGGTAGTTCAGTCCCTGGGTCTCATCCTGTAGATGCTTTCCACATGGAACTGGTCTCCATGGGAGTTCTTTGCACAAAGGATTTCCCCAATGCAGAGTCTTCTGCCCTTGTTTAGCCCTCGGCTTGTTTCAACAAGCCTGCCAATGGGCAAATCCTTGCGGTGGCTTTCAGCATGGGGACACCTGGTCTGTTGGATAATGGGTGGTTTTGCACAAACCAAAGAGTTGCTGTGAAACTGATCAGATGGGGATAAAGCTGATACAATTGAAGCTTTTAACCTATCTGTGAAACCACTCAGAAGGTGCTGTAAGATCTGGCAGCAGGAGAGACAGCAACTGGGTCTCCTTACTAACCTTCTCAGAAAAAAAATATCAGCTTTCTTATGCCTATAACTTATGGCCCGTTCCTGCAACCATTGCTGACTCGAGCAGCCCCACTGCAGTCACTGAGACTACTCATATGAGGAAGAGCTACTGGCTTCAGGGTGGCAGGATCAGCTCCCAGAAGGACTGAAGGCTTGAAATCTAAGGGGGAAGTAACCCAGGCATGGCCTCCATCTGACAAGGGTCTGAGCTAATGGCATTGGAAAACGTGCAACATTTTCCCATGAGGCATCTAGGAGGACACAAGTTTGGGCCTAGTCCAAAGCCCATTGAAGTCAGTAGGAGTCTTTGCATTGGAGTCTGTGGGCTTTGGATTGGACCCTTAGACACTTTAAAGATGAGAGAACTTTTAGCAAAGGAAATAGGGTCTGCTTTCAGCCAGTGTGGATTTTGCTCTTGATTTCGCCTGGGAGCAGGATCAGGCACTTTCTGC
Organism: Eretmochelys imbricata; assembly: GCF_965152235.1. Taxonomy (NCBI): domain Eukaryota; kingdom Metazoa; phylum Chordata; order Testudines; family Cheloniidae; genus Eretmochelys; species Eretmochelys imbricata. The sequence goes on from NC_135579.1 coordinate 5,170,615, forward strand.
GCAACAGCATAAGCTAGAGAGATCATTTGCAAAGTCAGATGCAATGAAAGTTGTCCCGAATGCACATATTTAGTTGCAGTTTGAGATCAATAATTGCAGAGAATCATAGAAATGTAGGGCTCGGAGGGACCCCGAGAAATCATCAAACCCAGCCCCTTGCTCTGAGGCAGGACCAACTAAACCTAGAGCATCTCTGACAGGGGTTTGTCCAACCTGATCTTAAAAACCTACAAGGATGGAGATTCTACAACCTCTTTTGGAAGCCTGTTCCAGTGTTTAACTAGCCTTACTGTTAGAAAGTTTTTCCTAATATCTCACCTGAATCTCCCTTGCTGCAGACTTTGCCCATTACTTCTTGTCCTACCTTCAGTGGACACAGAGAACAGTTGATCAGCATCCTCTTCATAACAGCCCTTCACATATTTGAAGACGGTTATCAGCCCCCACCCCGCCTAATAATCTTTTCTCAAGACTAACCACGCCCAATTCTTTTAACCTTTCCTCACAGGTCAGGTTTTCTAAACTTTTTATCAGTTTGGTTGCTCTTCTCTGGACTCTCCAATTTGTCCACATCTTTCCCAAAGCGTGGTGCCCAGAACTGGACACAATGCTGAGTGGAGCGGGACAGTTACCTCCCCTGTCTTCATATAACACTATAACATCCCAGAATATTAACCTTTTTCACAACTGTCTCACATCATCGACTCATATTCAATTTGTGATCCACTGTAATCTCCAGAGCTTTTTCAGCAGTACCACCACCTAGCCAGTTAGTCCCCATTTTGTGGTTATGCATTTGATTTTCCTTCCTATGAGAAGTACTTTGCACTTGTCTTTATTGAATGTCATCTTGTTGAATTCAGACCAATTCTCCAATTTGTCAAGGTTATTTTGAATTTTAACCCTGTCTTCCAAAGTGCTCGCAACCCCTCCCAGCCTGGTGTCACCTTCAAATTTTATTTTTACTCCATTATCCAAGTCATTAATGAAAATGTTGAATAGTACCAGACCAAGAACTGACCCCACTAGTTACACCCTCCCAGTGAACCATTGATACCTACTCTTTGAGTATGGTCTTTCAACCAGTTGCACACCCACCTTATAGTAATTTTTATCTAGACTGCATTGCCCTAATTTTCTTCTGAGAATGTCTTGTGGGGCTGTGTTGAAATCCATACTAAAATCAAGCGATATGGTTTAAACGTTTTGCACGATGTTAGTCACAACCCACCCCTCGGGTCTGTTTCTGTGTGTACACTGGGCACCATTAAAAACTATTTAACTGTTTGGCTGATGTGATCCTCTCAGCATTTCCTCATTCTAAGGACAGATTTGCATGATTTTAAGGGCATCCACAATACATGTGTGGGATGTTCAGTGACATGACAGCTGATTCTTTCTAGTTTTCGTGCTGAGCCTGTTTGCCCTGGGAGCATGCGGACACTGCTGCCGTGAAAGCAGGAAACACTGGAAGTCTAATTTAAAGGCTTTACACCCACAATTCTGCCCATTCTTTCTGAAGCAATCAGCTTTGAATGGCAGAGCATGTGTGCAAGCTACGCGGGCATTTGCAGGAAAGATAAATAGAAACTGAGTTTGCTTTTATTAGCTTAGGAAAGAGCCACGCTAACTTTCATTTGGCCTGCAGAGTACTAACAGACCTGGCTTACCTGACCAGCCAGCTACCACTGAACAGCCCAATAAGTCTCATGGCTAAAATGTCACCATGTTTTCCAGATCGGGATCCTAATATCTCAGAAAACTCTACAGGCAGATGCCCCGTAATTTGCTGCTCGTTGCTTCTGCTGGTACTGGGGATGGATCTGCAGCAAACAGATTTAGTGTTCCTCTGGTCTGGGAGAGGTTTGTTTCCCAGACATCTGTGATCACTTGCTAAGAAGGGACATTGTTCTCTCTCATCTATTTTCTGCTTCTCTTTCATGGCGCCAGGTACACGCTCAGCCTGGGGCCAAGATGGAGAGAAAACTTCATTCTGACCCAGGGGATACTTTTTTTTGGTAGGAGGGAAGGACGGTAGGAGACAGAGAGAATCAACTCCTATAACAACCACATTTGCCAGACAGAGGCTCAGACAGACTTTGGGTCCCACCGTGATTGTTTAGAGAGAGAAAGGTGGGAAGGAAAACAGGCACAGAGATGGGGTCACACAGCAGGGCAGTGGCAGGACAGAGAACAGAACCCAAGTCTCAATCCTGTACCATAGCCACTAGACTGTGCCACCTCTGAACCTGCGATATCCTAGGAAATAAAATGTACACGAAGGAAAAATGGCGCCTTCCGAAAATAGGAAGCCCAGACCATGGGACACCCAGATTGCCCATAGAGCTGACGTTTGTGAATACAAATTGCTCATGGGGACTTCGCTGCAAAATGACTCCAGGTGTGGATGTCAGTGATCCTCTCGGTGCATGCAGGTGCCTGCATCAGCAGGCCTGGCTGGCAAGGCCACCATGTAACGTGTTTGCTAATGAGACAAATTGCTTTCGTCTTTTTTTAGAGGACTGGCAGTAAAATATGCCTGAAGCCTAATAACAAATCTCACAAAGAACTGCTTTCTGTGGTATGTAATTTTTAAAAAGTCATCATTTGCTCCGCCCCAGAATTTGCTGAAAGCACTCCAAGTTTTTCTTTGTTACCGAACAAAATAATTGCCCAATTAGCAATGCAACTCACACTTCTCGGGGTGATGGGTTTTTACCTAGAACAAGTACAGAATGTAACACTTTGCTTTTCTAAAGTGGCAAAATACTCTTGCTGGCTTTTTTAATTCTGCATTTTGCAAATACACAGCGGGGTCCCCATGAACTTAAAGAAACAAATAGTCACCTCTTAAAAAGATGAACTCTCTGTTGCTGCCAAAGCAGCCAGCGGAGGAAGTGCACGGCAGCTAATGAAACCAGATTCCAGGGGTGGGGTTTGTGCGTGAACATCCCCTAGCACCCTGGGGTCCTGGGCCATGCCCAGGACTCCTAGGCTCCACCACAATACAAATGATTAATTAATGATGATGATTAGTAGTGGTATGACTCATGATGGGGGAGGACAGAAAGTAAATGAAGCAGAGACTGACTTTGCCTACAGTTCATTTTTAATTCTAAGGAAAGGTGTGGTTCGAAAGGGGCGGTGCTGGGGTCGGTAGGACGCTGGGCTAAGACTCCGGAGACCAGTTTTACTCCTGCCTCTGCCATGGCCTAGCTGTGTGACTTTGGCTAAGGGCTCGTCTCCACGTACAGCGTTAGAGTGGTGCAGCTGTATCACTGTACTGAAGACACGCCGACGGGAGAGCTTCTCCCATCGGCGCAGTTAATCCACCTCCCTGAGGGCGGTAGCTATGCAGTGGGAAAAGCTCTCCTGTTGACATAGCGCTGTCTACACTGGGGGGTTAGGTTGGTATAACAGCATCGCTCGGGGGGTGTGTGTGGATTTTTCACACCCCTGAGTGACGTAGTTAGACTGATAGAAATCTGTAGTTTAGACCTGGCCTTAGTCAGTTCCCTTCTCTGTGCCTCTGTTTCCCCTCCCATCTGTATCTGTCTTGCCTACTGGGACTGTAGGCTCTTTGGCATATCCACTGGCTGACAGGTTGTCTGTACAGCCCCCACCACACTGGGGCCCTCAACTCAGCGGGGGCTTCTGGGTGCTGCTGTGATACAGATAATAAAGAACACATCAGTAGAAAGAAAAATGATATTTACAAGCTTCTAAAAAGATCTTCCAAAGCAGGAGAAGTAAATGATCCATATAATCCTGCTGAGTAGTTTCTCTGTGCTGCTGTTCCTTTGACTGGTGTGATGGATAACTTAATAGACCATCAGATGGGTTTGCTGGGGCTCAAGATTGGAGACACGACAGAGCAATTGGAATGATTTTTTCTTCCCTCTTCCCAGGCCTGGGATCTTACCTGCATGTGGCTGTTTAGCTCTAGCGTGCCAGGAGGGGGAGCAGGAAGGCTGTGTAGTGCTGTGGGATTGTCAGACACTGCTCATTCCCTTCCGCAGAGCAACCTGGAACCCAGGTGCTTGCAGTCGGTGGGCAGAGAACACAAAGCAGCTGTCACTGCTCTGGCTAGGGACTTGGGACAATTGCATGTGTATATTCTGCTCCCCTGTCTGGGCCCTGCATCAGACTGCCATAGACAGCTCAGTTACACAGGTGCCTCCATGCCAAACCAGAGGCAGAGCGAGGAATGCTTCAGGTCAGGATTCAGGTGCATCAGCAGTGCTGTGTGTGAGGACCCAGGGCTGGAATAGCAGGGGGGCTGGGGGGTCAGGATTGAGGTGCATCAACAGAGCTGTGTGTGTGTGGGCGGGGGGTGGGTAGCCAGGGCTGGAACAGCTTAGAATGAGCCCAGATCTCACCAGCTTCAGAGCAGAAGAGCAGCCCCATCTCTTCGCATTTGCCTTTCACAATGGCTATCTCACGATGGCCCAGCAACGCCACTTTTATTTGCTGTTTTCATTACTTTCTCTCTTCCAATGCCATCATTAAAGGCAGTAGTGTAGGATCCCAGTTCTGCTGATTGGATTTTGCTTCCTTAGTTCTTTTCATGGCCCAAGACCATGGTGATGGGCGTGATGCAAATATCTGGGTAGACAGACAGCTGTGGTTTTGCAAAGCGGTACTGAGGTGTATTGGCAGAATGGGTGGGGAGAGGCTCCATTTCTCCTCCAACTGGATTTTTAGCCCCCACTCCCTGCCCACACCCAAGCAGGACATTCCAGGGAACCAGGAGACATCTCCTTAACTTCCCCCTGCTGGGCAGCACCACATGGGTTGCAATGCTCTGCTGGCCAAGAGCTCTGAGCTTCGGTAGCACCTACAACAAGGGAAATCGCTCTGTGTGCAGGAGCCATGGGGCACTGGGAGGGGGAACGGAGGCGAGGTTGGGTCCATCCTGCCAAGTGGCACACGCCCCCTCCAGATCCCAGGCTGAAGGTCCTAATCCCTGCCACGGCTTGGGGCAGGGTGTCTTGAGCTGAAGCATGTGGGCATATTCACATTAGTAGCACATATGCAAATTGCTAGCAAAGCAATTAGCATCGAGGTCAAACAATTTGCATGGCATGCCACAGGTAGGGCAGCTGCTGGCGGGTGTATAATCCCGGTGCTGCAGCTCTGTCCCAGCACAGTCATTCTGGTGGATTCTGTTTGAGTAAGTCACGAGTTGCCCCATCCTTCTCTCCTCCCTGCCATCCTGCCCTTCTGTCTGCGTTGTGCTGACAGCATTTCCATGGCGCTCAGCGCGGCCTTCCAGACACGGGGCAGGACAGCAGCTTGGCAGAGACTTACGCGGGGGCTCCTCCGTGCAGCCGGCGTGTTAGTGGCAACAGGGTCTGGCAGGAAACGGAGGCTGAGAGAACTGACTGGGGTTGGAGAGGTGGCGACGAGACCACGGCCTCCTTGCTGCTTATCGCTCAGCAGCAGACGGGGCTCTGCACCGGAGAGAGAGGCTGAATAAATAACTAAAACAAACACGTCAACCAGACCAACTTTCCTTGGCCCCTGCGCCCCGGGGCTCTAAGTCACTCACATCTTACCCAGGGCAGCTGATTAGCAGAGCCATTTCTCAGTGGCAAGGCAGCGCGGGATGTGGCAGATCACACTGCAGCAGGCTGAGGTGAGGAGATCGCTTTTTGCCCAAAGCCAAATTACCTTGGAAATTAAATGCTCTTTTGCCACAGAGGAAGCAGAGTTCTCAGGGCCCAAGCAGACCCTGTCACTGTGAGAAAAAGCCTGTGGCTATTTTAGCTCTGATAAGAAGAATCTAGCATTGGCGGGCGGCGGGGAGGAGGATACATAATGCCCTGGACGCTGTCGTTCTTTCATATCAGAGGACAGACCCACCACGCTTGCACCAGAGCTGGGCCGTGGAGTGACTCCGCTGGCTGGCTCAGATTCGTGCGCCAACTGCAGAGGGCATCTTTGCATTAACAGTCGCTGTAGGCAGGGCGACCTCAGCTAACAGGAGCGGCTGAGGAAATTCCAAAGCTGAAGTTAGACACCGTCCTAATCCTGCTCCAGGTAGCCCTGGGATAACGTAGCCCCTGTAGGCCGTGAGATTCCTCACTGAGCCCCGGCAGCACGGAATCTGGGCAAGCTCACGGCTGAGGGAGAGCCATGTTCTGTGTGGTTTTAGTAAAGCCTGAGGTGGGAGCCGGGAGCCCTGGGGGGAAAAAGCCCAAGGTGCACACACACATGCAATGGATTTTGCGCCGGTCAGTGCTAGTGAAAGGTACTGGCTTGTTTGATTCCCACATTGGCAGGTGGAGCCTTCAAAGCACCAGCCACAAATGCAATAAAGATCTTCCCCTAAAATCAAAGGGATAGACCACAAGGATCAACTGAGTACAGGGGGACAAAACAGGAAGGGGAGTGAGGCTAGGGGCCTGGGAGGGGACACTAAGCAGAGAACCCTGGACAGCACCCAGAGGTGTGAAAGGCACTAGCCTATTTAAGTCCTAGGAAGTCTCCATGGAGTGGCAGAAGCCACCCATGGAGTGGAAGCCCCACCCCTCAGAAGAGGGAGGGGCCACAGAACCAGGATTTCATGGGCAACAAAAAAAGTCAGCCAACAGGAATGAGCGCCATAGGGTCAACAGGAGGGAAGCCTGAATGGAGATCCCCCGACAGCACCCACTGTGCCAAGGAGGTGTGAAAGTCACTGCGAGCCCTTGAGACTAAAGTCCTCTCCGGCATTGCTCCACAGTGCAGATACAGCACAGGCAGAGCGAGCATCACCATGCTGCGACCGAGCAAGGCTCCTTGACTCTGACCAGAGAGTCTCCCCTGTAGAGACGAGATGGCAATTCCTGCCCAAGGCACTTCTAGCCTTTGCTTTTCCATTTGCCTTTATAAACTGGGCTTGGTCATTTCTGGGTTCCCCGGTCCAGCCAGAGAGAGTTCCTACGTCCCCCACCTACCCCACCTGCATATTAGCAGCTCCACTTTCTGGGCCCTTGTGTCTCTTGGGCACTCATCCATCACGTGTACTCTTAGCAAAGTTTTTTTGGCCCAACAAACTTTATTACAGGCAAATGTGTGTCTGAACTAAAGGTTCGTTACAATCCAATCAAACCTGTAGTCCCTGGCTGGCCATTTCTCTTCCTCTTCCAGTGCTGTTATCTCTTGGGCAGGCTTATTGGAGGACTCTTATCAGGCTTTCTAGACATTTGTGCTAATGAGTTCCTGTGCATCAGCGATTTCTCACTGCCAGTGTCTCACCTGGCTGTGCACAAAAACAGCTATTTCCCAGTTGCGCCCCAATTCAGCCACTTGAGATTAAAGAGCTGAAAGAGCTGGATAATGGGAATAGAATGAAAAGGGAAATGTTGGGTCTAAGTAATAAAAGTATCAGCAGTCAGGCAGTGGATAGCCAGAGATGCCGGAGTAAATCAGAACCATGAATGATACTTTGTGCCTTTTGTCCTCGGATCTCACAGTACGCTACACACGCTCAACATGAATCAAGTCCCTTACCTCTGAGAAAAGATTATTATTTCCACTTGACAAGAGATGGACAAAGTGATGCTCAGAGAGATCAAGCAGCTTGTCCAAGGTCACAGACTGAGTTGGTAGCAGAACCATGCTTTGAACCCAGATCTCTTGAGATACTCCCTATTTGATTACAAATGGATCATATTGCCTCTGCTTAATCCTCTTCTGCTTTTCAGCAGCCTCCTCCTCTGGCTTCCCCCCTCGCTTACTTAATTCACTTTCATCCTGTCTTCCTTCCCCAACAGCTTTCTAAACATATCACAAAATATTACTGACCCCACTGCACACAATTTCCTTCCACCCAGGGATTCATGTTTAAGAAGGAGAGTACTTGTCCAAACACAATAGGAATTGCTGGCTTCCCCACATCTTTCATCCCAAGTTTGAATCAGGCCCAATTTCTCCATTTCTGAGGAGTTCTGACTTCAGGTAGCACCAGTTGGTTATTTCCACCTCCCAGGTTCCAGCTCCCACTGGAAGCAACTTTGACAAAGTACCACATGACAGGGTAACAAGCCTTGTGGATGGGGGGAAGCGGTAGATGTGGTATATCTTGATGTTAGTAAGGCTTTTGATACTGTCTCTCATGACCTTCTCATAAACAAACTAGGGAAATACAACCTAGATGGAGCTAGTATAAGGTGGGTGCAAAACTAGTTGGAAAACTGTTCCCAGAGAGTAGTTATCAGTGGTTCACAGTCAAGCTGGAAAGACATATCAAGTGGGGTCATGCAGGGATCAGTTCTGGGTCTGGTTCTGTTCAATATCTTCATCAATGATTTAGACAATAGCCTAGAGAGCACACTTATAAAGTTTGCGGACAACACCAAGCTGGGAGAGGTTCCAAGTGCTTTGGAGGACAGGATTAAAATTCACAATGATCTGGACAAACTGGAGAAATGGTCTGAAGTAAACAGGATGAAATTCAATAAGGAAAAATGCAAAGTACTCCACTTAGGAAGGAACAATCAGTTGCACACATACAAAATGGGAAATGACTGCCTAGGAAGGAGTACTCAGAAAGAGATCTGGGGGTCATGGTGGATCATAAGCTAAATATGAGTCAACAGTGTAACACTGTTGCAAAAAAAGTAAACATCATTCTGGGATGTACTGGCAGGAATGTTGTAAGCAAGACACAAGAAGTAATTCTTCCTCTGTACTCCATGCTGATACAGCCTCAACTGGAGTATTGTGTCCAATTCTGGGTGCTACATTTCAGGAAAGATGTGGACAAATTGGAGAAAGTCCAGAGCAGAGCAACAAAAATGATTAAAGGTCTAGAAAACATGACCTATGAGGAAAGATTGGAAGAACTGGGTTTGTTTAGTCTGGAGAAGAGAAGACCGAGGGGGGACATGATAACAGTTTTTAAGTACATAAAAGGTGTTATGAGAAGGAGGTAGAAAAATTGTTCTCGTTAACCTGTGAGGATAGGACAAGCAGCAATGGGCTTAAATTGCAGCAAGGGAGGTTTAGGTTGGACATTAGGAAAAACTTCCTATCAGGGTGATTAAGCACTGGAATAAATTGCCCAAGGAGGTTGTGGAATCTCCATCATTGGAGGTTTAAAGAGATTTTAAGGAGGTTAGACAAACACCTGTCTGGGATGGTCTAGATAATACTTAGTCCTGCCTTGAGTGCAGGGGACTGGACTAGATGACCTCTTGAGGCCCCTCCCAGTCCTATGATTATTACTATCTATGAGTTGACAATACAGTCTGTGGAGTTAAACCCTCGCCTGCGGTCCAGTTGTTTCCAATGCCCACAATACCTCTGTGCTTGAGACTCATATGAAAACAAAATTATAGCTATAGGGTAAATAGAATTCTTTAAGCACCCTTGGAAATCTATCTAATGAGGCTTGTGGTGCCCTCAATGGTAGGTCAAGTCACCACTCTCATGCCACCCTCCCCCACATCCCTTTACCCCACCCATGTTGCTTGGAGTGAGTGCATCTTATCACTCCAATTCTAATGATGCTCATTATGTTCTGCTTTTTGGTGTGGATGATGGAAAATGGCATGGCCATTCTTTGTCTCTTACTCTTTTTAAGTATTCATTTCCCTTTTTCTCTCCCTCCCCAATCTTCTCCCCTCCTCCCCCAGTGCTACCATCCTTTGATGGGCTGGACTTATTAAGACCGAAAGGGATTTGTCATGTGTCATTTTCAAAGGTCTAGGGTCAGGAAGATTTAATTGCTGGATTTTTCACAGAGGGTGTTAACATTTATTAAAGTCAGTTTCTCTGATTTCCTTTTAATGAGACGACAACTGTGTGCATGAGATAACGTTAGGTTCAATCGTATGGGACTCGCAGAAGGCTTAAAATAATCAGACCAAGGGAAAGAAAAAAACGAACCAAACCACACCAGTTCACTCCACCTCTTAAACAATTATGTAGCAGCAGCAGCAAGAAACCACAATAATTTCCATGGGAGTTTGCAACAAGGCCAGGCGTGATGGTGGTTTTTCATTTTATTTTTAGATGCTCACATTGAGAAACATAGCTGGCAAAGGTTTTTTCTTAAAAAAAAGGCAGAAAAACTGAATGGCCAACAAAAGTGTCTTTTAGAAGGAAGGGATGGGAATGGGGCTTTATACTGAGGGAGTTCTGCTTCTTTTTTACGTCGGCTGCATTGTACGGCACGGCTAATCTAGTTTGTGATTTTCAACTTTTAGGGTCAAATTTTCACAGGAGACGTCTGAACTGCAAACTGCCAGCATCTGTGAGTTGGCCAGTTGGTATGTACAAAACCCTGAATTTAGGGGTTCTATTGTGCAGCGAGCTATCTTGTACTTGCAGCTATGGACCTATGGATGAATGCTGGCCTATGCCACCGGGAAAATTCAGAAGGCACCTTAGAAAAGTTAGCTCTGCAACTTGGGTCCTAAATATCTTCTTAAGCTCTATGCCAGCATTTCCCAGTGTGGGGTGCACTTCTTTATGGGGGTGCAAAGGACTAGTCGGGGAAGGACACAGAAGAGCTGTGTAAATAAGATGCAATGGCCTCTAGCCACAAGGGGTGGGGTTGATGGGGCAGTGACCACTCGGAGAAGGCCCGTGCCCACTTTGTGGTGCAGGGGAGGGAGTTGTGGGTGGATATCTGGGTAGGAACAGCTCCGACTTAGGGCTTTTAGGAGGGCCAGAGGAATGATTTTCCCTCCTCTGTCTCATCTCCTTCCCTACCCCCAAAGTACTTAACTACCGACTCCAGAGCACCCAGCAGTAATAATAGAATGAGAGGATCTCTCCATGGCTGACCTTTAAACCTACAGAGATGCAGGGCAGTTTATCACAGACCCAAACAGACTGGGAGAGCTCTTTGGAGAAGGGGCTGCCATTTACCACTTGCTTATATAGAGCCGAGAACAAAAGGAGCCTCACCTGGTGGTGGCCTCCCGGCCCAACCGCAATATAACTCATAGTAATCAAGTGGAACACAATTACTCAAAATTCACTGAAACGAATGTGCTGTGTGTCTTCCGCTCCTTTGCTCTCCTCCTTCCATGTCTTTAGCCTCTTTCCTTTCTCCTTCTAGTTCCAGCCCATTCTATTCATCTTCCTCCCCTTGTCTCATGTCTCTCTATTGTTGTCTCTTCTGTTATTCTCCCTCCCTTGGACCATATCTCTGGGTCTTCTGTTGAAGAGCAGCAGCCCATCTCCTTTCATTTGCTTTGTCTCTTTGTTATTTGCCACCCCATCTCTGTTGTCCACCCCTCCTCTCTCCCTCTTTTTGTGCTCTTCCCAACTCACAAGCCATTTGTGGGTCTCCCTGTTCTCCTCATCCCCACCCCTGGGATATTTCACACTCTCCTTCGCTCTTCTTCCTAGCATCTTCCTCTCTCCTTTTCTTTCCTGATGTCCCTCACCCCCTCTCTCCCGGTAGGTCCAGAGGGAGACACCATGAATTACCAATGGCCGTGGGAAAGAATCCCAATCCCAGACTGTCCTTTCCATGCTGGTGATGGTGAAAGTTATCTAAAAAAGAGCTAGAATGTTATTAGCCCTAATCCTTAAGGAGACCTAAAAATCACAAGGAGAGGGGATATGATTCTGGGCTTTGCTGTTCTCAAAGACTCACCCTGTACACTAGTCAGATCGGCCAGAGTGGAGAGGTCCTGTCTGTATTTTGGACACAGAATGAACTCCCCCAGAGCAGATACAGTGCTATTTCTCAAGGCCATTTGATTGTGCCTGGCAGCTTTAGAGGTTCTCTCTCTCTCTCTCATGCAATTAAACCCTGTGCTTTCTTTCAGTCTGCTAAATGAAGCCTAAATGATCATAATTGAGAAGTCACTGTTTCATTTGGCATTATTGCTCCACATATGCACATTTCCAACAGCTGCTTGTTCTAACTGAAAGAGGCGGACGGCTCGCTTCCTTTGGTTTAATGGTATTTTTCTCCTCTTGAATCACTAACTGATCTGTCCCACAAAAATAGGAAGAAAGAGGAAAGCATTACAAGCCACAAGGTTTGCGGGAAACCTGGGTTTGACTCCTAAACCTTGCCACTCACTCTCCACGGTGGTAGGGAGTAGGAGAGCCCGGGAGGTAGGCCTTGAATCACACTGACCCATGGTTGCCTTGTTTAGATGACAAAGAAGTGTCATTGATTGGTTTTGAAGAGAGCCCTGGAACGATTGCCTCAGCCAGGAGACGGAGGGGTGAGAAGATTATTAGACTGTGAAGGTGCCTCTACCCTACAAACGTTTTTCAGTACAGGAGCAGCCATGCCAGTGCTAGCAATGGTGTATTAGCTTAGACTGGCTGTGGACATTTTCCACACTGTATCATAGAAACAATGCTGGAAACCGGCTACGGAAAGGGATCTGACCTTTCTTGCATGATGAGCAGACCCAGTGAGAAAAGACAACTGGCTGCATTTATGAAGGGGGTGTTCTAGGAGGTCTGACTTATATTAGCACCATGGCAGAGCTGGGCCTGCACCCTCCCTTCCAGGGTGGAGGTCGGAACTGATTTCTGAGAGGCTTGTTTTCATTGGGCAGGGAAAGGTAAGGGCACCCCCAGATTTGGATGTCAGAGCTGAAAGTAAGAGTAATCCGCTTCCTCCCTTCCTCCCTCCTTCACCTCAACACTAGTTACATCATCTCAGATAGAAACAGAAACATTTCTGGCATCAGAGAGAAGGTGCTGGCTAAAAAAGAGTTGATCAAAGTGCTTGGAAAGGGGTGGGAGTGACAGGGAAGGCCCCAGACACCTGAAAAGTTGCAGAAAGAAAAAGAACAAGAGGGATGAAGGGAGGCTGGTGTCACTTGATTTTTGCATCAACATGGTTCCAGCCTCTATTTTCCACGTAGCCCCATTGCTCAGTGGCTCCTCCTCTGTCCACACATAAATCCTCTTAAAGACCCACTTCTGCCATGCTGTTTGCCATGAATCTAGCTGACTTGTATATTAACTGCCCACTGTTCCTTTTCTCCTAGCCATTTGCTGCTCCTGTGTCCTTAGACTGTGAGCTCCACAGGGCAAGCACCGTCCTTTGTGAGTGTTGGTGTGTGCCCAGCACATCAGAGGTGCGACCGTAAATAAACAATTCATATCCATTTGGAGGGGATGTGTACTTTGATGGGCCCATTCCCCCTCTCCAGATCCTCCCACCCTGCCTAGTCTGGGGACTCAAAAACATCAGCGAATTCATCTTCCCGGTGGATTTCTTCTTTTGCTCGGTTGCTGCTGGCTTGCTTCCCGAAGCAGCCAGCACCTGCCTCTCCACTGGAGTTGAAGCCATGCCCTCACCCCACCTCCTTTCCCTCTTCTCTAGGCTCACATTTTGTAAATCTTTCTTTCAGAAGATGGATCTAGAGGTGGCGCCGTTCCAAAGTCACCATACGCCTTAAATCCCTGCCACTTCCTCGACCCTCCTGGAAGAAGCGGTCCAGCTCAGAAGGGAGATTCCCTGGAAGGACAGCTTGGCTTGCTGTTCCACTCTGCCTTTTTGCCGCTGAGGACTTAGGACCTGATCCAAATGCCACTGGAACCAACCAGAGCGCCAATAGGTTTTGGATCAGGCCCACACCCAGTTTCTCCCTTGGCTACTCGGGAAGGAATGGAATGTCTCCTGCCTGCAGGGTGCGGCCTGTGCTTTGTGTCTCTTCTCCCCCAGCTTCCTTTGTTCTGCATTGCCCTCCCACGGGATTCCACTGCCCTACTTTTGTCCACCCTTTTCCAAGCAGATAGGGCAAATGCTGTGTTCAGTTAAAGAGGTTTGATTGCTGGAAGCACCAGGAGGCAGGTCATTTAGAGCAAGCAAATTAATTGAAACCTAAACGTACATAGTCAATTTATTGCTGGGAAAGCAATTACCACAACGGTTTGGCCCTTGCTATGTAAGGAAGCAGGACACATTAAGCTGGTTTAACAGCTGCCTTTTATTCCACAAGCAAGAAGAGTTTATATCACCGGAATCTTTCCTTTAGTTCCCATCTCCCAGGCTCTTGGTCTCTTGGCTTTGATCTTTAAAGAGACAGTACTCTATGACTGCAGTTATAAATTAAAGCGATGGAATTTTCCGGCGCCTTTGGCAAGGACGGTATGCACAAAGAGGTCTGTCTGAAAACAACTAATGGTCAGATGCTGAAAGAGTTTTCCCTCCTCTGTTCTTCTTTGAACAGATTGATTTGGGGGAGCGTAAGGGAATGTGATGTGCTCTGGGCACACGTTGTCCTGAACATGACAGGTTGCGATATTTACTACTGAATCAGAGGCTTCCCTTTTACGGCGCTTGCTTGTAAAAATATCTGAGAATCCAGAGCAGAAATATAATCTTTATTGCTTGAAGACTTAAATGCAACTGGAGGAGCAGGTGGAAGAGAGGTCATTCCACGTCAGAAAAACTCCAGCCCTCCAGGAGAATTCTGGCAGGGCCAAGACCCTCCACCAATGAGAAACAAGAGAGGAATGTGAACACTCAGTGACAGTTCAGGCCCAGAGAGGAGGGCACCGTTTTCACCAAACCGCTGAAAGTGGATACCTCCACATAAGAGTTTTCATGGTGACCCATCTGCTTTGTTTAGCCAGAACTGGCACGCCAATGTCTTCCGCACACACAGAATGGGGAGAGTAAAGCTTTAGACCCCTCCCTCAATTTATATTGTCTCCTACTACAGGGGAGAAAAGCCCCAGATCTTTTCCCTACGCTGGAAATCACTGAAGGTGGGTGGATTGGATGGGGAAAGATGGAGGTGGGAGAACCTCAGAAAAATCTGGAGTATGGAAATAAGGTGTAAATAAGCATCAAGAGTTCAGGTGCTTTTGAAGACCGTTGGACTTTTGGGGGTTCACTCATTCTTAACTCCAAGGTGTAAAACAGGCAATGCATTGGGCACCAGGGAGAACAAGACTCTGCCTTGAGATTGTTGCGCACTATAGAGTCAAGGAGTGTTCCTTTATGATGCATTCAAGTCATGTGCCTAAGAGGCATAAGCCATTTGGACACATGGCCACGGGAACTGAAGTGAGACCAATTCATTTCAGAGAGGTCACCAAAGGCTGTTAATGTGCCAAAGTAGTTCCTTAGTGTAAATGCCTTGTAAATTATTAGTATGGAATTTAGCTATCAAGCCACTCTCATAAGTAACATCCTATTAACTCTTTATCGCTTGAAGGAAGCCTTCACATTAAAGAGCAATAGTTCTGAGCCAGGCTCCACTGGAGAGCCGACAACCCCATTAAACAAGCTGTAATGTTTTCCCAATCATGCTTAATTGCTTCAAAGCTGATTGGTATAAAACCTCTAGGCACCAGCTTCTAACTTCCATACAAATTAAGGGTTTTAAGCCTCCTTCCCTGCGTTCCTGCCAGTCTGAAAGGAGCAAGTCTCAGGACCGTATTTACAATGAGTATTGTTCTCCGCACTGAGCTGCTTCAAGCCAGGGGAGCTGGTAAGCATGCAAGTGCTTGCTTGTCTTCGAGGCTCACTAACAATGGGAGCCGGAGAAGGGTTTTGCTCCAGAATTACATCATTGGCACCTCCAAAGGGAAGCTGCATACTCAGAGGAAGCAGCCAAAGCTCATCAGAAAAACAGCACCTGCAACATCTATGAGTAGCCGCGGCTCTTTGCATTTGTCCCCCCACCCCCCGCCTCTCTTGGCATTAGTGTGATGTTCAGTACATGCAATGCTTCCTTGCTGTGTCTTGTTAAGCTGCAGGCTCTGGGGCTAGCTCCATCGCAGCTCATTATACCCTACATGCCATTCACACTACTAGCTCTTGCTCATCTTTTCCCCCATCCACCAGTCTCTCTTTTTCTCCCTTCTTGCTATGCCCCTTGCCCTCTTCCTATCTCTTGCTCCCCTCCCACCTCTTTCCCGCTTAATCACATTGCAGCTTTTCTAGCCAGACGGGTGGCCCGTCAAAGAGTAACACACGTGGAAGCAGCGGAGGTGGCAGACCCAGAATTTGCACAGCCTACGTCCGGAAAGGGGAGGCCACTAGCAAAGAGAAAGTTCTCCTGTACCTGCTCCTATCAAAGGCACAGGGCGGAGCCCCTGGGCCTTAATGGGTTTGTGTGCACCACGTGTCTTATGCTTGCTCCGAGAAGGTTATGAACTCAGGCACGTTTTGAAAGGAATACGCCTGCCATGGACTGCCGTTTAGGCGAGACTGGGCCAAGTGCGGCAGGGCAGAAATAACATAAAGGAAATCAGCTCTGAGGAAAGCGCAAA
Organism: Eretmochelys imbricata; assembly: GCF_965152235.1. Lineage (NCBI taxonomy): Eukaryota > Metazoa > Chordata > Testudines > Cheloniidae > Eretmochelys > Eretmochelys imbricata. The sequence goes on from NC_135579.1 coordinate 5,186,818, forward strand.
CCCACTGCAATTTAGACTGTAAATTCAGGGCGGGGACCGTTTCTTTATTATGTGTATGTACAGCACCCCGAACAACGGAGCCCTGCTCTCAGCTGGGGCCTTGGGTGCTGCCCTAATACAAATAACAGGATTCTCAATTTTGAATGGCTGGAAAGAGCCCCTTGTTAATAGACCCCATTACCCTATTGCAGCAGAGAGAACCCATCCAGATTTCCCTTCAACCACAGCCCCCAAGTGCTGGGCATTACAGCCAGGAGCACAAGCCCTCAGGAGAGCTGGGACAAGGGGAAGGTACTGTATGCCCCCTTTGTGCTCCCTGGGGTTTGTCTGACCCATACTGGAAGTTAGAGCACCTTCAGGGCATGCAACAGGCCCCCAGAGGCCTGTATACTGGGCGCGACCCCTGGCGTGCTGCTCTGCATCTAACGTCTTATACCACGGTAGAGAGGGGCATAGAGCCCTGCCTGGGGAGTCCTCCATTGCCTTGTTAGGGCAGCGCTGCACCACCAGAAGAAACAGCAAAGCCATTTTTCAATGGCTATTTGCCACCCAGCTCTGCTCTACAGGTACTTGAGGGGCACTGTTGGGTTTGGAGCACGCAGTACCTCAGTGGGTGTGAATGGACGCTGGGGGCACTGGGATTTCCTGCAAACAAGAAACCCAGTGGGTCCTGGGGACAGACCAGCTGGGACTGGAAAGGAATGGCCACACAGCTAAATGGGGCGCAGCAGCTGAGTTGTACGATAAAACAGGGGAGTAAAGGTAAAAAACGTCTTGCCCCTTTCAGGGCCCACCCCAGGATTTCCCTCTGCCAAAGCAACAGTCAGGGCTGACAAGCTGAAGAGAGGACACTGACACTGCCAAACTCAGCCCCTTCCTTCCCTACAGCACGTCCCTTTATAGTGTGTATGTTGTTTAGTTAATTTGCTACAGCTGGCCCAGCCTTGTTCCCCTGCCTTCAGGGCAGGTAATTGTGGCCCTTTCTCTAGCCATGGGGAAAAGTTAACCCTTTGTCTGCCAGGCTCCAGGCAAGGGTCTATAAACCCGTCATAGCCATGCAGGCCCCTTTTGTGGACTCGGGTGAGCTTGGTGATGGAAGTGAAAACTCTGTCCTTGTAAGTCATTTCTGCCTGCCTCCAAGGAGCAGAAGGAGCACAGCTGTTGTGATTTCTTAGCCAATTACAGGAACCAGCAGGCTGGTTTCACTGCAGTGAAGGCAAAGCCACAAAGCTGGGACAGATTCCTCCCCCCAGCCCATATAACATTTTCCTGTTTCAACTTTTTCTGTAAACATTTCAGGCTCTTATAGTAACTTAATAGAAGTCCGGGTGGAAAGCACACGCCAAGTGAAGCCCAGCTGTGCAGGCACCTCCCTCCTTTATGACCTGCATGGATTAAGTCAGGGCATAATGTTAGGACATAATGAATGTATTTAAAGTCAAAGGTTGACTCCTGGTATGAACACGCATGTGTCTTCTTGGAAGTAACGATTGCTGTATTTCCCCCAGAGGGTTCAGGTGAACTCCCACTGCACCAACTAGCTGCTCACAGATAGCTGGTCTTGTGCTAAAGACACTACAGGAGAGAGCTATGGGCTGTGGGTTCAGTTCCTGTCTCTCCCCTCAGACAACTTCTGTAAGGTATTTCTGCCTCAGTTTCCCCTTTCTAGAAAGGGGCTAATGATCCTTTCCCAGATTGCAGGTGTCTTGTGAACTGAAATCCACAACCAGGGTGTGCGTGTAAATACCCAGAAGGAGAAGGACCCTTGTTCTCACTAGCCCCGTTCCTTGGCTGACTCCCGGTGGGTGTTCCGTAAGCATCTTGATGCAAAAGCTTGGGCCAGCAACAGCCACCCTCTTGGCAGCCTATTGAATTCTGTGCCTGTCCTTGGTGATGCTGATGCACCCCTGGCTTCCTTTCCCAGACAGGGCATCAGCCAGTTCACCCACAACGATTATTATCTGTTGGGCTCTGCGTGGTCCCCTTGCTGAGGAGCCAAGCTGCGAAGAAGCTGCCTGGAGTCTGACTCTCTTCAGTACATGGATTTTGCTCAAGTGCACAGAAGGGCAATTGCTGAGGGCAAGAAATGTGCCCTGAAGCTGAGGGGATAGGAAGGGTTGTGTTTTGGAAAATAGCAGGATTTGGGTGGCTGAGGGGGTGGGAGGCTTGTCTGCTGTTGTGTGGGGATCTGACAAGCAGGAGAGGGCATTAGGTTGGGGCAGGGGAGACTTTTCACTATGGGGGTGGCCTGTCGTCCCCTCTGGCCTTCCAGATTCCATTCCCTCAGGCCTCCTCTCACCCCCATTTTCCAACCTCCTTTTTCTCGGCAGAGTCGTCTGGCATCTGCCCTTCCTTAACAGTCAGAACATTACAGCCAAGTGCCACAAGAGCAAAGCCCCAGTTTGTTGGCTTCACACTGGTTATAAGAATTGTCTCACACATAAGCCTCAGCAGCTGCTCTACACTGGCCAGGGGCAGGCTACACTTTCCCCTCCCACAATGAGCCAGGAGGGAAGCAGGCCTACCAGATCGGGGGTTGGCCTAGGAATCAGGGGACCTGGGGTCTATTCTGGGCACTACTCGGGTATGTTGGGCAAGACTCTGCCTCAGTTTCCCTCACTCTGTCTGCCATGTCGATTGAGCCTATAAGCTTTTTAGGGCAGGGACCATCTCTCACTATGTGTCTTGGCTGCACCTAGCAACATGGGCCCCTGATCTTAGTTAGGAGCCTTCATGGGCTACCATAGTAAAATAATGATAGGCTCCACAAAATGAACTCAAGGGGCTGCACCTTCCCCCACCCCAGGAATGACTGTGCTAAGCTTTCCTCCCAGGACATTTTAATTAATAATTTTTTAACAGTGAGAGTAATTAACCATTGGACCAACTTGCCCAGGGTCAGCTGGATTCTCTATTACTGACCATTTATAAATCAAGATTGGTTGTTTTTCTAACAAGATCTGCTCTGGGAATTATTTTGGGGATGTTCTCTGGCCTGTGTTATACAGACAAGATGATCACAAGGGTCCCAGCTAGCTTTGGAACCGGTGAAATTGCTCTTACAAGCCTCAGACCAGCCATTGGTGCTGAAGAGCGGGTGAGTTGGCTCAGTTTAGCAGGAGAGGAAAGCTCCCACTATTCACAATCGGCCAGAGGAGTCAAGTCAACTGGAGAAGCAACTTATTATTTTTCTTCCTCCACCCTTGGCCCTTCCAGAACTCACATAATCACTGACTGATGTTGTACCTTAAAACATCCAGAGTGCATCAGGCCTCACTTTAAAGCCCGAAAGCGCACAGGCCAGTGGCCTGGAGCTTTGGTGGAACTTACTGGAGATATGCTGATAGCAAAATGCCCAAAGGAGGATTTCTGGGTGATGTAGGGGGTCCATGTGCCTGGAAGGACCTCGCCCAGTAACCTGTGAAAATAAATACCTCTACTGTCAGCTTCCACCAGCTCTCAAATGACATAGAAGCCTCGTGCAGAGGGAAGAGTAGCAGGGAGACACGCAATCCTATGATGCCATGCCAGCAATTGACATGGCTGATCCTGGCTGTTCCTATCTTTTGCTGCTATTAATGATCCTTGTGTCTGAACGACAGCCTCGTCTCTTTCCAGCTAGCTCCTCCTCCTGGGTGATCCTGCCAGGAACTCATTACTAGCCAGGGTTTGTGATGATAGTCTGTTGCCATGGAAATTGAATGTGATGTCATCCATTCAACATTTTGACTTCACACTGGAGACAGAGTCCCTTTACCGTTGGGTAATTAGCAGATGGGCTCAGAAAGATGGTGGAAGCTCTGTGAAAGGTGGATGGGTCTCTCTTGTGAGCTTGTTACGTTGGAAAGTTTCCTTGAGGTGAAAACGCCTCTAAATGAAACATGAGAGCCAAGCTGAAAATGCAGGTGTGTCAGGAGAGCAGTTACAACAGGGTTGTCTCCAGACACTGTTAAAGCACTACGTTGTCTTACAGTGTGGATTGGAATCTTAACCATCCCGCCGAACCCTGTTAAAGCTTGGATAGTCCATGATGTAATTTATAAAAGGGTATAACAGCTTTGGATATGGTTATGGGTTCTAGGGAAGATGTGGGCATATTAATGTCAGGACCCAAGAGGTGAACCAGCTCCAAATCAGGGACAATAGTGCTCCACCTACCTGACATTCCACCACACAAGGGTTAACACATTTCCCTTTGAGTGCTCAATAAAAGCTATCCTAATAGTTTAGCTGTTCTCCTTTGAAAAGAACAATTAACAGCACCAGAGGTTGCCCTTTCATCTCGCTGTATGGATTACCACACTAAAGGGAATTGGTTATGAGGATAGAAAGGTCCTGACATTTCGGTCTTGAAGGAGCTGCTTTGTGAGTAAGTCTTTGATTTGTTGTTGTTGATATTTTATTTTTAGCTCTCTCTCTTACACACACACACTTTTAAATATCAATGGCTGTCCATTTCAGAAGATCTATATTTTCTGTTAAGTTTCTTCAGAAATGTCAGGGTTTTTTTTTGTGTGTCTCATAATATATCTATATTTTTATTCCCCAAACAAAAATACTTTGTTATCCTAGAGCTAAGGTTGCTCAAGTGTAAATATGACCAACACAATCACAAAAATTTAACGGGAAAAAAAGTTTCCCAAAAATCTCACCACTAGTTTTTCTTTATTTTTCATCAAAATTAGAAATTTTGATGAAAATGTCATTGAATATTGAAAAATTTCAACAAGCAAGTAGGAAAAATCCTCATGAAATTGTAAGCAATATTTTTTCCTGGGTTTTTTTTTGTTTGTGTGTGGAAATTAGAAATTTTAATGAACTATTTTGTCAAAAAATTGAAATCTAGAAAATGTCAACCCACTTTACTAGTTAAACCAATATTCACACCCACCAACCCATATCCATGTACTCACCCACCCACCAACAAAACTCCTACCCTTTATCCCCTGAATATTCACAGACTCCCTAGCAACACAGTAAGTTCACAATTATAACACACGAAGTCACCCACAATGCATATATCCAATTCCTTGTAACCACACTGAACCACAAAATCTCAGGCAGAGCAGGGGAGGCAGGCTGGATGGATATAGTATCAGTAATACATGATGAACTTGAACAGATCCTTTCACTTCTGGCAGAAGTAAAATTTGTCACGATGAAGGAGAAGGAATAACTTTCGTTCCATTTAATTCTTTGCATTTTCGATTGGGCCTGTGGCTGAGATGTGGTGTTAATGGAGAACATTGTGAAGTTTGGAGTCGATGGTGACTGAGGTTATGGACTAAGGCAAAGAAGAATGCTCGGGAGTATATTTACTGGAAGATCTGTAATCACAGGCTACATCTACAGTGCAATGTGAGTCCAGGGCTCAAACACATGCTCAGGCCTAAGCCCCCTTCCTTCTACACCCAAATCATGCTAACCCAGAGCCCCAGGACCCATGGGTTGGAGGGTCTGATCCTGAATCAAGCCAGGACCAGGGTTCAAAACCTGTTGCTTTGCAGTGTAGATGCAGCCCCACTAGACTCATGCTCTGGGAGTCCGCCAAAAGTATCCCACAATCCCTTGGGCCAACTTCCTTTGTCTTCTGGACAGTCAAGTTTGGTGGACAGTCACATTTTCCCACACTGCACTACAAAGGGCTAGAGCAGCCATGTTTTGGGAGTATGCTAGGAAGTCTGGGATATGGGTGGTTAGATTTGGGCCTGCATAATGCAGGGTAGACACTGGAGCCCTGCATTCCTAACCTGGGGTTACAAATGAGTGTAGACATTCAAGCCCTACATTAACACACCCAGTGTCTGCTAACTCAAGTTCGGCTAACCCTGGGCTTACATTGCAGTGTAGACACACCCACAGAAATGTTGGTCTGGAAGGATCTTGAAAGACCATTGAGTCCAGCCCCCTGTGCTGAAGCCGGACCAAGTAAACCTAGACCATCCCAGGCAGGTGTTTGATGGGAATGCCCTGGCTACCTTTAGCAGACTATTCCAGAAATTAACTACCCTTATCATTAGACAGATTTCCTCATATCTAACCTAAATCTCCCTTGCTGCAGATTAAGCCCATTACTTCTTGTCCTACCTTCACTGGACATGGAGCACAGTCAATCCCCATCCTCTTTAGAGCAGCATTTGAAAACTATTATCAGTAGGGTGACCAGATGCCCCGATTTTGTAGGGAGAGTCCTGATATTTGGGGCTTTGTCTTATACAGGCTCCTATTACCCCCCACCCCCTGTCCCGATTTTTCACACTTGCTGTCTGGTCACCCTAATTATCAGGTCCCATCTCAGTCTTCTTTTCCTCAAGGCTAAACAGGCCCAGTGTTTTTAACCTTTCCTCGTAGGTCAGGGTTTCTAAACCTTTCATCAGTTTTGTGGCTCTTCTCTGGACTCTCTCCAATTTATTCACAGCTTTCTTAAAGTGTGGCCCCCGGAACTGGATACAGTCCTCCGGCTGAGTCCTCCCCAGGACTAGGTAGAGTGGGACAATTTTCTCCCGTATCTTATGTACGACACTCCTGTCGAAACACCCCGCAATACACTCTTTTGAAAAGCTACGAGGTGTTTTATCCAGCAAGCATTACCGAAAATTCAGTTGTCTGCTAAACAGCAATGATTGCAAATTTGGAGGCAACAGCCAATAACTGAAAAGTGCATCGGAAGGAGTTTAGCCCTGCTCCGTGAAGCCAGAAATAAAGAGTCACTATGAATGTCTCCATGCTGTCGTTTCCAATTGCACCACCCCAAGCCTCAGTAAGAAGAGACAAGACGAATGCATTACAAGGTCAAAGTAATAATAACTTCATACTTATGCAGGGCTCAGAGGGCTGGATTGTGCCTTTTAGCACAGCCCAGAGCAAGGAATGGTGGGTAAGTTGCACCTCCCCAGGAAACCCTGAGCCTACGGGGCTCCTTTTGAATTGGACACAGTCCCTCCCCTGCTTCCTCCTTGCTCTGGAGGTTAGTCATTTGTGGCTGGCCTTTATCAACTGCAAATTATGTCATCCCCCTCCATCCTAGCCCCTACCCGCCTGTGCCAGCTCATCTTGGCTCCAGACATGTAGGTAAAAGCAGAACTATTCACCCACTGAATCCCTCCATGGAATAGGTGGTGGGGGGGGGGGAGAAACCCCCCAGTAGCATGAATGGCTAAGCCAGCCTTCCGGGCAACATGCATTAATATTCTCCTGCAGGAATAGACCAGCAATAAATGACTACCCCTGTGGGGAGCAAGGCGGCATTGTGACCCAGAGGCATATCTGTGAGTCACAGCGCCTCCTGGGGCTACTCCAGGGACAGAGCAACAAATGCACTCCCACCCCCTTGCTCAGGGCTGTGCCTCAAGTTGCCATCCAGCTCTCACTGAGCAACATCCTCCTCTGTCACTCATTGGGAAAATGCTCGATTCTATTACAGGCCGTGCTGGAACACGGCGTTGCCACCTGCAATTGCTGTCAATGGCGGCATGAGGCTTAGGGCAGGGCAGACCCAGGTCTTCTTGCTGTGGTTCTGTTTCTTTGGAAGGGAACAATAAAAACATCTCAACTCCTGTAATTTGTGCCGTGAGAGTTCTTAGCAGCGTGTCACAGAATCAACAGACAACAGAAGGGGAAAATAACCTCCAGCCATGGTTCAATTCTTCTGGATTGCTATGGATCACTTCGTAGTGAAGCTTAAATGCAAGGCACATTTTCTTAACAAATAAGAATCTAATGGATTAGGTCCCATCTAATTATGCATTCTGCATTAAGCTGGTGCACCCACTGTCTGCTGCTGCTGGCATAATTAAACTTAATATACTTTTAATGATGTCTTCTTAACTCATGCATTCGTATATGATTAGAATCAAATGCAGACAAGCTGTCACCAGTCCAGGAGAGGATCTTTTTGCAGATCCGGATGGCACTCATGCTGAAATATTAATAATGCAGATTTCAAGGTTAACAACATTGGTTTCGAAGCGGGGAATGCTTGTCATGCCAGCTGAGCTAATCCGAGACAACAAAACGGCAAGCCGTTCAAGTCCCGCCTCTCTCTGTCCCGGCACCGGGAGAATGTGAGTCTTACTTTGTCAGGAAGATAGTGTTTGTAAAATAAAACTCAAAAGGTAAATTAACTGCCCTGGGAGCTGCAGGCAGCAGCCGCTAAGGGAGATGCACATCGAATGCCTTGACCACTGTCCTGACTTCTGTGTGCTTTGTGGTGGTCTCTGCCTTTGAGCACTCAGTCTTCGCTCATCTCCCCTGGGCTGGGTGCTCAGTCTGCAGGGGTGCTGGAACAATTTATAGAGTAGGGGTGCTGTGAGCCACTGAACCAAACTGTCAACCCTGTATAAAATAGAAACCACTTCAAGCCCTGGGGTTCTGCAGCTCTCCCACCCCCAGTTCCAGCACCTATGTCAGTCTGTGCTCTTATAAGCAGAAAGTGGCCTGGTCTAGTGGCTTCGCAGTCAGAAGACTTGATTCTGGATCTGCCACTGATTTGGGGCAAGTCCCTTTGGCCCATATTCACAAAGGTACTTAGGTCCCTAAATCAATGGGAGTTAAGTGCCTAAATACCTTTGTGAATCTGGGCCTTCACCTCTGCGCTTCCCCTCCCACCCCTTGTCTGCTTAGATTATAAACTCTTTGGGGCAGGGACTGGGTCTTATTACATTTCTGTGCAGCCCCTAGTGCAGCTGAGGCTTCTAGGTGTTACTGGGATATTGATGGCAATGAGGAAACAAATGTACTCCCAGCGATTTCGCCTGATTAAACACTAGATTTAAAATAACCCAGAAGTTGCTTCTCACATTTCAGCATCTTGCAGGAAAGGGCTCAAAATTCGACTCCCAAGGAGTCTGTGGGGGAAGCAGCAGGTATTTCTTTAGATACTGCATCGATTACAGAGCACTGCAGCTCAGTCTTGGGTTGTGCATGGAGACATGTATTTGTATGGAGCCGAATTCTTCTGTCCATTGCCCAGCAGCAGAGCTGGCTTTTGGCTTGCCAAGATCAAGTTGTGAAATCATCTCCAATCCTTCTGACAGGAAAGAATTGATTTATTACGCTGCAATATATACTGCGTACAACGCCGTGTACCTTTCATCTAAAAAGTCAGGCCGTATAGAACACGACATGTTATTAATTCTGATGCCAGCCAGAATGAAGAAGGAATTACTGCCAAGGGGATCCAGAGAGCATGTTAAACCATCCCAGCAGAGTAATGAACATACATTGTGGCTGTTACATTATACTGTATTGATCCCCAGGAATGAAAAAGTACCCTGACAGCCATCAAAGGCTCCTGTTAATAACGCTGGGTGCGTGTGCTGTATATAATTAACTCATGGAGAAAGCTGAGCAAATATTCCCTAATTAATCCTCCCAAAGCTCTGATAGGGAGGATTAACCCCATTTTACAGCTGAAAAACAGATCCAGAATGACAAATTCTCCTCTCATTCACAGCTGTGCAATGCCAGGGAGAGTGGAAGTTACCATGTGCACTTCCCCAGGATCACTGAGAGCCCAGGCCTGGGTTCTAGCTGTTAGGCGACAACGCCTCTTCTGTATAAACCTGCACTTAAAAATAATACCCCCTCCCAAAGTGAAACATGGGCTTAAGTGCTTTGGAAGCTTGGGACCAGTGCACTCAGCACTTTGCAGGGTCGAGCCCTCGCACATCACCTCAACACCCTAATCCAGACCTCACCCTCTGGAGAAGGACCGGATGGGACACCACCAATGCCCCGCCATAACGTGCTGAAGGAGAGGAGGCATCGGTAATGCATGTGAGGCACTCCCATCCCCCTGGAGGCTGAGCACGTACACTGTCTCTGCAGCATCGTGCAGGTCCCCCATGTGCTAGGCGTCACCACGCCTCTCCCAGGACACATTGGCTGGTGCAGCAGGGAAAGTAACTGGCTAGGGATAGATTATTTCTGCCACCTGGAGCGAGGGGGAATCAGTGACCTTACTGTGGTTCTCAGAGTCTCTCACAATTTGCTCCCTGGGGCAGCACAACTATGTCGTGCCCCTTACTCAGGGCTTGTGGCAAAACCACAACCTAGCTACCTAGCTTTCCATAAGGATCACATTAGTGGGCCCCTACACACGGCAGCTCTTGTATTCTTCTTCTTTCTTTCTTTCTTTCTTTCTTTCTTTCTTTCTTTCTTTCTTTCTTTCTTTCTTTCACTTTCAGCACTGAAGCAGATTCTTGAGGCTCAGCAAACCAGCCCTTATGTCACCTGCCAAGTAAAATCATTTCTGCCCTACTCATTTCAATGGGTTATTTAGCTCTCCAGGTTTTTAACTCGGGTCTTACATGGTTTTTGCATCAAGGGAAATAGAAACATTGCCTGTATTTTAAACCTAATCAGTAAATCCAGGAGCACTGTTTGGGTGTTTTACCGCCTGATTCGTCTGGGATGCCCAGTCGTCAGTAATAACCCTGGCTTTGTTTCCTTCTTTCCACTTTACTAATAACTAACCATTTCTTTCTACAAGACATGCTCAACCAGAAATTACGGGGTTGATGCAGGAATTACTAGTGAAATTCTCTGGCCTGGGTCATGCAGCAGGTCAAACTAGATGATTGTAAGGGACTTAAAATCTATGACTGGATAACAAATGATCTGGCCTGAGTTGCTCACATATAGAAGACAGACACCTGCCCATGTGTAGAGCAGCGTGTGTTTGTACAGCACCAGGCACAATGGTGCTGGTCCATATCTGGGGTTCTTAAGTGCTACAGTAACACGTATAATAATAGTATGGAAGGACCTGTTTTTCTGTAATATCCTAGTATTGATCCTCTTATGTGGCTGTATGGAATAAACCAGATTAGGGCAGACTTTTTTGTACTCACAAATAGACAGACAGTGTGCAGCATGAGAACATCAGAATGGCCCTACTGGGTCAAACCAATAGTCCACCTAGCCCAGTATCCTATCTTCCGACAGTGGCCAATGCCAGGTGCCCCCAGAGGGAATGAACAGAACAGGGAATCATCAAGTGATCCATCCCGTCGCCCACTCCCAGCTTCTGGCAGACAGAGGCTCGGGACACTTCAGAGCATGGTTTTACATCTCTGCCCATCCAGACTAATAGCCATTGATGGACCTATCCTCCATGAACTTATCTAGCTCTTTTTTGAACCCTGTTATGGTCTTGGCCTTCACAACATCCTCTGGCAAAGAGTTCCACAGGTTGACTGTGTGTTGTGTGAAGAAATACTTCCCTTTATTTGTTTTAAACCTGCTGCCTATTAATTTCATTTGGTGACCTCTAGTTTTTGTGTTATGAGAAGGAGTAAATAGCACTTCCTTATTTACTTTCTCCACACCAGTCATGATTTTATAGACCTCTATCATACCCCCCTTTAGTCGTCTCTTTTCCCAGTCTTATTAATCTCTCCTCAATTTTGTTGCCCTTTTCTGTACCTTTCCCAATTCTAATATATCTTTTTTGAGATGAGGCAACCGGATCTGCACACAGTGTTCAAGATGTAGGCGTACTGTGGATTTATACAGTGGCATTATGATGTTTTCTGTCTCATTATCTATCCCTTTCCTAATGATTCCCAACATTCTGCTAGCTTTTTTGACTGCCACTGCACATTGAGTAGATGTTGTCAGAGAACTATCCCGAATGACTCCAAGATCTCTTTCTTGAGTGGTAACAGCTAATTTAGACCCCATCATTTTATATTTATATCATATACCTTATATTTGAAATTTGAGTGAGAAAATTTTGTGTCCTTTTCCATTTATCTTCTCAGCTGACAAAGACTGGTCTTGTTTGCAGCGCTGTTGTAGCCATGTTAGGCCTAGGATATGAGAGAGACAAGGTGGGTGAGGTAATGTCTTTTACTGGACTGACTTCTGTTGGCAGAGAGGACAAACTTTTGAGCTACACGGACCTCTTCCCCAGTTTTGGAGAAGGTAAAACTTGGATTTTATCCCTTGGACTCTCACTGCTCTCATGAAAAAACCCTATGGCTCTTTATAGGGAAGGAAAGTATAGGGGCCTATGGAAATTGAATAATGTTCTATAGAAATAACCCTAAACCCCAGAAAATGTAATAGAGAATGAGAACCTTTCTACCGGATGTTTAACCCAATTGGTGTGTTTAATAGAGATCCCTATCCCTGCTCTTGAATTCTCCCAGGTTCTAGGACAGCTTAAAGATTGTTTAGAAAGCTCATCATTATGCATTAAATTCTATAGCCCTTTTTCATAATGGCAAGACCATCCCTTTCTCCAGCTTCCTTTGTGGTGACTCTGACCATGGCTGAGAACTTGCAGTGCAGCATGGTGTGACATGTCACTGTGAAGAAATGCTCCCAGTATTTCTTCTCCAGGGCTGAGTGGTGGGTTAGTGGGTTCCTGGTCTAACCTTTCCCCACTGGAGAGTTGTTTTCCCATCTGTACTTAGATTTCAAGTGAAGGTGGCTTTATTTGGTGCTCTAAATCAATTTCCTAATGGAAGTTTACTTGCAGTACAAAGCCACTGCATGCAGTTTGATGTGACTAGTGTCTACTCAGGAGAAGCCCAGCACCAGAATAGCAAGGGGTGCTTCTGGGGAGAGCTGCGTCAGGAGTATTGCACTGTGCTTGGATTCCCTATTCCTGATTCTAGAGAGTTAATTTCATAGGAGCTAAATTCATTCACAAACTTACACTCATCCCATAAACACAAACCATCATAAATGAAGACTTGGAAGAGAACACAAGTCCGGCTCAGTGTCTTCAGTGAGATAGTAAAGCTGGGAGGGATTTCATCTTCATAATAAACTGGATCAACGTGAATGATTGTTTCCATGGAGCTGAACAGTTTGTCTGGCACTCTCTAGTGTCTCCTGATACTGGGTTTACATATGGATCCTGCCACTGCAGGCCCTGCCCCGTTGAGGGCGGCCGTGGTAGAGTGATATCACCCTGTTCCTTTGCATGTGGTTAATTACACTGATACCAGAGATGCAGACATGCTGGCACGTCACTCAGCAGCAGGCTGCCAGCAAACACAAACAGGGCCGGTGGCTGAAGCAATGACAAATTGATTCATGCCTGTGAATAACGAGGATGCACCAGGGGAGTCTGTGTTCAGGGAGGTCAAGAACTACAAGAATCAGCAGAGATGACTTTTAAATGTACATGGGGTAGATCTGGTGCTTGTGGCCAAGCACATGGCAGGCAGGGACTGTGTCATACTTGCCCGCACTGCTGCACGGTACGGACCCACAGCAAACTCCAGCTATTCTAAGCCTGGAGCCACAAACTCTCTATCCTGACACACAGTTCCATGGTTTAGCAGAGTGTGTAATACAGACAGAATGTGACCTCACCCCGGATTTGCAGTGGAACCCAAATCCAGCTGGGACGCTTCCCTGATTTCATGTTTTGATGCAAAGCTAAGTGCAGAATATGTCCATTGACAGCTTCACTCTGGTTCCCAAGCCTTCCTAACACCTGGGCCAGGTTTTAAGTGAACCTACACCTACACTTGGAGCTAAGGGTTTGACGTGCTCGTGCCGGCTCTCACTGAGTTAGCGAACTAAAAATGGTAGCATAGCCATGAAAGTTTCCACTCACTGGTTTCCACTGAGTTTTGCTTGGAGATTTTGGGTTAGTTTGAGCCCAGCTCTGGAAGCAAAACTCAGGGGAAAGCGATTGCAAACTCCGATGGATCAAAAGGGGGTGAAAATAACCCCATGAACCTCGATGATGAATGGTGCCCTCTGATCCCTAGAGCTGACATAAACATCAAGAAGGGTCCTGCTCCAAAGATGGACAGTTTGGTGCTCCTGGGGGAACTCTGCCTCCCCCTGACCCTGAGATCAGAAAGACAGGACATTATCACGAGCGCCTCATCTAAATGGGCCCGATTTATAGTTGTGGGGCAGAGTGGAAGTGGGAAGGTGATCAGAATATGGGCAGGACCAATGCCTTCCTCTAGACACCTACCCACTTTCTGGACTGGGCTAACCGGTCGTTAGGCCCCTGACACTTTGCTGTGATACAGGGACCCCCCGCCCCCACTGCTTGGACATTTTATCACTGGGGAGAGCAAATGCTGGGCCATTATTTATCTGGCAGGGTGAGAAGCTAGGGTCATTCTGCCCTGGGGATCCTTCCCCATTCAGAAAATTAACAGCTCAGTAAAATGACGGTACCTTCATCTCTGTTATCAGCTTACCAGTGTAGGGCTTCCTTGTTCCAGATGGAGGGCCCATTGCCAGGGGAGCTGGTCCTGGACTCAAAGCAGCAGCTGGAGGACTTCAGGGGAGGCTCTGCCCTTCAGTGAACAGCCCAGCAGAGGGCGAGGCACGCTTTCACGTGTGCTCTTAACGAATGAGCAGATGCCCAGCTGAGGAGGACTGCAATGGTTTGCTAGAAATACCACCGCAGTGCAAAGTATTAGCTCCCAAAGACTGCCCTTGCGTCAGGTAGAGGGGTCCCTCCTCAATCAGCCAGCAGCGAAACCTTTTCACTTAAGGTAGGCCCGCATAATTCCTGCTCCTAAATTTTGCAGCTCATGTGGCTGCCAACACAATGCTTAGCCTATCGCGCCTTTAAAAGGCTTTTGGCAGCTCTCGGGAGAGGTGCTGGATAAGCACTGTTAACCTGGCTGTGGAAATGGGAAGCAGAGGCAGAGGGACTGGCTCGATGCAGAGTTGCACCAGTTTAACTTATGATTTTAAACCAATTTAGATTTGCAGTTCCACCCCAAAAATAAATAATTTTTCAGATTCAAGTACTTGGTAGAAGCCTTTACAATACAATATATTGATACAGGCATGGTTAGAGTCATATCCTTGTGGTATTCTTAGCTGATAACAAAGGGAACCTCTCCATGTCCGCTTATACAAAACATACCATGATGCATGTGACTTCTGAAATCTGCAGAGTTTTTTAAGAAATATGCCTCGTGAATATTAAATTGCTGGGGGGGGGGGGATAGCTCAGTGGTTTGAGCATTGGCCTGCTAAACCCAGGGTTGTGAGTTCAATCCTTGAAGGGGCCATTTAGGAATCTGGGGCAAAAACTGGAGATTGGCCCTGCTTTGAGCAGGGGGTTGGACTAGATGACCTCTTGAGGTCCCTTCCAACCCTGATATTCTATGATTCTATGATTCTAAAGGGGGGCCAAATGCTGTGTGAACACTTTCATTTTGGTTTAAACCAGGCTTATTTCAGTTTAGCTCAAAATTGATTAGGAACAGGTTTAAACTAAACTGAAACAGGTCACCCAAACTAAAAATATTGTCTACACAGGCAGGGGGTTACACTGGTTTAACTAAACCAGTGCAGATTTGTGGCTACAAAGAGCAGAGAGGATAAGGGCTTGTCAACTGGGGAAAGTTTTACTAGTTATACTGGTAAATCATACCAGCATAGTTAAATCAATATAGTCATACCAGCATAGACCCCTGTGTGGGAACGCTGATTCCAGTATTATTTCTTATTCTCATTTCAGTTTAGCTTAAACCCCTTCCAAAGTGACACAAACAAAACCAGATAAAGGCACTCTAGTTCTGGAATGAGTGTGTCGACATGGGGAGTTATATCAGTATAACTATGGCAGTTTGAATCACAGCTTAGCTTATACCGGTGTAACTATTCCAGGTAGAGAAGCCCTAAGTGACTTGCTCAAGGCCAGTTTTAGAGCCAGGACTGGAACAAAGGGATTCTTGACTGCCAGGCTTGTGCTCAGATCCCTAGGTCAGATTTCTGTTCTCGGAAAGCTCCGCCAGTTCTGCCTGTTTTCCCATTAGCGCAGTAATGTGGGAGCAGTTTGCAAGAAACCAAAAGGGCTTCAGAGAAAGACCTTCCCGAAACTGAGAATTCCCTGGCACTCTAATCTGAAAAGAAATCATCCTTCATAGCTCAGTCCTCTAGAGTTTTCTAATTGATTTTTAGCCACTGTTATTTTATTAGTAGGTAAATAAAACAAAAAAACCCTCGTTCTGTTGCCCCTATACATCACTGATGGTGAGATGGCCCATTAGACATTCCAATATACGGGCAAAATTGTTGTCTAGCAAGACGTCTAAGATATGGTTGGCTGCACATTCCTGGTGGGTTCAGAATGGGACCAATCTCTGTCTGTTCTGTGACTCTGAAGAGCCATGCTCCAAAAAGCTAAGCTTCCATGTGAAACAATGAATTGCATTTCTAGCCCTTCTGAATGGCAGCAAAATAACCAACTGTAGACTGAGTCTGCAGAAAGCCTGAAACAGTAGCTCTAAGAGAGCTGTGAACTGACCTATACACCTTAGTGGGACTCTGAAACCTAACAAGGACAATTTAAATGTTAATGTCTTACACTATTCCAGTGCTTACTACTGTAGCAGAAACATCCAGTGCATGTGTTTATTCTACAACCTCAAATTGCCTGCCACCCCTCCCAGGTATCCCTTGTTCAGCTGCCAAGACATCCAGCTTCTTCTACCTAGTCACTTCTATAGGGTAGGTCAGCTTTTTCCAGATGAGAATCTGTGGCATATTGAAAATTCAGAGGCACAATAAAACAAATGGAATTTAATATCAAAATAAGTCACACAAATTACTGCAACTGAGAGTATTATTCATTTCTATATATAATTTAATATAAGCCTTCAGTTTAGAATTCCCCAAAATCTGCCACTGAATTTTCAGAGACCAAGGGTTTGTGTGGCAGAATTCAGTTCAGCTTGCTGACAAGATACAGATCCTAGGTTATAGAACCATAGAAACGATGGGCTGGAAGGGACCTCGAGAAATCATCAAGTCCAGCCCTTATGCCTAGGCAGGACCACAGAAACCTAGACTATCCCTGACAAGTGTCGTCCAACCCTGTTCTTAAAAACCTCTAGTGATGGGGATTCCACAACCTCCCTTGGAAACCTATTCCAGAGCTTAACTCCCCTCATAGTTAAAAAGTATTTCCTAATATCTAACCTAAATCTCCCATGTTGCAGATTAAGCCCATTATTTCTTATTCTGCCTTCATTGGGCATGGAAAACAGTTGATCCCCATCTTCTTTATAACAACCCTGAACATAGTTGGAGACTTTTATCAGGGTCCCCCTCCGTCTTCTTTTCTCAAGACTAAACGTTCTCAGTGTTTTTAACCTTTCTTCACTGGTCAAGTTTTCTAAACATTTTTTAAAAATATTTTGTGTTGCTCTGCTCTGGACTCTCTCCAATTTGTCCACATCTTTTCTGATCACTATTGGAGGATACTTTTACAGGGATATAGGCTTAGTCTTCTTCCATTTCTTGCCCATCTTTAATTGCTGTACTGTGAGCCAAAATGGATTCTCTTTCGTTGTGCGGGAACACTGGCATGGCCACACTAGATCAGACCCAAGGTCCATCTAGCCCAGTATTTTGCCTCCAAGAATGGCTGGAGGAAGATCCTTCAGAGGCAGAGGCAAGGAAAGTGTACAGTAGGCAGTTATGAAATAACCTGCCCACAGGAAAAGTCTCTTCCTAGCCCCCATCAGTTAGTGGTCATCTGATACACTGAAGTACGAGGGTTTATATGCCCTTTCAAACGTTGGTTGTCATCCCCCGCACCACTTTCAATCCTTACTAGTGTAACTGTAGCTGATCTCATTATCTGTGTAAATGCCTGAGCTGTTTGAATCCTGCTAACCTTTTCACCTCAATGATCTCTTGTTACAAGGAGTTCCACAGGCTAACTGCATGAAAGAGAATGGGAAACATGTCAAGTGTTCCAGCCTCTGAGATACATATCTCGAATAAAAGTCAAGACTGGGGAGGGTTTTTGGACCAGTGCTGGTTCTGATTTGACTTGGAGCTGACAATACCTCACGGATGGCAAAAACAAACTAAAAACCTCCTATTCTGTTCCCAACCCCCCCCCAAAACTCAAAACAAACAAGAAAGCCCTCAGCATTCCCCACCCCCCTTCCATCCACCACAAATGATATTTTTGCCTTCACTCGTTGGGTAAATATTTGATAGATTCCCAATTTGAACCTGAAGCAGTTTATTTGGCTGCTGTTCACAAGTCAGGCACAGCAAAAATCAAGGAAATCTGGTTTGATTCAGGTTGGGTAAGACTGCCTCTGGGGTAACATCATTTTCATATCACACATCCAGCACAGGCACAGAATGGCATGGACAGCTATGAAAATGGACCGTGAAATCTCGGTACTTAAATTCCAGGCGATATTTTTCATTTCTTATGTAAATAAAATCAAATAAAATTAAAAGCACCGTTTGCAAAAGAGAACACAAAACGAAAAATGTTTCTATGTTTGATCAAGCAAAATCCCTTTGTAGTTCTACCAAGAAAGAGAGTTAAAACAAAGAGAGCTGTTAAATAAAAGATCCAGGTACCAAAGAGCAAAATTTAATGAAAGCCGAAACTGTTAACTATGGATTCCTGTTGAGAAAAAATGTCAATGTCTTTAAGAGTTTTCCCATTATTCTAGTTTTAAGAAAAGTGTAGTAAAAATACATATTACAAGTTAACATTTTTTTCCACGCTTTTGTCTCATTCCTTTTTTCACCCCTCCATTGATCAAAAGCATTCTAAGATTGAGTCTCCTGTCTTATTTTCACAGGTATTCAGTCCTATCACAGAAAGTTTGTTCCTACAGGGCCATCTAACTGGCTGTTTCAATTGTTGGACACAGCTTCTTTGACTCCCTGCCACAAAGGCAGTGGGGTCTTTGAAGGTTGATGGGGCTTATTTCCAATTCCACAGAAAAGTGAATCTCTGCAGCCTGCTCTCAGTGCAATTTCAGGTGGCGAAATAACTGGGTTATGAAAGGCCCTGGGACAAGAAAAGAATCAAGCCTCAGACTTTCCCAGAAGAGCTCTGGGACAGAAGCAGGAAAGCACCCTCGATGCTGCTCCACTCCTGCACGTATACAGAACTGAAGTAAAAAAAAAATAAAGAGGTGGATAAAATAATAATAATAAGCGCAGAGATGGTGCCCTTGAAGAGTTATTCTGAGTGGCTGATGAAAGTGCTTGTCTGGATGAAAGATGGAGACTACAAGGGTTTCCACTGGCAGGAAGAGAACGCACAAGGGCACAAGACATGCGGTGCCCTAGTTAGGGTCCTTGAGTTTTTGACTTGCCAGTTTCCTGAGGGTGACCATAGGAGGAGTAGAGTCAGAGACAACAGATGGGTAGCAAATAGCTAAATGGTAAAGAACAGTTCAGAGCAGGTCAGTCGTTAACGGTTGCTGACATACAGCACCGCACCATGAATCATGCGCTAAAGAGAACTGGTTTTCAGCCAGTCGTGCTTATGAAAAACCACTCAGGGAAATCTTCACCACCAACCTGCTCAAGTTATTTGCTTGTTACTTTCTCATCAAACTCTCTCTTCTCTACCTATCCTCCTCACGCCCCCAGTTTCTCCACTTGCCACGTTGCAATCTCTGTTACTTTACAGATAAAGCAGCCCATGAGCCTCTGGTGGCAGCCCCTTGTCACTGTGCAGCATTCCCACTGGCTTTTGGAAGAAGCTTCAACCTCTTAAAAAATCTGAAGTGACTGTTCAGACACAAGTGGTGGAAGTGTGGGGAGAGGAATGGGGTAGGAAGGGTATCTCTTTGACAGATCTTCTATCTCTCTAGAAGGTCCCCTTTAAATGATTTGCTTTTGGGGAGGCCCTCTCAGTCCCCAAATGAAAAACATTCTACTGTCCATGCTGGCAGCTTCATAAAATGAAAATTTTGTAGCAAAAATAAAATTAAAAAAATACAGTGGGGCAACATTGCCAGCAGCTGGACCCCTGCTGCATGTCTTGCACTCTGGATTTTGCCATTTCATTTCCAGTAGTAGCAGCACTGGGTTTTGGATCATGGACAGACTTTTCTGTACCAAGCAGGGGAACCAGCTGGCCACTTGTGAGTTCCATTTGCTTACTGAGGATGAATAGGCCAGAATCCATTGCTGTTAGCTTTGCCACCAATGGGACTGGACAAGTGGTGATTTCTGAAGCTGAATTCAACTGGGCCCAACTTCAAGGAAGCATCACAGAAGCTTGTGAAGCTCTTGAGGGATGTCCTCCTCATTTGTTTGATTACATGGGATCTTAGTTCTTCTCAGGAGGCTGGCTTGGCCAGTTAACCATGAAATGTCCCCTTTCATTCACGACTGGCCATAAGGGAATTTCACAGCCAAAAAGCAGGAATGTCCAGAGTGTAGCTCCACCATTTCTAGCTCCATTTTACTTGTTAGCAGGCTGTCTGGTTGCTTTGTAGATGGTTTACTCCAGGCTCAGGGTGGTTCTGTCATCAAAGAGAGCATGTACAGAAGCAAAGCAATGAAGAAATGGGTGACAATTGCCCATTAACCCCAGATAAGTTAGGCAGGGGGTTGGACGGATGTTATATTTGCTTTATCTCTTCCATATGCAGCAGTCTGCCATGATCTTAGTCCACTGCTGACTTGTCCACTCTAGCCTGCCATGCGTGGGGGTTTCCCCTCTGCAGGGTCTGGTATGGATTCATACCCCAAGTTCAGAGCAGCTTTCCCTTGAACCACCATTAATCGTCTCTGGAATAGTTATGACATTGGCCTTGGGCTCTTTCACCGCCAGTTACAACTTTCAGCCATTGTCTCCATCCAGCCACTCCCTCCCCCTTTCTCCACCAAAGTCGATTTCTGTTGCTGTTTCAGTTATTTTCTTGTCTCTAAAGTCCTTTTTTTTTTATAGGGAGAACGGAGAGATCCCTCCACAGTACTATCAGCCTTGTTACAACAACACCGCCCCCACAGTGCTGAAGCAACAGATGGCAGAATCGTGATGAATCACAGGGTTATATGCTGACACTCCCAGTGAGTTAGGTTTGCCTTTTATTTTCCTTTCATTGTTAGTAGCTCAGACATTATGGTTTGCATCCCACACTGAACCTGATTAAAGGGTTGAGTGGGGAAGGGGGAGAAATGATGTCACCCTGACACCATGGGAATTGGTAAGAAAAAATATATATATTGCACACACAAAGACTTATTAACAACCAAGTTAAAACAAAATGGCACAGTCTTCCTCAGTGCTCCAGTGGGTCTGCATTCCAGGATGGTCCAGGAACCTGCTGAATCCCGTTACCCGTCTCCTTATCGCAGTACAGACTGCTATTGTTCTCCTGCCTGTGGATCTATCAGCAAACAACAAAGAAAACAGATTTGATTTCCTCAGGAAGATCCATCGAATTGTCCATTTTGTCATCGTTGTTTTTCTTGCATTTGTTCGGTTTGGTTTTGGCACTGGAGGGGTGGGGCTGGCGAGACCCGGCTCTCACCCAGGTGATGCATCGTGGCCGATTATAATCCCGTAGCTCCCAGGGACATCCCAGTGCTGTGACTCATGCATGGAATCGCCTGCATGGATTTGGGAAAATCATGGCTGACCACCCGTCCATTTTCTCCACTGCTTCCTGCTGTAGCTGGCCTGGGAAGGGTTGCTGTCCTTATGGCTTCGTTGATTGATTGCTGTGGGATCAAACAAAAACCCTTTTTAGGAGGGACGGGGGGGTCTCCCCCTGTCCTTAGAAATGTCTGAAAAGTTACAATATGAAATACTCTTGCTTCCTTTGTTTTTATCTTTCCTTCATTCCCTAACTCCAGCAAGGCTCCTGCTTTTCTGCAGTTCTGTATTGCATCTATTTTACTTGCTTACACCTCTTCTAGGTTCCAAGTTAAACGATTCCGTAACACCTTGAGATACAGGGCACACGTGTCATGTGCAGAAAGTGCTCCACCTATCGACCGGGTAAGTTATTGACCATTTAAATACATGGTGATCTCTAAGGCCCTGATCTTGCAAACACTTAAGGCATTCTCATATGAATAAGTTAAGCATATGCCTAAGGCTTTGTCTACACTGGCAAAACAAGATGTGCTAGGAAACCTAACCTAATTTTCCCAGTCTAGACAAAGTCTAAGGTTGTCTACACTTGGAAATTTACTGAAATAGCTATTCTGGAGCAGTTATTTTGGAATAAGGTTCAGTATTAGATTCAGCCATATTAGTGGCATATAAAACACAACTCCTATGCTTCCTTTACCTTTCCCCAACTCTCATTGGTTCGGGCTTATTTTAAATCTCAGTGGGGAAAGAGATATTACACATATTTGGTTGATTAAATGTGTAATCATCATTGGTGAAACATTAACAATGTTGAAATAGAAACATGTAAACTGAAGAAATGATCATGTATTCAGTTTTCAAATCTGGGTAAATTTTAGTGCTCATAGAAGTGAGACTCTCATAGGACTAGTCAGATATCATCTAAATGCCGTAGTGACACATTCTGACTGGCTTCCATGCTCACTGGAGTGGTCAAGTGGAGGATATAGGGGACAGATTGTTTTCAAAGGGCACAATTAATGCCAAACTTTTACCCGTAAATGGTAATCCACCCCAATTCCCTTGCTTCTCATATGAATCAAGATGAATTCGTTCCACAGGCACTCTCTGATTATTAAACCCGCATACTGAGAAGTCTCTAGTATAATCCTATCTGCTCTTTGCCATGGCACTCTGAAAGGATAACAGTACCATGTGGGGGAAAGGCCTAGTTTGTTAAAAACGGTGTCCCTAAGTCTCCAAATGTGCAGATGCACTTTGAAAGATTTGGGTGCATATCACAGTATATTTTCTGCGAAAATGGTGTTCACAGAGTTAATGATACTCTGTTTTACCCAAGATTGTTGGATCTAGGAATTGGTCCAGCAATAAGATACAGCAAATGTTCTAAGCAGCCACCATTATTGCTTAAATATAAATAGCATCAGCACAGTAACACTTAATGGAATTACAGGGGCTGATTCACTACTGAATTACTCCATTTTTATCTTGATGCAACTCCATTCTTTTTTTTGGCATGTATTTACACCAGTGTGAAACTGAAGTAAATGCAGTAGTGCATGAGCCCGACAGACTGCAGCCTTGAAGAGCTAGTCTTTGTTTCCTTGAAGCTAGACTGTAAGGAATTGCGATACATTCCTATGGTCATTCGTGCTAGGGTTTTGCTTTGTATTTGAGATCTGCATTTGCACTACACAACGGTGAAGGTCTGACTTGACTGTCAAATAACTCATGTATTCATATTCGTTAGCTCCCTCCATTCATTCTCATTCTTTCCTTTCTAAACACACCAACTAGCATATTCACATCATCATCCCTATAACATGGGTTTCCACCCCGGGTCTGGGCTGCATCCGGTTTAGGAGCCTGGGTGGTGTCAGAGAGATGTAAAAGGCCTGGGAATGTGTTGCCACCTTCATCCGCTTTGTTTCACTTCTGGACTTGTAACAAAACTCGACTAAGGCAACCAGCATGGCTAGTCCGAGCCCTCCGATCAGGATATAGAAAACCCCGGCCACGTTGCTGAGACTCAGAGCGCTTGTCTTGTCCTAGAAAGAAAGGAAAAGGGGACGGGACATGTGGGAGGGGGAACAGCCAAATGAATATGGGGTTGCTTTGTAAGAGGCACAGTACAATACAGTAACACTGGCATGTCACCATCTCCCTCTTTAAACGCAGGCATGACATTTCTAAGAGCATTTTCAATTTTTGATTCAATTTCTTTTCAATCTAATGTTTCCCTCACACAAACGAATAAACATTTCTCCAGCAATACAGCTCTATGTAAAGGTTTGGATTCTGCTTTTCAATCATCAAACTTAAACACTTATTTACCCCAAATCCCTAGTTTAAATTATTGGTTAAAAGAAGAAAAAATTCTCTGTGTTTGTGACATTTGCATGCCCCCAATTTTGCTCCTGAAATTACCCATTATCTTGGAAATGCTTGTTCCTTTAGTCCTAGATTGTATCCCCCGCAACTTCTGTTGCTGAGCAACACGTCAAGATGCCTTTATTTTTTTAATTATTATTATTTCTCAGTACAATATTCAGGTGACACTGGAGATGAGTAGTCCTCAGATTTGAGTTTGATTTCTATTTCAAAGGCAATTATTGCATGTGTAACTGAGATGCGTGTCTAACTTAACTATTTGATTCTCCAGAAATAGGGTTATTGATTGCAATTACTCATATCTGATACTTGTATAATGATGTGACAGACACCGTCTAATTAATCCCCCTGGCAACCCTGGTTAGGAGGCAATATCATATTGCCTCATTTTACAGATGGGAAAACTAAGTCACAGAGTGCTGGATTCAGCCCTGGTGTTAGCAGGTGCAACCCCACTGAAGCAAACAGAATTGCCTCCACTTGCACCGGGGCTGAATTTGGGCTGCAGAGGTTTACCCAGGCCACATAAGTCCCTAGCATTGAAGAATTCCTGAGTCCCCTGATCATTTATCTAGACCACACTCCCTCCTTCGGTTAAAAGTTAAATAGACCTTCCTGCTAAGTGCTAATTGCTGCTCTGTGATATCAAATAGACACTTGTTCACTATTAAGGAATGCTGAGGGCAGGCCCAGTGGCATGGTATTTAGTGCTCCATTCTGCCATGTGGGAAGCCAGGGCTAGACTGATAGTGCTTGGTAGGTCAGGCATTCTGGACTGAGTGCTCAGCCCCTGGGCAGGAAGGGAGAGCCATGTGTTGCTCATCAGTGATCCAGCCAGTTAAAGAGGAAGATTAAATGAACTCTGGCACTAATTGCTGGGAGGAGCAGAGCTCTGCTCACATGCAGTCTCCATCAGCTGGGTGGTTTCATGATGCTGAACTGACATTCTGACAAACATGGATCCTGTGACACAAAGGATTTGTTTATTTCATGGACTATGCAGATTTCGGGAGGACTGGTTTGTTCGCGTTCCTTGGGCAGGTCTTACTCTAAGCAGGCAGCAGCTATCAAATCCTTGAAAGGCCCCTTCAGCCAGCGGGGGAGGAATCAGTGGCCAGAAAGCTACAAACAGGTATTTTCGGACAAGGGTTAAAATTACATGAGCATTAAAAAGGCTTCCAGGATTTAATAATTCGGTGGCCACACAGGACTTTCCAGGCATCCACTGTCTGACTCACAGGGGATTTAGGTAGGCACCACAACCCCCTTGCAGGTGAAGAAGTGTTTATTAACTAAGGGCACCTTAGAAAGTCCCCCTAATTCTTGGAGCAGGTGGCGATTCTTGGGTCAAAAATATTTTTAGATGAAAACCAGCCTTTTATTTCAATAGGAACATTTTTCATGAGAACTTTTGTTCCTTGTGAAAGATTCTGTTTTATTTGACAGACCAGAATAAAAATTTCAGGAAAAAAAATAACTTTTTTTGGTTTTGTTTTTAAATTATTCACAGGAAATACTTACCAGGTACTGACCAGCTCTACTCTGCTGGGCAGTTCAGTAAACAGGATCCCTTTTCCTAATGTCCTCTTAGCGCATTACAGGGCTCCCTTTGGGACATGCATTACAGCACATACCGTGGGGCACTGACGTAACTTCCCACACCGGATTCCTTCAGCCAGAAGGTGGAAGTGCTACTCAGTTAGCGTAACAGCTGCCAACTGTGCATATAATCTGCGTGGATGGAAAAGTCTTTAACCTGGATTTCTTTTCCCTCTCAATTAACCCAGGCCTCAAGAGCCTTGAAAGCAGGATTGCCATTGTGCAGTGTACTTTGCAGCCATATAGTATTGAGATCTACCCTAGGTGTTTAAGCATGAAGTCGACCTGCTCCAGAAGCTCTTCACAAGGCATGTTGCTTCCATCTCTTGCATAGCCTTTGCCATGTCAGTCAGATTATTATCTAGCTCATTCTTTCAAGCATACTCTCTCTAACTGAAGTTAATTTGCAGGTCCCCTCTTAGCTTTTTGGGTGTGCAACATCTCCTCCTCTAACCTCTGTCTCTGCAGCTGCCACATCTGCAGGAATCATTCTGTGGTCTGTCTTTCCATGTTTTCTCCCATTGTTGATTATGTTTTGTTGCAGTATGTTTTCTCTGAAGATTACTTGGAATCAAATTTAAGAGCCACTTGAAGTCTTCAAGGCAGTTTGAGCAGATATTTGACAGGGCAGACCAGTAGCTACCAAGAAACAGGGTTAGGCCTGTCATATAACACACCTCTCCAAAGGCATATTCTAAAGGGATTTCACCTGCCAGACAGAGAGACTGAGAAGACCTAAGTGGGTTCCTCAACTTTTTGCTCTCCTTGTCATTCTGGGCTGCCATGTCTTGCCACAGTATTCTCCCATTTCCTTTCCATCTTAGTTGTCGGATTCACATGGGAGGTGTCGTTCCATTAGCTTTAATGGGAGTGGGATCTGGCAGATAGGCAATCATGCTCCTATTTATAGATTTTTCTGTCTGACTTATGCTAGCTATGAATCTTTTGTCTGGTCTAGTCCTGACGGCATTATACGGCCAGGCTCCAAGCAGGGCAGCCAAAGATGGCAGATCCACCACAGCCCCTTTGCTTTTCAAATCTCTCACAGTGTGTTTCTGTTCCAGCTGTTACTTTTTTCTCCTGAGTCATTTTACCCCTGAAAATTGAGTGAACTGAAAGTCGTCACTCCTTCCTCGTCCCTGACAGCTGGAGAAGTCCGGTGACTGCACCCCTTCAGCTGGTGAGAGCAGCTGCAAAGCCCAGGGGTATCTGCCTAAATTTCACTACTGCCACCGTAGTAACATAGTCCCAAAACAAGGGCACTAAGAATCCAGGGGACAAGTCTGGCTGCAGCTGAGCCATGAGGAACACCGAAATCACACAGCGTGTGCTTATCTCAAAGCCTGTTGTCGGGATCCCGGGTTAGAACTGAAATTGCTCCAATGGTGGCTGTCAGCTTCTTTTCTTTTACTCCTTTTCTTCCCTCCGCAGGCAGGATTGAGTTTCTAATCAGCAAGCAGTTCTCTAGCATGTGACCATTGTCTTGCAGGTGCAATTCCTTCCCAATGGATAAGAAATACCCGGCTCACTAAAGGGCTGTGAGGGCTAGGAAACAACGCCTGCCATGCCATGGCTTTATCTGCTGTTTCAAAGCAGGATCCTCACTTAATAATATTACTACTAACACAAGGAAATGTACCCGTCCTGCACTAACTGCCAGCGAGAACCCAGCCCCCTCGCTGACCCTCCAGTCCTCGCCATTTGGGCTTTGTGACACCACTCCAGAGCAGATGCTCTCCCAAGGAGTTTGCCCATCATGCAGCCAGCTTGTTAGTGGGAGTGTAAATGTCGCAGCTTGTCTCCTGCAGAGGCCGAGAGTTACGGTGGGGGCAAGATTGGCAGGTGAAAAGAGAAAGAAAAGCCCGCTGTTCAGAAAGCGCGGCATCATCGCCATGGCAACCAGGCACCTTCCAGTCTGTTCCTTTCAGCCAGTGCCACTTGTCGTTATTTATTCTGCTCTCCTGAAAGCCTTTCAGGTGCAATTTCCTTGGCTTCTCAGCAGGGGAGCTCCCCTCCCTTCACCTGCACAGCCAGAGCCCATTCAGAGCAAACGGTGACCTTAAGGCAAGTAGTCCAGGCCCTCACGGCCCACTGAGAATGTGAACTGGTTCTTTGAGCAAGATGGCTGCATTAGCCACCAGGCTTCCCAGGACCCAGCAGAAGCCTGCAACCTTTACACTAAACACCAGCCTGCCTTCTCCCAGGAGACCTTTTAAAGCCCAGCATTGAACCATTTAGTTCTCTAGCTGTCGTCCTGGAGCACCATTGCGGGACTGTGAGGGGAGGATTTGTACACGACAGATAGTGGACACAATTATGTGGAAAAAAGGGAAACCAAGAAAAGGTTTCCTGAGGTGAAAGGCCACCATCGGCTTGAGAGCCAGCCAATTTAAAAAAACATGGTTTCAGAAGCTACCCCTGCCCGAGTCCCCCTCTCTGTTTTGAAAGTTTTGCAATCACAGGCCCAAGCCTGGCACCTGCATGTGTGTGGGCAAACCCCTGCGCCTGCGTACAGCCTCACTGTCTTTGATGGAGTTCCCCGCGGGCGCAGGGAGCTGTCCATATGGGGGTAACTGCAAGATGGATCTGCACTGGCCTGCTTTGAAAATTGCTCCTGTCTTCTCTGCTGCCTTACGGAACACCTGCCTGGACAGCAGGGCAATCTGATGGATTACATGGGAAACCAGTGAAACTAACTTATACACACAGTGCTCTCAAAGGCACAAAGTAACTCAGCTCTAACCTCTGTCACTTACACAAACCCTAGAGGATAGCTGGAACAGCAGCAGGTAAAAAGTTTTCACAGAGAGTTGTGTTTTTAAAACTGACTGCCTCTTCCAAATGTTTTTTCAAGGTAATATGTTGTTCCTTTGGTTACAAAAGAGAGACAGGGACTTTGGGAAGTCAAAGTTTATCTGGAAGAGAACTTCCCCAAGTCCAGGGGCTGTTCTGATTTGGCCCCTCATAGGGGTCTGGGTCTGCTGCAGTGTTGGGAGTAGGGAGGTAGTTGCCAAGTTTAGAAATGAGATATAGAGGCATCACTTACAGACATAGAATCACAGAATCATAGAATCATGGGACTCGAAGGGTCCTTGAGAGGTCATCTAGCATGATGACTAATGTAGCCAATCATGTAACATCTTCTGAAACCAGTTTCCATAAGCCAGAGAAATTTTTGCTATTTAAAAATGCTCTGAAGGCACCAAAGATTTTACGTATTCCAAGTTCTCCCTGACTACTAACTAGCCTTGAGCATAATCCCAAGATCCTGTTTACAGTGACCTGCAGCATTATTCTTTAGTACTAACATCCTTTAGAAACAAAAAACCTTCTAACTGCAAACCAA